>NC_052153.1:9306662-9606662 GCF_902713615.1 Scyliorhinus canicula
GCCCACACTGCGTCCACACTGCATTCACACTGCGCCCACACTGCACCCATACTGCACACATACTGCACCCACACTGCGCCCACACTGCATTCACACTGCGCCCACACTGCACCCACACTGCACCCACAGTGCGCCCACACTGCGTCCACACTGCATTCACACTGCGCCCACACTGCACCCATACTGCACACATACTGCACCCACACTGCACCCACACTGCGCCCACACTGCGCCCACACTGCGCCCACACTGCACCCACACTGCGCTCACACTGCGCCCACACTGCACTCACACTGCGCCCACACTGCACCCATACTGCACTCACACTGCGCCCACACTGCACTCACACTGCGCTCACACTGCGCCCACACTGCACTCACACTGCGCCCACACTGCACCCACACTGCACTCACACTGCGCCCACACTGCGCCCACACTGCACTCACACTGCGCCCACACTGCGCCCACACTGCGCTCACACTGCGCCCACACTGCACTCACACTGCGCCCACACTGCACCCACACTGCACTCACACTGCGCCCACACTGCGCCCACACTGCACTCACACTGCGCCCACACTGCACCCACACTGCACTCACACTGCGCCCACACTGCACCCACACTGCCCCCACACTGCACCCATACTGCACTCACACTGCGCCCACACTGCACCCACACTGTGCCCACACTGCGCCCACACTGCGCCCACACTGCACTCACACTGCGCCCACACTGCACCCACACTGTGCCCACCCTGAGCCCACACTGCGCCCACACTGTGCCCACACTGCGCCCACACTGAGCCCACACTGCGCCCACACTGCACCCACACTGCCCCCACACTGCACCCATACTGCACTCACACTGCGCCCACACTGCACCCACACTGCACCCACACTGCCCCCACACTGCGCCCACACTGCGTCCACACTGCATTCACACTGCGCCCACAGTGCGCCCACACTGCGTCCACACTGCATTCACACTGCGCCCACACTGCACCCATACTGCACACATACTGCACCCACACTGCGCCCACACTGCATTCACACTGCGCCCACACTGCACCCACACTGCACCCACAGTGCGCCCACACTGCGTCCACACTGCATTCACACTGCACTCACACTGCGCCCACACTGCACCCACACTGCACTCACACTGCGCCCACACTGCGCCCACACTGCACTCACACTGCGCCCACACTGCACCCACACTGCACTCACACTGCGCCCACACTGCACCCACACTGCCCCCACACTGCACCCATACTGCACTCACACTGCGCCCACACTGCACCCACACTGTGCCCACACTGCGCCCACACTGCGCCCACACTGCACTCACACTGCGCCCACACTGCACCCACACTGTGCCCACACTGCGCCCACCCTGAGCCCACACTGCGCCCACACTGTGCCCACACTGCGCCCACACTGAGCCCACACTGCGCCCACACTGCACCCACACTGCCCCCACACTGCACCCATACTGCACTCACACTGCGCCCACACTGCACCCACACTGCCCCCACACTGCGCCCACACTGCGCCCACACTGCCCCCACACTGCCCCCACACTGCACTCACACTGCGCCTACACTGCACCCACACTGCGCCCACACTGCACTCACACTGCACCCACACTGCGCCCACACTGCACCCACACTGCACCCACACTGCACCCACAGTGCGCCCACACTGCACTCACACTGCGCCCACACTGCGCCCACAGTGCGCCCACACTGCGCTCACACTGCACCCATACTGCACTCACACTGCCCCCACACTGCACCCACACTGCGCTCACACTGCACCCATACTGCACCCACACTGCACTCACACTGCGCCCAGACTGCACCCACACTGCACCCACACTGCACTCACACTGCGCCTACACTGCGCCCACACTGCGCCCACAATGCGCCCACAGTGCGCCCACAGTGCGCCCACACTGCGCCCACACTGCACCCACACTGCACCCACACTGCACCCACACTGCGCCCACACTGCACCAACACTGCGCCCACACTGTGCTCAGACTGCGCTCACACTGCACCCATACTGCACCCACACTGCACCCACACTGCACCCACACTGCGCCCACACTGCACCAACACTGCGCCCACGGTGCTCAGACTGCACCCGCACTGCGCCCACACTGCGCCCACACTGCGCTCACACTGCGCTCACACTGCGCCCACACTGCGCCCACACTGTGCTCAGACTGCACCCTCACTGCGCCCACACTGCGCTCACACTGCGCCCACACTGCGCTCACACTGCACTCACACTGCGCCCACACTGCGCCCGCACTGCCCCCACACTGCCCCCACACTGCCCCCACACTGCGCCCACACTGCGCCCGCACTGCACTCACACTGCGCCCACACTGCACCCGCACTGCGCCCACACTGCGCTCACACTGCGCCCACACTGCGCTCACACTGCACTCACACTGCGCCCACACTGCACCCATACTGCGTCCACACTGCGCCAACACTGCGCCTACACTGCGCTGACACTGCACCCACACTGCACTCACACTGCGCCCACACTGCACCCACACTGCGCCCACACTGCACTTGCACTGTGCTCACACTGCGCCCACACTGCGCCCACACTGCGCCCACACTGCACCCACACTGCACTCACACTGCGCCCACACTGCACCCACACTGCGCCCACACTGCACTTGCACTGTGCTCACACTGCGCCCACACTGCGCCCACACTGCGCCCACACTGCACCCACACTGCACCCACACTGCGCCCACACTGCGCCCACACTGCGCCCACACTGCGCCCACACTGCACCCACACTGCGCCCACACTGCGCCCACACTGCGCCCACACTGCGCCCACGGTGCTCAGACTGCACCCGCACTGCGCCCGCACTGCGCCCACACTGCGCCCACACTGCACCCACACTGCACCCACACTGCACCCGCACTGCGCACACACTGCGCCCACACTGCACCCACACTGCGCCCACACTGCGCCCACACTGCACCCACACTGCACCCACACTGCACTCACACTGCGCCCACACTGCACCCATACTGCGCCCACACTGCACCCACACTGCGCCCACACTGCACTCACACTGCGCCCACACTGCACCCACACTGCGCCCACACTGCGCCCACACTGCACCCACACTGCACTCACACTGCGCCCACACTGCGCCCACACTGCACCCACACTGCGCCCACACTGCACCCGCACTGCGCACACACTGCGCTCACACTGCGCCCACACTGCGCTCACACTGCACTCACACTGCGCCCACACTGCGCCTACACTGCGCTGACACTGCACCCACACTGCACTCACACTGCACCCACACTGCACCCGCACTGCGCACACACTGCGCTCACACTGCGCCCACACTGCGCTGACACTGCACCCAGACTGCGCCCACACTGCGCCCACCCTGCACTCACACTGCGCCAACACTGCGCCAACACTGCGCCCACACTGCGCTCACACTGCGCCCACACTGCGCCCACACTGCACTCGCACTGTGCTCACACTGTGCTCACACTGCGCCCACACTGCGCTCACACTGCGCCCACACTGCACTCGCACTGTGCTCACACTGCGCCAACACTGCGTCCACACTGCGCTCACACTGCACCTACACTGCGCCCACACTGCACCCACACTGCGCCCACAATGCGCCCACAGTGCGCCCACAGTGCGCCCACACTGCGCTGACACTGCGCTCACACTGCGCTCACACTGCGCTCACACTGCACCCATACTGCACACACACTGCGCCCAGACTGCACCCAGACTGCACCCACACTGCACCCACACTGCACCCACACTGCGCCCACACTGCGCCCACGGTGCTCAGACTGCACCCGCACTGCGCCCACACTGCGCCCACACTGCGCCCACACTGCGCCCCACACTGTGCTCAGACTGCATCCGCACTGCGCCCACACTGCGCTCACACTGCGCCCACACTGCGCTCACACTGCACTCACACTGCGCCCACACTGCACCCATACTGCACCCACACTGCGTCCACACTGCGCCCACACTGCGCCCACACTGCGCCCACACTGCACCCGCACTGCGCCCACACTGCGCCCACACTGCGCTCACACTGCGCCCACACTGCACCCACACTGCACCCACACTGCACCCACACTGCGCCCACACTGCACCCGCACTGCGCACACACTGCGCCCACACTGCGCCCACACTGCGCTCACACTGCACTCACACTGCGCCCACACTGCGCCTACACTGCGCTGACACTGCGCCCACACTGCACTCACACTGCGCCAACACTGCGCCCACCATGCACTCACTGCGCCAACACTGCGCCAACACTGCGCCCACACTGCGCTCACACTGCGCCCACACTGCACTCGCACTGTGCTCACACTGTGCTCACACTGCGCTCACACTGCACTCACACTGCGCCCACACTGCACTCGCACTGTGCTCACACTGCGCCAACACTGCGTCCACACTGCGCTCACACTGCACCTACACTGCGCCCACACTGCACCCATACTGCACCCACACTGCGTCCACACTGCGCCAACACTGCGTCCACACTGCGCTCACACTGCACCTACACTGCACCCACACTGCGCCCACACTGCGCTCACACTGCGCTCACAGTGCGCCTACACTGCGCCCACACTGCGCTCACACTGCACTCTCACTGCGCCCACACTGCGCCCACACTGCGCTCACACTGCACTCTCACTGCGCCCACACTGCGCCCACACTGCGCCCACACTGCGCCCACACTGCACCCCCACTGCGCTCAGACTGCGCCCACACTGCACCCACACTGCGCCCACACTGCACCCCCACTGCGCCCACACTGCGCTCAGACTGCGCCCACACTGCGCCCACACTGCACCCACACTGCACCCACACTGCACCCACACTGCGCCCACACTGCACCCCCACTGCGCCCACACTGCGCTCAGACTGCGCCCACACTGCGCTCAGACTGCGCCCACACTGCGCCCACACTGCACCCACACTGCGCCCACACTGCGCCCACCCTGAGCCCACACTGCACCCACACTGCGCCTACACTGCGCCCACACTGCACTCACACTGCGTCCACACTGCGCCTGCACTGCGTCCACACTGCGCTCACACTGCGTCCACACTGCGCTCACACTGCACCCACACTGCGCCCACACTGCACCCACACTGCGCTCAGACTGCGCCCACACTGCGCCCACACTGCGCCTGCACTGCGCCCACACTGCGCCTACACTGCACCCCCACTGCGCTCACACTGCACCCACATTGTGCCCACATTGCGCTCAGACTGCGCCCACCCTGCGCCCACCCTGCGCCCACAGTGCGCTCCTCTCTCTCCTGGTCTGAACTCTCTGATTCTGGTCTCTCCTGAGCTGGGCAGCCAGTCACTGGCGTCAGTCCCGTGCCGTCACCAGGCTGGAGTTTAATTGCAAACACATTTTGGATGCAGCCTGGGATATAAATGTATAAACATATTTAAAATATACACCTCTATTTGTTTCGCACAAAACTAACCTTCCCTCTTCTAACCTCTCAATTCAATCTCAACCAGACAGTGTCTGCACTGGACACAGAGAGAGATGTGCTGATGTGGGAGAGAGTCAACTAGTCTCCCTGTCTAAATATTCCTTTATTCATCCTGAGGGAAACGTGGCCGGGATTTCGTCAACTTGGCAATAACCGCTAGATTTCTCTCCCTCTCTCTCTCACTCTCTCTCCCTCCTTCAATGCCTCGCATGTGTAGTTTGGAAACCTTTAGCCAGCCAGAAAGGAAAGCCAAGCAGGTTTTAACAGGAGCAAGAGGAGGAAGAGACAAGAGGTGAATCAGGTTTTGTCCCTGTTGCCTTTCCACAAGCTCTTCAAAGCCATTCGAGGTCACAGCCCGCATGCAATTCAGAGGAAAACAACATTGTTGTTATTTTAAACATGGCACGGGGAAGCAGAACAATACTGAATCGGGATGTATCCTCATGTTAGCGTTTGCAGAATAACTGTTCCACTACGAACGCCGAAGGTGGGAAGATACTTGTTTTGATGCTGCCGGCTCGGTTGCACAATACACACGCTGGGGAGGAGTTTGGGGGGGGGGGGGGGGGGGGGTGATGGGTCGAAGCACAAGAGTGGAGCTGAAAATATGAGTATCAAATGTTTTGATCTCGAGCACAACAAGTTTTGCTTTCCTGCTCTTGGCTCTGAGCTCATTAAAATACCTGGGTTGCAAAAGAAATGTCGTTTCTTTTCTAATTGTGATGCTTTAACTCCTTGGGCGGGAGTCTCCGAGATAGAGGCAGAGTGCCCACGCCGTCGCGTTTCACCACGGCGCGAAACGGGCGCTACCAATTCCGGCCCCCACGGCGCTGGAGAGGTTCACGCCGCTCCAGCCTCCCTTCCCTGCGCCGCGCCAACACGCGCATGCGCGGGGGGGGGACTTCCTCAACGCGCCGGCCCCGACGCAACATGGCGCGGGGGTTCAGGGGCCGGCCACATAACAAAATAGGGCCGGGGCTGGAGAGCCCGGCCCACCGATCGGTGGGCCCCAATCGCAGGCCAGACCCCATCGGAGGCCCCCCCCTGGTGAAGGAGCCCCCCCTCCCCACCCCCACAGGCCGCCCCTCGACTCTGCGCGCAGAGTTCCCGCCGGCTGCGAGCAGGTGTGGACGGCGCCGGCGGGTCTCTGCCGTTTCCGCGCGGCCGCTCGGCCCATCAAGGCCGGAGAATCGGCAGCCCGGCCGCGGACAGCGGCCCCCGACCGGCGCCGCACCAAACGCGCCGGCGCAAATGGCGCCGATTCTGCGCTCCTCGCAGAATCGTGTGCCGGCGACGGGGAGGCGTGCCTCCGGCCTGGCGCGGGGCTCGGGGAATCCCGCCCCTTGTTCCCCCCGCCCTTAACAGAGCCAAGAGTGGAGAAGGAACAGTTACAGGAATCCTTATTTAACTTTCTCTGTAATAGAGTAGGAAAACTGTGCAAATTACACATGGAACAGATGGACTTAAAGCGATTCAGTTGACAGTCTTTGCCTCTCTCAGACAGAGGAGCAGCTATGAAAGAATTGCATAGGGTTCACTGTGTAGAAACAGAACGTTAGGCCACATGTCTCTCCTGCCGCTCTATTTAGTTCCACTCACTCTATCAACATATCCTTCCCATTCCTTTTCCCTGGTGTGTCAAGCTTCCCCTGAAATGCACCAACTCTATTCATCTCAACTAGTCCAGGTGCTAGCACGTTCTCCATTCTCCCCACTCGCTGAGGAAAGAGGCTGCTCCTGAATTCCTCACCAGATTTATTAGTGACTCTTCCATTTCTAATTCCGAGTCCTGGGATCACCATGAGTGTGTAACATTCCTTGCCTTTTCCTCCCAGATAGCCAGATGTGTAGTTTTGACAAAGAATATAAAAATATGAAGTTTGAATCAAAACAAATTTATTTTACACTACTAAACTTGATTAGGTTTGCACACTTTACTAAGCACAGGGCTAAATCGCTGGCTTTGAAAGCAGACCAAGCAGGCCAGCAGCACGGTTCGATTCCCGTAACAGCCTCCCCGAACAGGCGCCGGAATGTGGCGACTAGGGGCTTTTCACAGTAACTTCATTGAAGCCTACTCGTGACAATAAGCGATTTTCATTTCATTTCATTTCATAAACTAATAATACTGAATCTGTAGTACAGTAATCAATATTCTCTCCAACTATTAAACTACACTATAACTTGACCTTGTGCTACATCTCTGCAATGAAATCTGCTCCCATCAGCTTCTCGTCACCTTCTCCCAGAATACCTAGAGATGCTGCCTTATATACGACAACTTAGTAACGCCATCTAGTGTTTGATTTACACATAGGTTCTGCTCACAGTAAGAAGTCTCACAACACCAGGTTAAAGTCCAACAGGTTTGGCTTCAAATCACTAGCTTTCGGAGCACTGCTCCTTCCTCAAGTGAATGAAGAGGTAGGTTCCAGAAACATATATATAGACAAAGTTAAAGATGTGAGACGATATAGACTTTGTCTCGATATATGTTTCTGGAACCCACCTCTTCATTCACCTGAGGAAGGAGCAGTGCTCCGAAAGCTAGTGATTTGAAACAAACCTGTTGGACTTTAACCTGGTGTTGTAAGATTTCTTACTGTGCTCACCCCAGTCCAACGCCGGCATCTCCACCTCATCGTTTCTGATGTTAACCCTTTACTACACTTGTACTATACGTATCATTACAGAGTGGGAAACATTTTCTCTGCGTCCAACCAATCAGAAGCGTAAAGACCCTTCATAAGTTTAAAGACTTCTTTCAGATCAGCTCTCCCAGTCTCCTCTCGTGGACTGTTCAGTCTTCCCTGATAATTGTATTCCTTTAGTTCTTATGTTATCCATGTGACTTTGATGAAAGGCCCGAAATGTAGGGGAGGGGGGAGTCTCCAGTTCCTCGGCGGTGTGTTTCTCGATCGCGCACCGTTCGCTGGAGGTGCAATCAGCGGGATCTTCCATTGAAGCCCCCCCCCCCCCAATGCCGCTAGAAACCCTTGGGTGGGGCTGCGCTGCCGGCGGCAACAGAGAATCCCAATGGCAGGAGAATTCCAGCTGTTAACTCTATTTCTCTCTCCACAGATGCTGACAGACCTGCTGAGCAATTCCAGCATTGTCTGTTTTAATATCAGATCGCCAGCATCAGCGGTTCATTGGTATCAATGGCCAATTCTGTCCCCCTGTTTGAAAGTTGAGCGTGTGCAAAACCTATCCGGTTGGGTTTGGGGAAAAAACAGCCTCAATCTCTGTTCTTAATTATTATCCATTGGCCCCGACCGTGAATCACAAGAGTTCAAGTGAAGACACGGTGTGATTCACCTGAGGAAGGAGCAGCGCTCCGAAAGCTGGTGTTTGATACAAACCTGTTGGACTTTAACCTGGTGTTGTCAGACTTCTTACTGTGCCCACCCCAGTCCAACGCCGGCATCTCCACATCACAATGAGATTGGGTTTTGAAGCAGTCTCCATGTCGTTAAACTCACAGCCAACTCCCTCAAGGTGGGAAAAGTAGCGGAGAAGAGAGACAAGAAAAGATAATAAAAATCTGGGGTAATTACAAGGCAATGGCCTAACCAGAAACCTCTGGTAAGAACAAGAGAAATAGAAGCAGATGATTGGACAGTCCCGTCGTGTCTGAAAAGACTCCACTTGCTCCCCATATCCTGGTCATTTCCTGAGAGATCAAAAACCTATTTGTCCCAGATTCAGTGATGATGATGCGGCACGGGAGCACTGTGGTTAGCACAGTTGCTTCACAGCTCCAGGGTCCCGGGTTCGATTCCCGGCTTGGGTCACTGTCTGTGCGGAGTCTGCACGTTCTCCCCCTGTCTGCGTGGGTTTCCTCCGGGGGCTCCGGTTTCCTCCCACAGTCCAAAGATGTGCAGGTTAGGTGGATTGGCCAGGATAAATTGCCCTTAGTGACCGAAATTGCCCTTAATGTTGGGTGGGGTTACTGGGTTATGGGGATAGGGTGGATGTGTTGATCTTAGGTAGGGTGCTCTTTCCAGGAGCCGGTGCAGACTCGATGGGCCGAATGGCCTCTTTCTGCACTGTAAATTCTATGTCTTAAGTAGGGTGCTCTTTTCCAAGAGCTGGCACAGACTCGATGAGCCAAATGGCCTCCCTCTGTACTGTTGATTCTATGAATCCTCTGAAATTCCAAAGATTCACACCGATTTGAGCGATGAACGTTCTCCCCATCTCCGTCTTGAATGACCGGTCCCATATCCTGAGGCTATGCCACCATGTTCTGAGTGCCCCAGTTGTGGAAACACCCTCTCAGTATCTACCCTGTCAAGCCACTTCAGAACTTTGAATGTTTCAAAGAGATCACCCCGCTCTCTTCTGAACGCCAGAGAATATAGAGCCAATTTACCCATCGGTAAACCTTTCATCCCAGGGGACCTTCGCTGTTCCACCACTGGTTCAAAATATATCCTTCCTTAAATATGGAGGCCAAAACTTCAAACACTGTTCCTTGAAACCCGACACAAAATAGTGCGACTTCTTTAATCCTGTACTCCACACCTCTCGTAATAAAGGCCAACACGTCACTTGTTTCCTAATTTCTTCTTGTACCTGCATGCCCTCTTTGTGGCCCTTGTGCCAGTTCACACAATAATCTCTCTATATCAACATTTACCAATTACACTCCGTTTAGAAAATATTCTACTTTTCTATTCTTCTGACCAAAGCGAGTAACCTCACACTTCAGCATATTACACTCCATCCGCCAATGTGTTATCCACTTACTTGATCTATATCTCTTCATAGGCTCTTTGTGTCTTCCTCACAGCTTGCATTCCCACATAGTTTTGTATCATCAGCAAACCTCCACTGATTACTGTCTCTTCATCTAAGCATTAATTTCGATTGCAAATAGCTGAGACCCCAGCACTGATCCGTGTGGCATTCTACTCGTCATAGCATGCTAACTTGAAAATTATCCACGTATCACCCTCAACTCCGTGAGCCCTTGTGTATTAACCTTTCTTTGGTTATCTTATCGAATGCCTTTGGAAATCCAAGTATACCACATCTACTTGTCCCCTTTAATCTATCCTACCAGTTACATCCTAAAAGCTCGAATAAATTTGTCAAATGCGATTTCCCTTTCATAAAACCATGTTGACTTGTTCTAATTATTTTTTTGAGAAGTATTTTAATTCACATTTTAGCAATTTAACATTTTACAAAACATAACAAACACATTACACCCCCAAATACAATAAACCCTGCATCACCCCTCCCCCCCCCCCCCCCCCCCCCCACTAACAGTTGTCGATAACTAGCTCTCCGAAATGCAAAATAAACAAACTCAAACTCCACTTTTGTGGAACCCCTCATCTGTCCCCTAAGGGAAAAATTCACCTTTTCAAGATGTAAGAACTCCATTATGTCCCCCAGCCACACCAAGGTACACGGTGAAGATACTGATCTCCACCCCAACAGGACCCAACTGTGAGCGATCAACGAGGCAAGGGCTAAAACATCTGCCCCCGCTCCAGTCTGCAACTCTAGCAGGACCGACACCCCGAATGTGGCCCCTAGGAGACCCAGCTCCACATCCACATGCAAGATCGCCGACATACTGCTGAAAAACTACCCCCAAAAGTTCTCCAACTTCGGGCAGAACCAGAACGTGTCACATGATTAGCTGGGCCCCTCCCACACCGTTCAAAGTATCCTCTACCCCCTCAAACAGCCAGCTCATCAAATGTGCCCTGTGCTTCACCTTCAACTGTCTCATCTCCAACCTCGTGCATGAGGTTGAGGCATTCAACCTCCACAGCACCTCACACCACAACCCCTCATTCAGCTCCCATCCCCAAATCCTCCCACTTTGCCTTAACCCCCTCCATAGACACCTTATCCGCCTCCAAATTCCTCCCATAAATCGCCGAGATCCTCCAATTCCATTACTGACAGCACCTCCTCCAACAATGAGGAGGCAAGCACTATCGGAATGTCGGGAAAAAGTTTCTAGCAAAGTCCCGCGACTGCTTACTCCGCAAACCCTCCTCACACTGAAACCCAAACTTCCCCCTCAACTCCTCCAAACTTAGAAACCTCCCCTCCAAAAACAAATCCTCCATGTCCTTCGCCCCTCTCTCTTCCCACCCCCCCCAAACATTGCAAGGGCTAAAACATCTGCCCCCGCTCCAGTCTGCAACTCTAGCAGGACCGACATTCTAATTATACCAAGCTCTTCTAAATACGTTGTTAATACTTCTTGCCTTTATGAATAGAAGATAAATGTACAAAAGCAAGAAAGCTATGCTGAACCTTTAACTGGCACTATACGTTTTAAAGAATGTCAAAGCCCTAGGGAGAGTTAGGAAGAGATTTATTAGAATGGCACCAGGGATGAAAGATTTCACTCTGCAATAGGACGACAGGAACTGTAGTTGTTTTCCGTAGAGCAGAGATGATTTTGGGGATTTTTGGAGGACGCTATTTCGCCCCTCGAGGCCATTGTGTGAATCAATGAGACCATAACTAATCTGTGACCTAACACTATTTCTTCAGCTTTGCCTGTTATCCCTAAATACCTTGGGATGAGAAAAATACATCACCCCGAGATTTAAAATTGCCACCTGATTCAGCATCAGTTGCCATTTACAGAAGAGTGTATCAAACGCTTCTCCGTTACGTGGAGAGGTGGTTCCTAATTTCAATCCTGAAAGGTCCGTCTCTAATTTTTAGACGATGATCCCAGTCCTCGATTTCCCAACCAGCAGAAGTAGTTTCTCTCTGACTGTCCCACTTAATATCTTGAAAACCGTGATCAAATCCTCAATTCCAGCCTTGGGTGACTGTGTGGAGTCTGCACATTCTCTCCGTGTCTGCGTGGGTTTCCTCCGGGCGCTCCGGTTTCCTCCCACAGTCCAAAGATGTGCAGGTTAGGTGGATTGACCGTGCTAAATTGCCCCTTCGTGTCCAAAGGTTAGGTGGGGTTACGGGGATGGGGCGGGGGGAGCAGAACTGGGTAGGGTGCTCTTTCAGAGGGTCGGTGCACACTCAATGGGCCGAATGGCCTCCGTCTGCACTGTAGGAATTCTATGAATCACTTTATAAATCCAAGGGCATACAAACCTTATCTGTATAATCCCCCCTTGTAATTTAACCCTTGAAGTCCCAGTGTCTATCTAGTAAATCTGCACAGCGCTCTCCCTACAAAGCCATCCTTCCTGCAGCAACTATAGCTGCTCCCAGAACCCTAGCTGTGGTCTAACTAGGGCTTTGAGTAGCTGAAGCGAGGCTAGCATCATTAAAGATGTGCAAAATCAGGAAAAGGTTTTTGATACTGTTTCCAGTGGCAGAGTTTCATAACCAGATTTAAGACAATTGGTAAAAGAACCAGCGGCAGAGTGGTAGAGTTCTGCAGCATAGAAAAGGCCCATCGAGTCTGCGCCAGTCAAAAACAACCACCTAACTATTCTTTTTTTTATAAATTTAGAGTACCCAATTCAGTTTTTCCAAATAAGGGGCAATACACCTACCCTGCACATCTTTGGGTTGTGGGGGCGAAACCCACGCAAACACTGGGAGAATGTGCAAACCCCACACGGACAGTGACCTAGAGTCGGGATTGAACCTGGGACCTCGGCGCCGTGAGGCAGCAGTGCTAACCACTGCACCACCGTGCTGCCCTACCACCTAACTATTCTAATACCAGTTTCCACTGCTGCCTCACGGCACTGAGGTCCCAGGTTCAATCCCGGCTCTGGGTCACTGTCTGTGTGGAGTTTGCACATTCTCCCCGTGTCTGCGTGGGTTTCGCCCCCACAACCCAAAGATCTGCAGATTAGATGGATCGGCCACGCTAAATTGCCCCTTAATTGGAAAAAAATGAATTGGGTACTCTAAACGTTAAAAAAAATAAAATTTGATCCCTCCACCCAGAGGAAAAGTTTCTTCCTGTCTACTCTATGCCCGTCATAATTTTATACATCTCAATTTTTTTAAGGTAAAGATAGATAGTTTTTTGAAGAATAAAGGGATTAAGGGTTATGGTGTTCGGGCCGGAAAGTGGAGCTGAGTCCACAAAAGATCAGCCATGATCTAATTGAATGGCGGAGCAGGCTCGAGGGGCCAGATGGCCTACTCCTGTTCCTAGTTCTTATAATCCGGTCCCCCCTAAGTCTCCTCTGGTCCAAGGAACACAACCCCAGTCTATCCAATCTCTCTTCATAACCGAGACTCTCCAGCCCAGGCAACATCCTGGTAAATCTCCTCTGCAGGGCGAGCCGAGATAGCAAGAAGAAAATAAAAGATATGCAGCGAGTTGTTATGATGGTGCCTAAAGGGTGGCGGAAGCTGATTGAATAGTAACTTCACAAAAGGAATTGGATAAATACTTGAAAGGGCGAAAATGGGCAGACTATGGGTACAGGGGAGGGGACGGGGACTAATTATACATCTCTATCAAAGAGCTAGCACAGGCACGAGGGGATGAATGGACTCCTTCTGCCTTCTGTCCTGTATTATTCCACGGTGCTATGATCAGCAACCCCACAATCTAGCTGCCAAACTCTGTCAAGTTGTCCTGACAAGCTATTGGGCAATCTTTTCATCCAGCAGTAACTTTCCCCTGGCTGAGGAACAGAGTTTGCAACTATCAGGTATGGAAGAATCACAACACACAGCTTCAAACCGAACTGTAAAATTGTCCTCGAGTGGCTTCGTTGACCATTTTGTTCAAAAGTTTCAGCTGCCCAGTAAAAAGCAACGGAGGCTATGATTTGATACTCTTCCCTGAGCAACCGGTAACATCTGAAAAAGATTTAGTAACTCCCACTCCCGATTGTCAAATCCCATTGATTCAGCATGCACAAGGCAGCAGAACCTCCCACTGTGCAGCGATGAACTTCTTTCAGTTAATCTGTGTCCAACTCAAGGCTTGCGTTTCTTCAGCTCCCAGTATAATTACAAACATTGCCTCTCCAAGTGGCTGCCAAACAAGCGTTCGTGCCGTCTTTAGAAGCGTTGAGGAAAGTCTGAAAAGGAGATATTTTCGCCTCGGAGAGAGCGGGGCACGGCGCGTGGAAGGGGTTCGTGCACATTCGATTTATAAGCAACAACAACAACCTACATTTCGATAGCACCTTGACCATAATAAAACGTCGCAGGGCATTCACGGGCGAGTCACAAAACAAAAATTAAACACCAAGCCAGATAAAATGATATTCGGGCTGGTGTTCAAAGGGGTAGACCATAAGACGGAGCACGGGTAGGCCATTCGGCCCATCCAGTCGTTCATGATTGATGCAATGATCCTCAACTCAATTTTCCCACCTTATCCCCAAAAACCCTTGATTCTCTCATTGATTCCCTTTCCTTAGGTAAGGGGACCAGGCACAGTATTCCGGGTGGAGTCAAACTGCCTTGTATAGTTTTAGTAAGACTCCCCTATTTTTATACTCCATTCCCTTTAAAATAAAGGTCGTTTTCAGGAGCGTCTTAAAGGCAGGAAGAGAGATGGGGGGTCGTAGTGTGTTTGAGAGGAAATTCGAGAACTTCGGTCCCAGGGAATGTCTGGATTTCCATAAATACCACCAAAAGAAATTAAATCCTTTTGAGAGTCAGATTTTTCCCACCAAATAAAACGTATACGGTTGAAAATAATTTTTGAATATCAATTCATTAAAATTTTCAATTTTCACACATGCCTGCCTATGACATGACAGTTGTTCGTGCTGTTTTGAATTATATCATTAAGTTTTCGGCTCGGAAACCTCTATGTCCCTGACATGGAGGTTGCGGTTAATATTCCTCCTGGAGGTTTCAGAGATAGCTACATCTGACAGGATTTTCCCAAGTGCTAGAGTTTGAGCGTGCGCTGTGACTGAACCGTCCAGTGTTCACTGGTACTGTTCTCGTGTAATCAGTGGACAATAACTCTTAATTCTGAGTTTATTTTTCTGAATGACTTCAAAGCCAGCTCAAGGATGCATCTCTGACCTTCCCGATGCAAGTTTTGGCAGGGAATTTAGTGGCTAGTTTTTTTAAATACTTTTCACAGAGAGGGGGCCTGGCTGAGAGAGAGAGAGAGAGGTAGGAAATTGCAGGGATTGCTCAAACATACAAAATCGATGGGCAGGGAGAGACCATCTTGTCCAACAAGACGGTCACAGACCGTGGCAGCCAAAACATCACGACTCTGGCAGCACGGTAGCATGGTGGTTAGCATAAATGCTTCACAGCTCCAGGGTCCCAGGTTCGATTCCCGGCTGGGTCACTGTCTGTGCGGAGTTTGCCCTTTCTCCCCGTGTCTGCGTGGGTTTCCTCCGGGTGCTCCGGTTTCCTCCCACAGTCCAAAGATGTGCGGGTTAGGTGGATTGGCCATGCTAAATTGCCCGTAGTGTCCTAATAAAAGTAAGGTTAAGGGGGGGGGTTGTTGGGTTACGGGTATAGGGTGGATACGTGGGTTTGAGTAGGGTGATCATGGCTCGGCACAACATTGAGGGCCGAAGGGCCTGTTCTGTGCTGTACTGTTCTATTCTATTCTATTCATCATTTCTTCCCTGCCCTCCATTGTTGATTCTATAGTAATTGTGTGCAGGTGGTGGGCATTCACTTGAGCCCCCTATAAATAGGCACAGACTAAAACTGATAGGCTAGGGGTTGCGTGCTGGGAATGTATAACTTGTAAAAGATGCAGGCAGGTTGTTTCCACTGGCGGGTGAAAGCAGAACTAGGGGGCATAGCCTCAAAATAAGGGGAAGTAGATTTAGGACTGAGTTTAGGAGCAACGTCTTCACCCAAAGGGTTGTGAATCTATGGAATTCCTTGCCCAGTGAAGCAGTAGAGGCTCCTTCATTAAATGTTTTTAAGGTAAAGATAGATAGTTTTTTGAAGAATAAAGGGATTAAGGGTTATGATGTTCGGGCCGGAAAGTGGAGCTGAGTCCACAAAAGATCAGCCATGATCTCATTGAATGGAGGAGCAGGCTCGAGGGGCCAGATGGCCTACTCCTGCTCCTAGTTCTTATGTTCTATCTCTGTAAATAAATATAAAAGTGCATAAAGGTTGGTTCCCAAGTTTCATTCCTCATCAACTGGCTTTCTGGAATAGGACATCCATCTCCTACCCAGCAGCACGGTAGCACAAGTGGATAGCACTGTGGCTTCACAGCACCAGGGTCCCAGGTTCGATTCCCTGCTGGGTCACTGTCTGTGCGGAGTTTGCACGTTCTCCCCGTGTCTGCGTGGGTTTCCTCCGAGTGCTCCGGTTTCCTCCCACAGTCCAAAGACAGCAGGTTAGGTGGATTGGCCATGATAAATTGCTCTCATTGACCAAAAAAGGTCAGGAGGGGTTATTGGGTTACAGGGTGGAAGTGAGGGCTTAAGTGGGTCAGTGCAGACTCGATGAGCCGAATGGCCTCCTTCTGCACTGTATCTTCTATGTACCCCCCTCATCCCCCCACCCTTCACCCATCACCCGGGAGAAGTAAAATAAAATATTTTGGGAAATTTCTCTACAACTTCCTCAGGTGCTGGGAACCAATCCATAGGTCACATGAACAAAGACTTATCCAAGAATACACTTAAGTAAAAGCAAAATACTGCAGATGCTCTAAATCTGAAATAGAAACAGAAAATGCTGGATAACTCAGCACTGAGTCTTCTGAAAAAGAATCATACGAGCTCAAAATGTTAACTCTGCTTCTCTCTCCACAGATGCTGCCAGACCTATAATAATCTTTATAAGTGTCACAAGTAGGCTTCCATTAACACTGCAATGAAGTTACTGTGAAAAGCCCCTAGTCGCCACATTCTGGCGCCTGTTCGGGTACACTGAGGGAGAATTCAGAATGTCCAAATTACCTAACAAGCACGTTTTTCGAGACTTGTGGGAGGAAACCGGAGCACCCGGACGAAACCCACGCAGACACGGGGAGAACGTGACTCAAGCCGGGAATCGAACCCGGGACCCTGACGCTGTGAAGCAACAGTGCTAATCACCGTGCTGCCCAGAGCTGGGATTCTCCACCATATTCGGATTTTATTCCATTAAGATGCTTACCTTACAGTACAATCCCAGTCACGGACTGATTCAACTGCCTCGTAAAAGTTTGCAGGGAGTCAGATGTCAGCAAAATGCGTTCCAGAAACTCCCCCCTCACTGGGAAAGGGGTAGACACCGAGCGTCCAGTCTATTCCGACACTGGCATAGTTTAAACCGATGTTACTTGGTCCTTCCTAATCTGTTAAACTGAAATAATCGCCCCAGCCCTCTAATTACTTGATCAACTTCTATCAGATAATGCCTTCATGTCCTCTCCCATGGTGACGTGGTGACACATCCCTTCCAGATATAGATAGATATATTGGCCACAATGAAAATGGGCAATAAAGATAAGGAGCTCCTCATGCATGCTACATTGAGACATTTATTTACAAATATGCATGGGGAAGGGTGACTTTTATTTAGCTGCTTCACCACCAGAAAATGCTCTCTATTTTTCGAGAACAATTTAGGAAATGCAGGACTCTCATTGGAATGCACTCTTTCCCAAATTGAAGCTCATCACTTGAGGGGACTTGCATCAACCCGACTCGGAAAGGTGGACAGCGGGAAACATTCCATTACCTGCACAGAGTTTAGAAGTAAGGAACATACGGCAGAGAGAAAAAAACACAGTATCGGAACCTTAAACAGCAGAAAGACAGAAGGTCTTGCATTTACAAAGCACCCTCCACAAGGCAATGAAGGACTGTTTGAAGCGTTGCCACTGTTGCAATCACTGTTGCAATTACAGTGCAGAAGGAAACCATTCGGCCCATCGAGTCTGTACCGGCCCTTGGAAAGAGCACCCCACCCAAGCCCACATCTCCACCCTATCCCCGTATCCCAGTAAACCCATCAAACCTTTTTGGACACTGAGGGCAATTTAGCATGGCCAGCCCACCTACCCTGCACGTCTTTGGACTGTGGGAGGAAACCAGAGCACCCGGAGGAAACCCCACGCACACACAGGGAGAACATACAGACTCTGCACAGACAGTGACCCAAGCCGGGAATCGAACCTGGGACCCTGGAGCTGTGAAGCAACAGTGCTAACCACCGTGTTACCGTGCCGTGTAGACAATGCAGCAGCCAATTTGTACACAGCAAGATCCCACAGCAAATGTGATGGGGAGCGGATCATCTGGGTTTTTGTAAAGTAGCGGTTCAGCTGTCTCTGCAAATTACCCTTTCAATTGATTGGTTCAAGCACATGAACCTTTCAAAATCCATTAATTTCATTTATTTATTGCCCACCCCTAATTGCCCTTGAACTAGGATATTGCAGAGGATCGACCACATGGATGGGTCTGGACTCACAGGTAGGGCAGACAAGGCCAGCGCAGATTCCTTCCCTAAAGGGGACGAGTGAACCGGATGGGTTTTTACAATTGTCCCCACTATTAAAGCACTTTTACGTTCCAGATTATGAACTGAATTTTAAT
This sequence comes from Scyliorhinus canicula, assembly GCF_902713615.1. Lineage (NCBI taxonomy): Eukaryota > Metazoa > Chordata > Chondrichthyes > Carcharhiniformes > Scyliorhinidae > Scyliorhinus > Scyliorhinus canicula. The sequence goes on from NC_052153.1 coordinate 9,325,669, forward strand.
TCCACCAGCCGGTGAGGTGACATTTGAACCCTTGTTGCCAGAACAGCAGCCTAGGCTTCAGGATTACTGTTCACGTGCCATTGCCCCCACACAGGGCCTCTCTCTCTCTCTCCCCCCCCCCCCCCCCCCCCCCCCCCCCCCCCCCACCGCCCGGTGAAAAACAGTCTTCGGAGGAAACACTTCCCCGTGGGAAGGAGCCGGAGATTTACGGTCGGCAGTCAGGCAAATGAAAAGAAACGGAAAAAATAAATGATGGAGTAAGGCATGTGGGTGAGGGACACTGAGATCAGGAGACAGCGAACATACTCACAAAGCACAGCAATCAGACACGACACAGAGAGAGGCGAGGCCATGGGGGGGGGGGGATTTGAATTTGAGGTTTTGCTGGAGTGGGAGCCATTGTCGATGAGCACAGGGGTGATGGGAGAACAGGACTCGGAGCGAGTAAAGCTGGATTCTCCGCCCCCCCCCCCCGACGCCGGAATCACATGCGGTGACGGGGCGGAGAATCACCAATGACGACAAAATCGTGTGGTCTCACTTGTCGGAAACTCAGCGCGGCGGCTGCGGACTCAGGGAGGGCCGATTCACAGGCAGGGGGGCTTTATTCAGGGTTAGGGCACTGTTGGGGGGGGGGGGGTCCGGGGCGCGCGAGTCAGCCGAAGGGAGGAGACTATTTTTGTGGTCTGGGGGCTTCGTCCGCCATGAAGGACGGGCTTGCAAAATCCTACCAACTGTCCTGCTTGGGACAATTCCCACCTCTTTAACCTGGGATTACCCCTCTCTCTGGATCTGTGAAGACTTAATTACCTGCAAATGCTCAGAATCGGAGTATCGTCTGGCATCTTTGACTTTGTCTATATGTATATTTCTGGAACATACCTCTTCATTCACCTGAGGAAGGAGCAGTGCTCCGAAAGCTAGTGATTCGAAACACACCTGTTGGACTTCTACCTGGTGTTGTAAGACTTCTTACTGTTCTCTTATTTGAAGTAGTGTGGTGGGATTTTTACATTCATCTGAGAGAGAGCAGAGTCTCACCGAAAAGATTGCGTCTCTCACAGTGCAGCGCTCGCTCAGCGCTGAACTGGTATGTCAGCCCAGACTTTTATACTTAATCTCTGAGGCAGGAGACTGTACCCACAACCTCCCGATCCTGAGGCAAGAGTGTTACCAACTGAGTCACAATAGGAGCAAGTTCAGCAGAATAAAACACAAATGTTTACCTTTAAAAACCCAGCCTCCTCTAGGTTCAGTTGCCATTCTAAATTTTACAGGTTTAATTGCTTCACCGCTTCCAGTGGCATTTAAGAGGAAACAGGTGGATTCTGTCTCCGTGCCAAAGCCCCCTTGCCCAGATTTTACTGCACCAAAGCTTTGGGATTTTGGAGCCAGCTCTGCTTCAGAATGTCGATTCTCCGAGATTGTCAAACAATCTCCTCAGTAGCAAGTCAGCAAAGACTCGCAACACTGCGTGCGTAATCATATTTCCATGAAGCATTGCCAGCGTGGAGCAAAGCAGAACTTAAATTGTGACCTTGTGTTCAGTTGCACTATCTTGCACTTCATTACAGTTTCGAACGTTTATGTTCATGTTACGTTTATCAAGCCTTTGATAAGCTTACGAATTCCTCGCTGAACACAGTAACAATATCGCTGTCAATGTGAGGTCGGTTTAGAGCAAATTTGGTATCGTCTGTCTTTTGTGAGTGGATTGGTGTGCATTGCTCGCCGGCGAGTTATGTCAGAGGCTTTGTCCAATTTCACATCGATGCCTCCAGAAAATATCATTGGGCGAAATTCTCGGCATACGCGAACCGGGATGAGACGGAGAATCGGGCGTCTGGCCAAAATTGAGGTCCACGTACGGTGCCGATTCGGGCGCCATGCTCCAGTCCCTCGTTGGTGGCGATAGCCAGGTTTGCGGCCCGCGCGGGAGGCTCCATACAAAACCAACATATGTATGCATTTAAAATGTGATTAGGGGGTTGGACAGATTGTACGCCCCACCCTCCCGCGGTACTCCGCTCCTCTAAGGTGGAGATATCGCAGGCGGGAATTATTACAAGTATTGACAAATGTGGACTGGGCGCCATGGCTGCGGAAGGTTGGGGGGGGGGGGGGAGGGGGGGGGCAACAAAACACTGAAACATCTTTGAAAATTGTCGAGCTTCCTGAGGGAGCAGTCGCAGAGGGTGAATTGGTGCCAAGTCCGTGGATCGGAGTGGCCTGGCTCAGACCACTATTGCTGCAGTCTGTCTTTTAAACGCAACCCTTTGGGGTGACTGACAGGCTCCAGGCTGTTCACACTGCTGAGAGCTGCCTGTATCCTTTATATGCTAAGAATGGTCATTGGGAGCCCACCCAGGCCGCCCCTCTGGACACTCTCATACCCCCAGATGTGTCAACAAGGGCCAAGCTGAATCAGGATAGGTGTTGACACTCCTCAGAAGCTCTGCCCCATTGCAGAGGAAGCAGGGGATCGGCAGAGCTCACCCCAACCAGAGGACATCTGCACCACGGCCTTTAGAACCCTCCCTGCTTCACTGCCCCTCACAGTGACCCCCACCCCTCCGGATCACCAGCTGTCTCCTCCTGGTGAGACCGGCAGCACTGGCTGCCTCTGCCACCACCTCCGAGGGGGTGTTCAGGAGGGCAGGCTGGAGACAGCGGCACGTGCCTGGGAAGAGGCCGTCTCTCTGCTTCTCACTGTGATAGAGCTGTGGGTCGCCCTCGGTCTCCCGCCCTCGCGGGCCAGGCCTTTTGTGAGCCATCATGGTGGCTGCAGTGAGTGTGCGGTAAGTGGAGCTCCAGATGCCAGGCACTTTCGCTCTCCAACCCCAGTGGTTAGAATGTCCGCTGGGCCGGGAACTGCTCGTGACTCGTGCCGGCTGAGTGCTGGCCCATTAGCATCTCCTGAACTGCTCCCTGAATAGCGCCTCCAGTGGGAACGCGAACCGCATGCAATTCAGCTCCAGTGTCAACGATCCAAACGGAGAATTGTGCTCATTATAAATCACCGCAACATTAACATTATGGAACAGCAGTGCCTCATTTCTCTTGACTTGTAAGAGGTCTGGAAGGCCAGAGGCGTGTGTTTTAAAATTTACCAGGATGGAGCCAGTGACTGGCAGTCGGAGGGAGCGAACCCTCCAGTAGCGATGCCAGAGCAGTGGGGGCGGCCATTTCCATTGGGGGGGGGGGGGTATGGGGGGGGGCCATCCATGGGCCATGGAGTGGACGTGATGGGAAGCCCCTCCCACAACCCTGCTGGCAGGTCACCGTGGTTTACCAGGCAGCCTTGCCACGTTGACGTGAGGCTGTCCCGCGGCCAGTAAAACGCCAGCACAGATGGGATGTGGCTGTGTTTTTGCTACTGTCTAATTGGCTTAATTGGCTGCCTACCTCCAGTCAGCACTGCCCTGCCCCCTGTTGGAAATGTCCAGTAGCGGCGGGGGTGGGGGGGGTGGGGGGGTCGCAGGCGCCTCTCCTGGCGCATGTTTCCGCCATTTTACCCGGCTTCCCGTCTTCCGACCTGTGTCCAGAGGTCAAGTAACATCCAATCCATTCGATCTGTTTCTCACCTCGGGAACGCTGCATGGCCTGCTGAGTATTTCCGGAATGTTCTGTTTCCAGTGGAATACCTTTCCTGCTGTGCTCCCACATTGCGAGCATGCCCGGGTTCGCTGGCAGTTGTTTAATGCGCTTCCACCTCCATTTTGGCTGCACCTGGCCAGCACCACATTTTATCAACCCTCGGTGCTGGGTATAGAATGACGAGGGAAACCGTCCGTAATGAAAAAATGAAATGAAAATGAAAATCGCTTATTGTCACGCGTAGGCTTCAACTGAAGTTACTGTGAAAAGCCCCTAGCCGCCACATTCCGGCGCCTGTTCGGGGAGGCTGGTCCGGGAACAGTCCCAGCGTGATCATTAAAACTTCTCTTTGATCAGCAATGCAACCAGGATTGGAAACCAGGAAGGGTGCAATAAGCAGAATCCGAATAGAATGATAACAGAAACAGTGAAAGCAAATATAGACAGCCTTTTAGTGGCACAGAATTGACTAACTCTGCAAGGAAGGACGTGTTGCTGAAGTTTTTCTTCTTGCACTCATCAGAACAACCACAAGAATATCAAATTTCAGACAATCGCAACAATTTATATCACAGAAAAGGGTGCTGATTGGTGAGCAAGTGAACCTTGATTGGTCGAGATGTTGCCATGGAGAAAGCAACGGGAGCCTATAGGCTCCCCAGACTCCCGGGTAATTCAAAAAAGGTGCAAGGCTTGAACATGTTCCTTTTGATTGCAGGGAACAGGTCGATGTGTATGAACGTATATCACTTCTGGCAACATCCTGCATTTATATAAACATCATACAACATCTCCAGACATTTCGCAATACAGTTATCGAGGAAACTTTGACACCGAACCACATAAGAGCTGATGAAAGTGGTAGATTTTAGGGAGCGGCTTGAATGGGGAGTGGCAATGGGACTTCATAGATCATAGAATTTACAGACTTCCAGAACTGAGGGTCCAGGCAGCGGAAGGCACAGGAAACAACGGTGGGATGATGAAAATCAGGCTGGATAATTAAAGATAGGTTAGGAGAAAGAAATTGGAAATTGGAAAGGGTGCCCTGAAGGCCAAGTGTCCTGGAGTATTGAACGGTCACGGTCAAAGGGTCACTTTGATACCTATATGTTGCTATGCAAAGAGGTCAAGAAGAAACCAGAGGTCCTCAGGAAGAGAGAAGGGAAATCGCTGAGACTTGTTTGTGTCATTTCTGAGGGGAAAAGGGGTTGGAGTTCCTCCAGTTCCCTGAGAGAAGTCAGCCAAACCCCAGTGGAACATCAAACCCTCAAGTTCCAAATTAAGCTGAGGAGTGAGAGGGCGATCAGAAGCAGTTGGAGACCTTTTGCAGGGGTTTCACTCAGGCAGGCGATAGGGTCTACAGTAACAGTCAAGCAACCCAGATACTGACCCCCTTTACACCTCCAATGCCCACATGTTCTGGTCTTGCCCCAGACTTGTGGAGTACTGGACAGCCTTCATCGAGGCCATGTCCAAAGTGGTGGGGGTGAGGGTGGAGCCATGCCCGAAAGTGGCGGTCTTCGGGGTCACGGACCAGCCAGATCTATTCCTGGGGAGGAGGGCGGACGCCCTTGCCTTTGCCTCCCTGATCGCCCGCCGTAGAATCCTGTTCGGCTGGAGGTCAGCAGCACCGCCCAGAGCTGTCCGACTTCTGGGGGACGGGAGAGGAGGGCCGGAGGGGTGGGGCGGGGCAGGGAAGTGGGAGCCGGAGGGAGGGCACAGGATGCCAAAACGTGTATGACACCTCCAGGAGCGGGGGACGAGGAAACTGGAGATGGAGGACGGGAGGAGCGGCAGAAGCGCGGGGGCGAGTGTGGGACGGCAGCGAGACCCGTCCGGGAAGGGCGGGCGACAACCACACGCAGCACAGCCAAATATCGCACACTGTGATTTTCTCCCCAGCACCCAAAGGTGTGCTTGCCCCCCCCCAGTCCCCCCCCCCCCCCCCCCCCCCCGCAGGCAGTCGCCTACTTATGTGGTGTGGGTAACTTTGCCAGATGTCCAGAGCTGCCGCTGTCGAACTGATGCACAATTCCCCACCAGTTATTCTATTTCATATTGTATTATTTTTTTTTATATGTTGAGGTATGCCCTTCTCCTCTAAATATGTGTATATATATGTTTCTTATTCTGTGTACATAATGGTAATTATACCTTGTTCAAAAACCCAATAAAAACATTTATTAAAAAAAACTTCAGCAGCAACCTGGGGGGGGGGGGGAGGGCTACGGGTTCGTTATGGGGGTTTTTCTCATGGTTTTATGCTTATTTCTCTTTCTTGTTAATTTTTTGTTTTTGTATTGGAAGGGAGGGGTTACTGTTTTTCTCTGTTGTGATAAAATTTGTTGTTGAAAATTTGAATAAAAATTATTTCCAAAAAAAAAATAAAAAAATTTAGTAACCTAGTAAAGTGTCACACTCTCATGGTGTGGGCATGCTTCATCTGCCCTTTGAGAGTGTTCATTCCATTTTGCAGCCGGGTTACAATCAGGCTGTTTTGTAACTGGCCAGTTCAGAGCACATCACACAATCGATCAAAACGTGCAGCACAACATTGACGAACTGGATCCTTGTCCCACTTCTCTTAATGACTCGGCTTGTGTATTGAGTACATCAGCGTTAAATATCTCGACTCGGAACTCAGTCATGGCAGGAGGCCATCAGGGGGATGGCGGATGCACTTTAGGAATGTCCTCAAAATATCCCAAAGAGGTCAAACGTGCCCCTCAACAGCCCAGTGAGCAAGGACAATGGAGCAGGATTGTTCAGTTGGCAGGTCTTCCCAAAGAGTGGCCAGGACTGGGACTACAAAGTAGTCACAGAATCATAGAGAATCATAGAATTTACAGTGCAGAAGGAGGCCATTCGGCCCATCGAGTCTGCACCGGCCCATACAAAGATCACCCGACTCAAGCCCACGTATTTGCCCTATCCCCGTAACCCAGCAACCCCAACTTAACCTTTTAGGAAACTAAGGGCAATTTATCACGGCCAATCCACCTAACCTGCACATCTTTGGACTGTGGGAGGAAACCGGAGCACCCGGAGGAAACCCACGCAAACACGGGGAGAACGTGCAGACTCTGCACAGACAGTCACCTAAGCCGGGAATCGAACCTGGGACCCTGGAGCTGTGAAGCAATTGTGCTAACCACTGTGCTACCGTACTGCCCTTCAAAGGCGGATCAAAGTCCTGGGGGTGAATTCTCTGTCCTGTCCCGGAATGCCCAAAGCGCGTATCCCGATAGGGCGGAGAATCAGGGGGGGGGCGAACAATGACTATGTTTGTTTGTTTATTTAATTTTAATTTATTTTTAAGTTCTTTTGTTGTTCATTGGGGTTGGGGGGGTGGGGGGATGTGATACATGCGTCGATACGGTCTGGGGGTGTTACAGTTATTATGGGTTATTTTGTTGCATTTCATTATTTGTCGTTATGTTTTATATTTTCTGTAAAAAATTCCAATAAAAATTATATTTTAAAAAAAGGACGGAGAATCAGAAAATCAGGATCGGTGCTGGGTATCAGCGGGCGCAGTTCTGAACGCGATGCTGTGACCTCCCCCGCTGACAACGTGAACGGGTTTCCTAATCCTAACCGATTCAATCTCTCCTCATATGACAGTCCCGCCATCCCAGGAATCAGCCTGGTAAACCTTCGCTGCACTCCCTCCACAGCAAGAACATCCTTCCTCAGATAAGGACACCCAAACTGCTCACAATACTCCAGCTGTACCCTCACCAATGCCCTATACAATTGCTGTAAAACATCCCTATTCCTACACTCACATCCTCTCGCTATGAAGACCAACATACCATTTGCCTTCTTTACTGCCGGCTGTACCTGCGCACTTACTTTCAGCGACTGATGCACAAAGACAGCAAGGTCTCGCTGAGTATCCACCTCTCTCAATTTACAGCCATTCAAATAATAATCTGCCTTCCTATTTATGACTCCCTCATATTCCTCATCATGCATAAATTTGCATGTCAAGGGTTACGGAATTGCTTCCCGATTTGCGCTCCCAGGGAGAACGTAAATCAGTTGCAATTCTCCTCCGGCAGGGTTCGCCGCTCCGGAGGCTAAGTGCCGACGCCGGCGTGGATATTGTGGTGTTTTACGACGGAAAAATCGGTGCCGGACCTTCACCTATCCTGCACCCGGTAAGGGGGCGAGCAGCCACGCCCAGTAAAACTTCCCACGATATAAACACCTGGAAAATGGCCGGTCCGTGGCCGCGCACGCGCATGGTGACAACCTGCAGCGGTCACCCCGTAAAAGAGGGCAGCGGCCATCCACGGACTCAATCTGTCAAATACTGCCTCCTTGGCCACCCCCTGGCCACCCCCCACCAGTCCCCCCAGCCCTCGCGGAAGCCCCCCCCCCCCCCCCCCCCACCCCCCTGCCAGCAGCACGGCTCCCGCAGCTACCAGGCCGGGTTCTTGACCACTGAGGCCACGGGTGCACCGCGCCATTGGGAACTCGGCCCATCGGCGGAGGTGAATGGCGGAGGCCCCGGAGAACAGAGGGTCAGGCCCGCTAATGATATGCCCATGGTACTTAAAAGCCGCACGGCGAGGGACGCATTTAGGTCATTTTAGGGGTGTACAATCCCAATTTGCCATCAAACCGGCGCCAACCGTGATTTTGGCGACGGAGGCTATTCTCCGCCCAATCGCGTTTTGCAATTTCAGCGTCGGCTGACGGTGAATCCCGCCCGTAGTCTCCCAATCCCGGATTCTCCAGAATCCCGCCCTGGTGTCCAGGGTAAGTGCCCCTAACCCAATAACCCCTCCTAACCTTTTTGGTCACTAAGGGCAATTTATCATGGCCAATCCACCTAACCTGCACGTCTGTGGACTGTGGGAGGAAACCGGAGCACCCGGAGGAAACCCACGCAGACACGGGGAGAACGGGCAGACTCCACACAGACAGTGACCCAGTGGGGAATCAAACCTGGGACCCTGGCGCGGTGAAGCCACAGTGCTAGCCACTTGTACTACCATGCTGCCCATAAATGAGGAGGGGTCAGTTTGGAGTCATGATAGAGAGATTGGAGGGACTGGGGGGAGGGCAGGGGGGGGAGCACCCACGGTGGGCGAACGTTAACGAAAGGAATGGGTGTGGGTCTGATGTGGAACAGGGGCCCTTGAGGGAGGCCCCTGCCGCTCGATGCCTAAGCAGAGTGTCCCAGCTGGCATCCCCCTTGCTCCTGAACATCCCCTACCAGCCTCAAAATTGATGTAACGTGAGAAGCGACCCTTAAGTAGCCAGAAATTGGCTGTGTAAGGGCCTCAATTGGGGCGAGGGTGGCCAGGCCATACTCAGCCTTACCTGGCCCATGTAAACTGTGCACAAGCTGGAGACGGATGACAGAATGTATTTAGACCAGCGAGCCTGCACCGACACTCCAAAAGAGCAGTCTACCTAGGCCCACTCCCCCATCGCCGTTACCCCGCGCACTGATCATGGCCAATCCTGACCCGCACATCTTTGGACTGTGGGAGGAAACCCGAGCACCCGGAAGAAACCCACGCAGACACGGGGAGAACGCGCGGACTCCCAAGGCTGGAATTGAACCTGCGTCCCTGGCGCTGAGTGGCAGCGGTGCTAACCACTGTACCGCCTTGCCGCCCATAACGAATGCTAACGCCACCCTTCCCCCCATCCCCACCCCCCAACCTGCAAACCAGTTAGAATGAGGTGGCAAAATTCCATCCATGGACCATTTACTGAATGCAGTGAGAACACATTTGTATTTAGATAGTACCTTTCCTGACCACATAATGCCTCAAAGTGCGTCACAGCCAATGACATATGTTACAATGCTGGAAATGTGGCAGTGTAAATTGTGCACAGCAAGCTCCCACGAGTATCTCAATAATGACTGGATCAATTATTTTCAGGTATCTGTGAGGTTTAAATGTTGGCTGGGATGCCAAGGGAGAATCTCCCCTGCTATTCAAAATAATGATGTGGAGATGCCGGCGTTGGACTGGGGTGAGCACAGTAAGAAGTCTTACAACACCAGGTTAAAGTCCAACAGGTTTGTTTCAAACACGAGCTTTCGGAGCACGAGCCGTGCTCCGAAAGCTCGTGTTTGAAACAAACCTGTTGGACTTTAACCTGGTGTTGTAAGACTTCTTACTGTATTCAAAATAATGACCATGGGATCTCCTAATCCACCTACGGTGAAGTGACACTGGAATCTTGTGCATTGTTAAAGGGAAGGAAGCCTGTCAGTAAATGGCAACATCCTGTGTAATCCGACCAGGTCACGCAATTGTTTCACTTCAATCCAGAAAACAGGCAGTGAAAGACTTGAAAACGTTATCTGATTTTAATCCTGTTAAAATTGGAGCCCCCTCAGGCTGTTTGCTCAATCCCTTTGTTACACTAAAGGAGTGTTCGAACGTCGAAGTCTTTGTAAACTGATACTGTCGCACCGTTCAAACCTTTTCACTGATCACCTCAGAGTGTCCGGGGAAGGTTAATAAGGAGAGGCATGGCAAAACAAATTCCTCGTACATTTGTCTCAATACCTGGCGATGAAGGACTTTCAATTATTGTGAAAATGTTTAATTTTGGCTGTGCCGACCAATGTTTTAAAGTAGATAGAGCCATCCCTGGGCGGCAGGGTGGCATAATGTTTAGCACTGCTGCCTCATGGCGCCGAGGTCCTGGGTTCGATCCAGGTCACTGTCTGTGTGGAGTTTACACATTCTCCCCGTGCCTGCGTGGGTCTCACCCCCACAACCCAAAGATGTGCAGGATAGGTGGATTGGCCAGGCTAAATTGCCCCTTAATAAAAAAATAAGTAGATGGAGCTACCCCTGCGCGCTGTTTATTCAAAATCATCTCACCAGCCCAAAGACCGAGGTCGCAGCAAGGAGCATTTTCTCAACAAACCAGTCCCTGACCATTCAATGCAACAACCACAAAGCAGGGCCCAATTTCCTTTCAAGTTTCCTGCCAACACCTCTTCAGAAACAGCTCGTAGATCTCACCATACCATCAGCAACTTCACACATCAAACAGACCCTTCCGGTGCAAATTCAAAGAACAGAAGAAGAGTGGGAATTCCATCTCATGTTGAGTAACTGCTGGTTTAGAGGCAGCTCTTAAGCAATCTTTCAGCAGCAAACTGGAGCAGATTTGCAGACAGTTGCATTTTTATAATGCATTTCGCAACTCAGGACACCAGAGGCAATGAAGTGATTTTGACATTTATTTTATTCTTTCACTGGATGTGGGGATCACTGGCTAAACCAGAATTTGCTGGCCACCCCTAAATATCTTCAAGAAGGTGGTGGGAAACGACCTTCTTGAGCCGCTCCAGTCTTTGTGGTGTAAGTACACACACCATGCTGTTAGGGAGGGAGTTCCAGGATTTTGACCCAGCGACAGTGAAGGAACGGCGATATATTTCCAAGTCAGGACGGTGTGTGGCTTGGAGGGGAGCTAGGAGGTGGTGGTGTTCCCCTGTGCCTGCTGCCCTTGTCCTTCCAGGTGGCAGAGGTCACGGGTTTGGATGGTGCTGTCGAAAGAGCTTTGCTGCTGCATTGCGTCTTGCAGATGGAACACACGTTCGATAAAAGCAAATGACTGCGGGTGCTGGAATCTGAAACAGAAACAGGAAATGCTGGAGAATCCCAGCAGGCCTGACAGCGTCTGTGGAGAGAGAAGGGAGCTGATGTTTCGAGTCTGGATGACTCTTTGTTAAAGCTGGAGGAAACCTTTCGTCAAACGCCAGGAGCGAAATGGAAAGCAAAGAATGTGGACAGGGCAAAACGGGCAAACGCAAATCCTGTCGGAGGTGGAACACATTGTTGCCCCCTGTGTCAGTGGAGGAGGGTGTGCATGCTCAAGGTGGTTGATGGGTAACAATCAAGCGGGCTGCTTTGTCCTGGATGGTATTGAGCTTCTTGATTGGTGTCGGAGCTGCGCTCACCCAGGCAAGATGAGATTATTCTACCACACTCCGGATTGGTGCCTTGTAGATGGTGGACAAGCTTTGGGGAGTCAGGAGATGAGTTACTTGCCACAGAATTCCCAACCTCTGGCCTGCTGTTGTAGCCACAGTATTTACATGGCTGATCCAGTTCAGTTTCTGGTCAATGGTAACCTCCCAGGAAGTTGATGGTGAGGGATTCATTTGAAGAGGAAATGGTTAGATTCCCACGTGTCAGACTTGATCAATGCCTGGCATATGTGTGGCATGAATGTTACAGGTAACTTATCCCCCAAGCCTTAATGTTGTCCAGGTCTTGCTGCATATGGACTGCTTCAGTATCTGAGGCATTGCGGGTGGTGCTGAACATTGTACGATCATCCCGACCGCTGACCTTATAATGGGGGGGAAGGTCATTGATATAGTGGCTGAGGATGTTGTCCTTCATTACTGCTGTAATGCGGGTAGGGTGGCAGCCAATTTGCACACAGCAAACTCCCACAGAGTGAAGTAAGGGCCAGGTAAACAATCTTCAGTGATGTTGGTTGAGGGATAAGGATATTTGCCAGGACACTGGGGAGAACAACATTACTCTTCTTTGAAATACCTGCCACGGTGTGCAATATTTTATCGTCATCGGCCAGGACAAATTGGTTCACTGACTCATGTGAAAGGTAGCTTTGTGCAGCACTCCCTCAACATTGCACTGAAGTGGCACTCTTAAATTACAAACAGAAACTTAGCTCTGATTCCTCATGTGTGATCGTTTCGCCGCACCTTCTATGTACCTTATCCAGGTACTCCAACACACCTAGGTTCTGTCACAGACAAACTGACCCTCACATCATTTAATGGTGTTTACATTATTTGATTGCGGCAGGTATTTACATTGCTCGTGCAAGAAGATCTTGCAAATCCAGTAATAGTTTCTTTGCACTGGGAGGATGAGCAAACAACACTTGTTCTTGGTCTCCAGCGGTTCCTTTGGTGCTTCTGATGTGTTGGACAGGTTGGTTCGAGGTCGACTGCAACTGGATGCAGTAAAACCAGAAACAGACGTCTGACACTGGAGATGATCCAACACTGTTTCATTTAACTATGAACGGCTGTACATGTTCAGCTGTGGGTTGGCACTCTACTAATCCTACTGATGACCTCTTACTGGCTCGACCAGACTTACTAGCTACCACATGGCAATAGTGCTCACTAACCTGTGCACTCTGACTGTCTCAGTATCTGTGTCCCGAAAAGAACGAGAGTCTTAATGCCCTGTGAGCTTTATAGTGGTGGCGTCATAGAATTTACAGGACAGTACATTCGGCCCATCGAGTCAGCACCGGCTTTTTTTGAAAGAGCACCCTACCCAAGCCCACACCCACACCCCATCCCACAACCCAGTAACCCCATCCAACTCTAAGGGCAATTTTGGACACTAAGGGCAATTTAGCATGACCAATCCACCTGACCTGCACATCTTTAGACTGTGGGAGGAAACCGGAGCAGCCGGAGGAAACCCACGCACACATGGGGAGAACGTGCAGACTCCACACAGACAGTGACCCAGCCGGGAACCGAACCTGGGACCCTGGAGCTGTGAAGCAATGGTGCTAACCACTATGCTACCGTGCTGTCTTGTCTGGTGATTGGTTGTTCTGTGTTGTGTGTTCATTGGTCATCCTGTGTGTCTACATCTCATTATATACATGAGTGGATATTATGACAGCTTCCATTGCAGTTATGAAAGAGGGAATCAGACCCATACATTCCTCAAAATCTGACCTTCATTCCACCATTGGCAACCGTGCTATCTGGGGGTTTTCTCATCCTTTCAAATGGGCATTACTGACAAGGCCGGCATTTGTTGTCCATGCCTAACTGGCCTTGAATTGAGGGGCTGGCTCGGCTATTTCAGGCGGGCAGTTAAGAGTCAACCACATCGCTGTGTAGTCCGGAGTCACATGAAGGCTAGACTGCGTTAGGATGGCAGATTTCCTTCCCTAAAGGGACATGAGGGAACCAGGTGGGATTTACAGCAACCAATGCTGTGGTGGAATTTGAACCTATGTCCCATTAGCCTGGGCCTCTGGATTACTATTCCAGTGACGTTACCACACCACATCTCCCTGTGAGAGTGGGGACAACTATCTGGGTTTTAAAGCTCTGGAAACCCCTTCCTAATTCCCTCCTCCTCTCTAACTCTCTCTCCTCCTTTAAGATACGCCTTAAGATTCACCTCTTTGACCAAACGTTTGCTTATCTCTCCTAATACCTCATTGCACAGCTTGGTGTCCACGTTTGTTTGATGGTCATTCCCAAATGCCTTGGGTGAGTTACTTTGTGACATGATGCTGGTGGTGGAATGCATTGCTGGAAAAGGTGATGGAAGCAGATTCAATAGTGGCTTTCAACGGGGAATTGGCTATATACTTGCAAAGGGAACTCAGCAAAGCTCCTTCGACAGCGTCTTCCAGTCCTATGGCCACACGGATACTGCCACATAGAAGGACAAGGGAAGCAAGGGTCAGAACAGTACCAGCTGCAAGATCCCCTCTGAGCCACTCATCACCCAGACTTGGAAATATATCGGCCGTTCCTTCACTGCTGCTGGGTCAAGATCCTGGAACCCCCTCCCTAACAGCACTGTGGGTGTACCTACGCCACATGGACGACAGCGGTTCAAGGAGATGGCTCACCACCACCTTCTCAAGTGTAGTTATGGATACGCAATAAATGCTGGTCTAGTCAGCGATGCTCATGTCACAAGGCTGAGTAAAAAGCAATTGCAAATCTATGGGAAAGGGGACAAGGGGAGTTGAACTATTTGGTAGCTCCTTCAGAGAGAGGCACAGACACACTGGGGCGAATTGTTGCCTTTCTGTGCTCTTTGATTCTATTCTTCAGCCTCTGAATTCTTTGAAGAAGAAATGTAACATTTTCCTTTTATTCCAATAACGAAATATGTCAGTTCACCACTTCCCACTGATTGCCTCAGTGAAGTGGGCAATTCGCTACCGATGGAATTAAATGCAACATCAAGTGACACAAAAGTGTAATGTTGCTGGGGCACCACAGGAATATGGGACTTGTTAAAAGTGTATGTTTATGTGATCTGAATTAACTTTGGTTATTTTTTACCCATATGCGTCTATGTATCTTTGCTCATTCATTGGGCTAAGCACCAAGGACTAAATTCTGAGACTTTTCTGGTCCCGACTTCTCATGAAATTCAGGAAAGAAGGGTTAAAGTTAGGTTTGGGATATAGGGCATTACACCCTAATGTGTCTATTCTTTGCAATGAATGCTCTGCTGACTTCCGTGCCAACAGTGTAAAATTGTTGTTCCAAAAGTGATGCCAAAAATCTCCGCAATCCCCACGATTTACTTATATTGCACATTTAATGCAGGAAAATGGCCCCAGCCACTTCACAGAATCATAAAGAAAAACATTTATTGCATTCATGCGAAAGTCACACACTGCAGCGACCGGTAATTTGAAATAAAACAGAACATGCTGGAACCACTCAGCAGATGAGGAAGCATTTTTGGAAAGAGGAATTGAGTTAAGGAATGTGAGCTTATAGCAAAACCACCAAGGAAAGTTAGAAATGTAATAGCTTTTGAGCAACGTTCTGTTTCCGGCACTTCTGATGACACCTCATTCCCCCCCCCCCCCCCCCCCGAACCAGCATCGCTCCCCCTTGTCCTCACCTTCCATCCCACTATTCACCAGCCTCCATATTCAACGGATCATCGTCCGCCATTCCCTCAACCTTCAATGTGATGCCGCCACTAAGCCCATCTTCTCCTCTCCACCCCTTTTAGCATTACGAACGGACAGTTCCCTCGTCTTCTCCTCAGTCATTCCTCCCTTCTCTATGGCACCTGTCCATGCGAGCACAAGAGATGCAAATCTTGCCCTCTCGTCAAGTGTCTTCTCGCCATCGAAGGCCCCAATCACTCCTTCCAGGTGAAGCAGCGATTTAAACGTATTCCTTTCAATTTGGTCTACTGTATCCACTGCTCACAATGCGGCCTCCTCTACACTGGCAAAATCAAAAGCAGACGGGGTACTGCTGAGCGAGAAACCTCTGCTCAGTCTGCAAGAATGACCCTTAACTTCTAGTCACTTGTCATTTCAGTCTTCCCCCTTTGTCCGACTCTGACCTTCCTGTCCTCAGTCTGCTTTGTGTTTCAATGAAGTTTGAGAAACGGCACCTCGTCTTTCAACTCAGCTCCCTGCAGCCTTCTGACCACAACGTTGACTTCAACAATTTTATTTCACAACTGTAAGGAAAACTAAAGTAGTTTTAAGGGATTCGTATTTGCATTGGCAAACATTTGAAATAAGGTATGGTGTTAAGTGGGTTAATTTAATATTTCTGTGCCTAGAAGGGTAGTTAGATTCATGCTGAACAAAGGCGTTTGTATGTCTGGGGGTTGGTTAAGGCCCAACTGGGTTTCTATTGTGCTTAGAGAGGGCTACAGTGCGAAAAATAAACTAAAGCATGTAGCCATTGCTTAGCAACTGAAGGTCCTTGTGAGGTAAAAAAAAAACCTGTTTGCCCTACAAGATTTTAGATTTAAAGTCGGACAGCAGACTTCAGTAGCAGATGAAAGATTTGGTGTCATTTTAATGCGGCCTGGGAATTGAGATTTAAAGCAATTGTGAGAAGTTTGCACAGCAGCTAAGACCAAGAAATTCTACAGGGATCAGGGTAAAATCCTCTAATGGATTTGAGGTTATAAGTGGAGTGGAAGCTTTGTTTCAAACTGCCACTTGTAAAATAGAGTCTGGATTTTAGAATGCAAACCCCACTAAGAGAAAGCATATTTATGAGAGAAGATTTTGAAGTGTGTTTTTTTGGCAGTGGAGTTTGGAAACTCTCGTTTTAAAATTTTTTTTAGAGCACCCAATTATTTTCTTTCTAATTAAGGGGCCATTTAACGTGGCCAATCCACCTAGCCTGCACATCCTTGAGTTGTGGGGGTGAAACCCACACAGTTTGGAAACTCTCATCATCTGGGAGGGATTCTGAGGAAACATCCACAGACATTCTCTTGGCAGTCAGAGTAGAGAGTGTATTTGGCCACAGTCATCTGATGTGCTCAGAGGGACTTTGTGTGTGAATGAAACTATTACAGCTTAGGGCAGCACCGTAGCATGGTGGTTAGCATAAATGCTTCACAGCTCCAGGGTCCCAGGTTCGATTCCCGGCTGGGTCACTGTCTGTGCCGAGTCTGCACGTCCTCCCCATGTGTGCGTGGGTTTCCTCCGGGTGCTCCGGTTTCCTCCCACAGTCCAAAGATGTGCGGGTTAGGTGGATTGGCCATGCTAAATTGCCCTTAGTGTCCTGAAAAGTAAGGTTAAGGAGGGGGTTGTTGGGTTACAGGTATAGGGTGGATACGTGGGTTTGAGTAGGGTGATCATTGCTCGGCACAACATCGAGGGCCGAAGGGCCTGTGCTGTACTGTTCTATGTTCTAAGATGTACTTTGTAATCCAGGTGAATCCTGAAACCTGTGTGCAATTGTTAAACTAAGGTGGTGGTGGTGGTAAAGAAGTAATTTATTATAATCCAATTTTTTTCATGTTTAATATGTTCTTTTCTTGTTGTTAAAACTAATTACTGGTCCTGTGACTCTGACCCGCTATGTTTATAAAGTAAAAATGAAAGTTACTGTCTTTTGAGCCAGGGCTCCATTCTGGGATCTTCCCATCCTGTTATGACATCAACTGGGTTCCTAACATAACCTTTGTGAGTTTCTATTTGCAGCTTCAGTTTTTCTCTCATTTCTTTCTTCCTTCACTTTCTTTCCAGCCAATCACACCTTATCTAGACATGTATTTCATTTATTTACCCATGAACACTCTCTCTGGGCTCTGGTGGCCTGAAACCTTTTGTTGTTTGAATCTCTCCTGCCCTCCAGCCCATCACTTTCCTTTTGTCCTTCCTTCTCACTCCCCTTTTCACTTCAAAAAGTACTTCACTGGCTGCAAAGCGCTTTGGAACATCGGGAGGTTCCAAATCCAAATTCCGGAGGAATTGCCCAAACGCGGACGGAAAATTCTGGAAACGTTCAGCAGGAAATACTCCCCTGTAAGAACACCATTCACAATGCCCTATGCTGCTCTTGTTCACGTATTTGCTTTGTTTGGCCCCTTGTTCCGCACTGTAACCAATCACTGTTTGTCGATGTATCATTTGTCAACGTTCTCTGTTGATTATTCTTTTGTCTACTATGTACGTACCGTGTACGTTCCCTCGGCCGCAGAAAAATACTTTTCACTGTACTTCGGTACATGTGACAATAAATCAAATCAAATCACTTACTCATAATCTTCTTAAAAACTTCATTCATGGGATGTGGTCTGGCTTGTCCAGCATATATTACCCGCCCCTAATTACGCTTGAACTGAGCGGCTTGCTCGGCCATTTCAGAGGGGCTTGAAGAGTCGATCACATTGCCTCGAGTCCTGAGTCACGTGTATGCCAGACCAAGTAAGGACGGCAGATTTCCTTCCCTAAACCAAATGGGTTTTTATGCCAATCAACAATGGCTGCATGGTCAACATTTGACTTTTATTCAGATTTCACTATCTGCGGTGGTGGGATTCGAACCTTGGTCCCCGGAGCTTGACCCAGGGTCTCTGGATTGCTAGTGTAGGGACAATGCTACCACGCCATTGCCTCCCCCTATTACGGGATGAAATCTCCGGTCCCCCCTATTACGGGATGGAATCTCCGGTCCCCCCTATTACGGGATGGAATCTCCGGTCCCCCCTATTACGGGATGGAATCTCCGGTCCCCCCTATTACGGGATGGAAACTCCGGCCCCCCCAGCCGCCTGTTTCCCGGCGACGTGCCTTCGCTGGTGGCGGGTTTCTCTCTTCCCGCTGCTTCTCAATGGGACATCCCATTGAAATCCCCCCCCCCCATTCCAGCAGGACACATGGGTGGGGAGGGGGGGGCGCTTCGGCGGGCCCACATCTCTAGCGTTCCTCAGCGGCGGTGAAAGGTCACAGACCTGAAGCATCTTCACGGTGAGGCTTCCTAACCTGCTGAGTATTTCCAGCATTTTCCCTCTGCGTTTGGACCGTCCCTCCGGAATTTGGATTGATCACTTCCCGATGTTCCAAAGCGCTTTACAGCCAGTGAAGGACTTGTGGAAGTGTAGGGAATGTGGCAGCCGGTTTGCGCGTAGAGAGCTCCCACAAACAGCAATGTGATAATGACACAAATCATTGTGGTATAAACGTGGGTCCAGAATAAGGACGGGGTGACATGGTCGTGTAGTGATCGCGTTACGGGGTGAGAAATCCAGATGACGAGACTTTCTGGAGAGGTGAGTTCAAATACCCCACACAGCAACCACGAGGGATATAATTCGATGCCATTAATTAAATAAATCGGGAGTAAAAGGCTAGTAATGGTGACCATAAAACTACCAGATTTTTAAAAAAACAATTGGATCACCGATGTACTTCGGGAAATCTGCCAGGTCTGCCCGACATGTGACTTCAGAGATTGTCTGAAGAATCTAACAAGCCACTCGGTTGTATTGAAGAATGTGGCTCACTAACACCCCCCGTCAAGGGCAATTAGGAAATGGTGGTCTGTCCAGCTAGGCTCACATCCCATACATCAATGTAAATAAAAGGATGCCTGCTCTTTCCTGATTGGTACCCCGGGGGTTTTCCTAACCAGCAGTGAGACAACCGGGGTCCTTGCTTTAACACCACAGCACAGCCTCCGTCTCAGCCTGAATGTAGTTCTCCAAGCTCTGGGGGGGGGGGAAATTGGAAGCCAGACCAATTTACGGAATGATTCAGAGAACCTTTGTCAAATTGGTGGGTTTTAAAGATGGGCCCGAAACGTCTGGCTCCCCTGCATCGGGTTTGGGGGGGAACCCAAAAGATACACTAGCGAATCCCTCTCGGAAATTCTCAGATAAGGGTTTCATAGATTATCATAGAATTTACAGTGCAGAAGGAGGCAATTCGGCCCATCGAGTCCGCACCGGCTCTTGGAAAGAGCACCCTACCCAAGGTCAACACCTCCACCCTATCCCCATAACCCAGCAACCCCACCCAACACTAAGGGCAATTTTGAACACTAAGGGCAATTTATCCTGGCCAATCCACCTAACCTGCACATCTTTGGACTGTGGGAGGAAACCGGAGCACCTGGAGGAAACCCACGCACACACTGGGAGGTTGTGCAGACTCCGCACAGACAGTGACCCAAGCCAGGAATTGAACCTGGGACCCTGGAGCTGTGAAGCAATTGTGCTATCCACAATGCTACCGTGCTGCCCATGGTTTGTGTGGCTATTGTCCAGAACTGCAAACTCCCCCGGACATTAGCACAGGAAACCATCCAACAGAGCAATTTAAATCACTGACTTTGGCTGCTTTTTCCGATTTTACACCAATATGAAATGAAATGAAATGAAAATCGTTTATTGTCACAAGTAGGCTTCAAATGAAGTTACTGTGAAAAGCCCCTAGTCGCCACATTCCGGCGCCTGTTCGGGGAGGCTGGTATGGGAATTGAACCGTGCTGCTGGCCCGCCTTGGTCTGCTTTCAAAGCCAGCGATTTAGCCCTGTGCTAATATTACTCCCAAAGAGTTAGTAGGAGCAAACCCACTTGTAAATCAGCGTAAATATTAAAAAAAAAAAAATTTAGAGTACCGAATTAATTTTTTCCAATTAAGGGGCAATTTAGCGTGCCCAATTCCCCTAGCCTGCACATCTTTGGGTTGTGGGGGCGAGACCCACGCAAACACGGGGAGAATGTGCGAACTCCACACAGACAGTGACCCAGAGACAGGATCGAACCTGGGACCTCGGTGCCGTGGGGCAGCAGTGTGCAACCACTGCGCCACCGTGCCGCCCCAGCATAAATATTTTAAACACCCAGACGTAGTACCCCACAGGACAACATTCCCTCCACCCACCCCACACTCTGGACCACCCCCCACCACCCCACCCCCCCCATGACCCAGCTGCACGGGAGTCCCCAACCGACAGACCTGACTCTAAGTTCGCTGTTTGCCCTGATCCAACCCCACCCACCCACCCCTCAGAGAGGACCCAAACAGAACCCCTCCCCGTGTCTGGTGGGCCCTGGGACTACCTAATTCCATGCACTTAGCCAAGCATGTAGCCCGTCAACCCCTCCCCCCCCACCTCGCCCCGGCCTGTCGGATTAATCGAAGCTGCCTTTCAGCAGGCAGTGCAGTAAAACAGGGGGCAAAGGCCTCCCTGGGTTTGCGGGAATTGCATTGCACTGTGGCCCTCAGGGACCCTTTTGCTGCGGCCTCCAAGCAGCTCCAGCCTGTGGAGGTTTCAACAAAAAGCAAAGCAGAAGCAGATGGATGGCTGCCATGCTGGATTTGGGAAATTATCCTGGCTAAATTTCCATAGTAAATCAATTGAATCTTCCGCAACCCCGGAAGTATGAAGCCAAAAGACAATTGAAGCATTGTCTAAGAAACATTCATATTGAAGATGTTGAATTCAATTCCGTGAAATCCTTTGCATTTAACTTTTGAAATTCCAGGTTACATCCGTCCTTATTTCACGTCCTCTCCCCAGTCTAAATATCAAAGTCCCAGAATGATGATAATAGATTAGAACGGGCTGCAATTATACAGCATCTTTCATGAGCACAGGGTGTCCCAAAGTATTTTGTAGCCAATAAGATACTTTGTTTTTTAAATGTAGCGGGAAATGTACCCAGGACCCGGAGACAGGGAGGGGGGGGGGGGGGGGGGGGGGTGCGGTAGGGTGGCTGGGAGCAGGGGGCTATCAGGGGACTAACTGATAAAGATATTGAGCAGTTTCCTCAATAAATTCCCACCTCCTCCCCGTTTCACAAAGGCAGCTTTGATGCAGTGAAGGCAACAAAATCGGATTGCAACAGGAAGATAATTAGATTTGTTAAAGGGTCAATTAGCAGCAATGCTCCAATGGCAGTGAAATGTGGACATCATCGCACTCCACCCGATGACATCATCGCACTCCACCCGGTGACGTCATCACACTCCAAGCTATGACATCATCATGCCCCATGTTGTGACATAATTGCACCCCACGCTGTGACATCATCACACTCCACCCGATGACATAATCACACTCCAAGCTGCGACATCATCACACTCCAAGCTGCAACATCATCGCACTCCATGCTGGGACATCATCGCACTCCATGCTGTGACATCATCACACTCCATACTGTGACATCATCACACTCCATGCTGTCTCATCATCATACTTCAAGCTGTGACATCATCATACTCCAAGCTGTGACATCATCACACCCCACACTGTGATATCATCACGCTCCATACTGTGACATCATCACACCCCATGCTGTGACATCATAATACCCACCATGTGACATCATCAACACCACACTGTGACAACATCGCACCCCAACCTGTGACATCATCACACCCATCCTGTGACATCTTCACACACCACACTGTGACATCATCACACCCCATGCTGTGGCATCATCACATCCCACCCTGTAACATCATCAACACCACACTGAGACATCATCACATCCCACGCTGTGACATCATCCAGGGGAATCTCAAAGTTAATGTATTTACACACGTCAATGTGGAAACAGATATGGTAGAAAGAACAATCTCCCAGCATCTTGTCTGTGTGTTTATTGTTAATTCGGCAAGTGCGGCTTTCTGCAGGGCCTGTCCAGGTGGTGGGCTGTCATACACTCCAGCTTAGTCCCATGGTCACAAAATTATGGTCTCTGGTAGGGGGGGGGGCTCTGTTATGGGGGTCTCTAGTAGGTGGGTCACCTTTGTACTGTGGGACAGGAGACCCAGCAAATACCGTGGTGTGGGAGTGGAGGGGTGGGGGGGGGGAAGGGGGATGGTTGCAGAATTGCTTTGCTCAGAATGGCAGCCCATTAGCCGGATTCGCAATAGAATCCATCGTGATGTAACCACACATAAATTTGCGTGACAAGAACAAAGAACAAAGAAAATGACAGCACAGGAACAGGCCCTTCGGCCCTCCCAGCCTGCGCCAATCCAGATCCTTTATCTAAACCTGTCTCCTATTTTCCAAGGTCTACTTCCCTCTGTTCCCGCCCATTCATATACCTGTCGAGATGCTTCTTAAATGATGCTATCGTGCCCGCCTCTACCACCTCCGCTGGTAAAGCGTTCCAGGCACCCACCACCCTCTGCGTAAAAAACTTTCCACGCACATCTCCCTTAAACTTTCCCCCTCTCACCTTGAAATCGTGACCCCTTGTAACTGATACCCTCACTCTTGGGAAAAGCTTGTTGCTATCCACCCTGTCCATACCTCTCATAATTTTGTAGACCTCAATCAGGTCCCCCCTCAACCTCCGTCTTTCCAACAAAAACAATCCTAATCTACTCAACCTTTCTTCATAGGTAGCACCCTCCATACCAGGCAACATCCTGGTGAACCTCCTCTGCACCCTCTCCAAGGCATCCACATCCTTCTGGTAATGTGGCGACCAGAACTGCACGCAGTATTCCAAATGTGGCCGAACCAAAGTCCTATACAACTGTAACGTGACCTGCCAACTCTTGTACTCAATACCCCGTCCGATGAAGGCAAGCATGCTGTATGCCTTCTTGACCACTCTATCAACCTGCGTTGCCACCTTCAGGGTACAATGGACCTGAACTCCCAGATCTCTCTGCACATCAATTTTCCCCAAGACCCATCCATTGACCATATAGTCCGCTCTTGAATTTGATCTTCCAAAATGCATCACCTCGCATTTGCCTGGATTGAACTCCATCTGCCATTTCTGTGCCCAACTCTCCAATCTATCTATATTTTGTTGTATTCTCTGACAGTCCTCCTCGCTATCTGCAACTCCACCAATCTTAGTATCATCTGCAAACTTGCTAATCAGACCACCTATACCTTCCTCCAGGTCATTTATGTAGATCACAAACAACAGTGGTCCGAGCACGGATCCCTGTGGAACACCACTAGTCACCCTTCTCCATTTTGAGACACTCCCTTCCACCACTACTCTCTGTCTCTTGTTGCCCAGCCAGTTCTTTATCCATCTAGCTAGTACACCCTGAACCCCATATGACTTCACTTTTTCCATCAATCTGCCATGGGAAACCTTATCAAATGCCTTACTAAAGTCCATGTATACGACATCTACAGCCCTTCCCTCATCAATTAACTTTGTCACTTCCTCAAAGAATTCTATTAGGTTTGTAAGACATGACCTTCCCTGCACAAAACCATGCTGCCTATCACTGATAAGTCTATTTTCTTCCAGATGTGAATAGATCCTATCCCTCAGTATCTTCTCCAACAGTTTGCCTACCACTGACGTCAAGCTCTCAGGTCTATAATTCCCTGGATTATCCCTGCTACCCTTCTTAAACAAAGGGACAACATTAGCAATTCTCCAGTCCTCCGGGACCTCACCTGTGCTCAAGGATGCTGCAAAGATATCTGTTAAGGCCCCAGCTATTTTGACCCTCGCTTCCCTCAGTAACCTGGGATAGATCCCATCCGGTCCTGGGGACTTGTCCACCTTAATGTCTTTTAGAATACCCAAAACTTCCCCCTTCCGTATGACAACTTGACTGAGAGTATTTAAACATCCATCCCTAGCCTCAACATCCGTCTTGTCCCTCTCCTTTGTGAATACCGATACAAAGTACTCATTAAGAATCTCACCCATTTCCTCTTAGTCCACGCATAAATTTCCTCTTTTGTCTTTAAGTGGGCCAATCCTTTCTCTAGTTACCCTCTTGCTCCTTACATACGAATAAAATGCTTTGGGATTTTCCTTAACCCTGTTAGTCAAAGATATTTCATGACCCCTTTTAGCCCTCTTTATTGCCCGTTTGAGATTCGTCCTACTTTCCCGATATTCCTCCAAAGCTTCATCAGTTTTGAGTTGCCTCGATCCTATGTATGCTTCCTTTTTCATCTTAGCTAGTCTCACAATTTCACCCGTCATCCATGGTTCCCTAATCTTGCCATTTCTATCTTTCATTTTCATAGGAACATGTCTGTCCTGTACTCTAATCAACCTTTCCTTAAAAGACTTTCACATTTCAAATGTGGATTTACCCTTAAACAGCTGCTCCCAATCCACATTCCCTAGCTCCTGCCGAATTTTGTTATACTCTGCCTTTCCCCAATTTAGTACTCTTCCTTTCGGACCCCTCCTGTCCTTGTCCATGAGTATTCTAAAACTTACGGAATTGTGATCGCTATTCCCAAAGTAATCACCGACTGAAACATCAACCACCTGGCCGGGATCATTCCCCAATACCAGGTCCAGTATGGCCCCTTCCCGAGTTGGACTATTTACGTACTGCTCTAAAAAACTCTCCTGGATGCTCCTTACAAACTCTGCTCCATCTACGCCTCCAACACTACGCGAATCCCATTCAATGTTGGGGAAGTTAAAATCTCCCATCAATACCACCCTATTGCTCCTACATTTTTCTATAATCTGTCTGCATATTTGTACCTCTACTTCATGCTCGCTTTTGGGAGGCCTGTAGTAAAGTCCCAACAATGTTACTGCACCCTTCCTATTTCTCAGCTCCACCCATATTGCCTCAGTGCTCGAATCCTCCATCGTGCCCTCCTTAATCACAGCTGTGATATCATCTCTGACGAGTAATGCAACTCCTCCACCCCTTCTACCTCCCTCTCTATCCCTCCTGAAGCATCTATACAAGGGATAGTGAATGGCTACTGGTCACCCGCTCCTAGTGTGAACACAAATCAGAGGCAATTCATCTCTGTCAGGAGGTCTCCCAAACAGAGAACTCGGCCTCTTTCCTGAAATAATGCCGTATTAATGATGTTGATTAAAGGTTAAGGATTGACCACGACGGCCCTCCTGTCTTCAAATGGCACCATGGGTACTTTTCTGTTCACCCCAGAGGGCAGAAGAAACCTCAGTTTAACACTCCAATCTGAAGACAGTGCCCTCTTCACAGTGCAGGCTTGGCTTACTGAGCTGGCCGAGTCAGTCTAGATGTTGTCCTCGAAAGCCTGAGAAGAGCCTGTGTCCTTAACTTTCTAATTCAGAGGGAAGACTTCTACCTGTAGCACAAATTCGCTGCTCCCTTTCATAAGCAACTCCTCACTAATACTGTCCAGTCCTAGTGAAAAGCCATTGAAGCAATAACTCGGTCCTCCTCTTTCTAACCTGCTGAGTATTTCTAAGTTTCAGCTTGACCTTTTTTGGGGTTTTCTTTTGGGTACCAGTCAAGCAGCAACTTGATGGTAAAATTTGTGTTTTCAAATCCCTCCGTGGCCTCTCCCCTCCCTATCTCTCGAACCTCCTTCCCACAAATCCCTGAGATATGGACAGTCATAGAATTTACAGCGCAGAAGGAGGCCATTCGGCCCATCGAGTCTGCACCGGCTCTTGGAAAGAGCACCCTGTCCAAGGTCAACACCTCCACCCTATCCCCATAACCCAGTAACCCCACCCAACACTAAGGGCAATTTTGGACACTAAGGGTAATTTATCATGGCCAATCCACCTAACCTTTTTTTTAAATTTAGATTACCCAATTATTTTTTCCAATTAAGGGGCAATTCAGCATGGCCAATCCACCTACTCTGCACATTTTTGGGTTGTGGGGGCGAAACCCACGCAGACACGGGGAGAATGTGCAAACTCCACACAGACAGTAACCCAGAGCCGGGATCGAACCTGGGACCTCAGCGCCGTGAGGCGGTTGTGCTAACCACTAGGCCACAGTGCTGCCCTCCAATCCACCTAACCTGCACATCTTTGGACTGTGGGAGGAAACCGGAGCACCCGGAGGAAACCCACGCACACACGGGGACGATGTGCAGACTCCGCACAGGCAGTGACCCCAGCCGGAATCGAACCTGGGACCCTGGAGCTGTGAAGCAATTGGGCTATCCACTATGCTACCGTGCTGCCCATCCAATTTCTGCCTCTTCAGCACCCCTGATTTTGATTGCCCCACTATTCGTCACCGTGCCTCCAGTTAGCTTCGGGCCCTGGGCCCTGGAAAAACCCTCCCTACACCTCTCTGTCTCTCTATCTCGCTTTCTACCTTTTGGATAATAAACCTACCGCTTTGACCAAGCCTTTTAGTCAACTGCCCTGTGTTCTTAGGAAATGCCTTGGGACGTTGTATTAAGATAAAGATGCGAGACAGCGACCATTTGTTGTTATTTTCTGCCATGTGCACTGGAGCAATAAGTTAACCGTTCCTCTGAATTGAAGTACGGCCATAAACTTTATGCATTCAGCAAGTTTAACCGCAGAGACACAGATTGAAAATTACATAACAAAGGACTCCATCTACTCCTACTAAAAACACTAATGCTTTTTCTAGTTCTGCCAAAAAGCATTAAAGTAGAGCTGAACCTGATAATCTGATAAGATACATTTAAGATCAAAGCATCCCCTGTAACATTTGCAGAACCAAATTTAAACAAAGCACGTGATAAAGCCCTTTATTCCAAAAGTTCCAAGCGTTATTCAGAGCTTGTGTGTGAGTACAGCTCTCCACATCAGGAACTCATTTCCTTCCATTTTTTTTTTCATGGTGTCCCTGCGATGAGGTATTAATACTTGATTTACGACGGCAGTTTGATGTGAGCCGATTGTCTTTACGATCCCAGTTTGTACTGTTTAGTCTTACAGATCTTTTAGGCTGAGTCGTGGTGGACACAGAACCATCGCACCCGCCCCAAGCAGCTTCTTCTTTTCTCAGCGCTGACTTTTGTAACCCACCCGAGGAAGTAGATAAAGATTTGAAGTGCAGTTGGGTAACATTAAACACAGATGTGAGCTTGGCATGTGGTCACCTCCTTGTCCAGGCCCTTGGTCACCTACCCTGGAATGTGGCTCGGTGTCGGGTTTTATAGGATCTCCACTCTCGTGCAGCACCTCGAGCAGCACGACGTTAACTGCAGGTTGTTGTTGTGGTCGTGTGGCTGCCATGGCGTTTGTGGTTGAGAAAATGGGTAGTTGGGACGGGCGGTATTTTTTTACTGAATATGAACGAAACCAGCCCCGAGATGTGCGATAAATTGCATCGAGGAGGTAAGTGGCAGAATGGGTGAATTATAGCAGTAGGGGAGGCCATTCAGCCCCTCAAAGCTCTCCTGCCATTCAACAAGATCACGGCAGGCCCCTATCCTAATTACCCTTTGCTACTCTTGGCTAGTAAAGGTCTCTCAATCTTACAGTTAAAATGATTAATTGAGAGAGCGGCACGGTGGTGCAGTGGTTAGCACTGCTGCCTCACGGCGCCAAAGACCAGGCTTCGATCTCCACCCCGGGTCACTGTCCGTGTGGAGTTTGCACATTCTCCCCGTGTTTGCGTGGCTTTCACCCCCACAACCCAAAGATGTGCAGGGTAGGTGGATTGGCCACGCTAAATTGCCCCTTAATTGGGAAAAGAAAGAATTGAGAACTCTAAGTTTTATTAAAAATATATTTTTTTAAATGGTTAATTGAGCTGGTATCTACTGCTTTCTGTGTTTAGGGTGGATTGCCACATTTCTTCATTCTTTGTGTGAAGAAGTGTTTCTGAACATCTTTCCGAAGGCCGGGTGGTTTTAACGTTATGTTTCTTAATCCTAAACTCCGCTTCACCCGCTCAGAAGGTCTCTCACTATCTAGCCTATCAGTTCCATTAAATATCCTGCCAATCTCACCTCTTAGAACATAAGAACTAGGAGACGGAGTAGGACATCTGGGCCCTCGAGCCTGCTCCGCCATTCAGTAAGATCATGGCTGATCTGTTTGTGGACTCAGCTCCACTTACCCGCCCGCTCACCATAACCCTTTGTTCCTTTGCTGTTGAAGAATCTATCTATCTTTGCCTTCAACGGGGTAGCCTCAACTGCTTCACTGGGCAGAGAACCCCAGAGATTCACAACCCTTCTTTATTAGTGGAATACAAGCTGGGTTTGTATAATCTCTATCCATAATCTAACCTTGGAACTTTGGTGTCATTCTGGCGAATCTACTCTACTCTCCATCCAAGGCCTATTTACCCTCTCCAAGATGTGGTGCCCATAACTGTACACAGGATGTACTCCCGATGTGGCCAAAGCAAGGCTTTGTATAGCCGTCGTCTTGTATTACTCGTGGCCTTGAACATTCAGCAGCCTAAGGCCCTAAACTCTGTTATTGCCTCAATAAACCTTTCAGCCTCTCTCCTTTAAGACACTGCTTAAAACCTACCTTTTTGACCAAAATTGTGGTCAAGATCTCATTGTGTCGCTCAATGCCAAATTTTTGCTTGATACCGGAAGACTGTTTCTCCACATTAAAGGCACGATATAAACACGAGTTGTCCTTGTCAGAGATGACACAGCAATGACAAATTGCTACGTATTGATGGGCCTCCTCCTTCTGCAGTGCCTGTGTATAGCAGGTTTGAAATATGTTTAGTTTGCTGTGAGCTGTTGGGTTTTCTTGCTATTTATTTCTGTCACAAGGCCCCCATGCCAGGAATTCTGCCGCAAACCACCCAAAAATCTGGAACACATCAATGGAAGAAATTCAGGACAGCGTTTCAATCAAGGAGCCTCCTCTGAAACGGAGGAGTAATGACTCAAGGCAAACATATTTCTCTTGTGTTAACATTGTCGGGTCCTTATCATGCAGCTGAATCCAGATCCGTTTATACCAGTTGCTGAATACAGCAAACACCCTGACAACCATGTCTGAATGATTGTGGGAACTGAAATGGTGATGGTGCAATGAAATGAGGTGCTCAGGCCCAACGTGGCCATCTTTCTATCAGGATTCATGCACCTTGTAAGAAAGAAGCACTCAGAATCATAGCATCCCTACAGTGCAGAAGGAGGCCATTCAGCCCATTGAGTCTGCACCAGCCCACCACAAGAGTGCCCTACCTAGGCTCAATCCCATGCCCAACCCTACAACCCACCGAACCGTTGGACACAAAGGGGCAATTTAGCATGGCCAATCCACCTAACAATGTGGCTGACTCTTAACTGCCCCCTCAAGGGCAATTAGGGATGGGCAATAGATGCTGGCACAGCCTGTGAGGCCAACGTCCCATGCATGAATTTTTAGAAACCTGCGCAGCTTTGGACTATGGGAGGAACCGGAGCATCCGGAGGAAACCCACGCAGACACGAGGAGAACGTGCAGATTCTGCACAGACAGTCACCCAAGCCAGAATTGAACCCAGGCCCCTGGGGCTGTGAGGCAGCACTGCGAACCACTGTGCCGCCCCACTTGCATTCATATAGCACCTTTCACAGCCAGTGAACAAAAGAAGGTCTTGCATTTTGCCACCGGATATGAGGTCCCTTCTGAAGTGTGTCGTCATGTAGGAAATGTGGCAGCTAATTTGTGCACAGCAAGCTCCCACAGGTAACCTGCTTCGAGATGTTGATTGAGGGATTAATACTGGCCAGGACACCGGGGAGAACTCTCTTCTTCATTTTCAAAACACGGGATCTTTTCCACCCAGCCGAGAGGGCAGATGGGCGGATGGGGCCTCAGCGTAGTGTCTTACCCAAAATACGTACAACGAAGAACAAAAAAAATCCCAATTCTGTGGTGAGATATTTGATCTCAGCAAAGGCTGCAAGAGAGTACCTATGATTGTTGTCTCTGAGCACATGGGGGCAATCAGCCAAATATCAACTCTTTTTTTAAAATAAATTTAGAGTGCCCAATTCATTTTTTTTTCCAATTAAGGGGTAATTTAGCGTGGCCAATCCACCTGCCCTGCACATCTTTTGGGTTGTTGGGGCGAAACCCACGCAGACACGGGGAGAACGTGAAAACCCCACACGGACAGTGACCCAGAGCCGGGATCGAACCTGGGACCTCGGTGCCGTGAGGCAGCAATGCTAACCACTACGCCACCGTGCTGCCCCCCAAATATCAACTCTGATTGGAAAACGCGAGGCGCTGATCTCAGGTGCGAACTGAATCAAAATTGTAATGGTTCACGTGACTGAGTGATCTGGTCATACCCAAGCTCACAAATGAAGAATCAACTCCGAGACAGGAGGTTTGGAGCTGGTGATTCTAGACTCAGATGTTATACTGCAACGTCCTCCAGCTCTCCGAGGTCCAGAGCTCCTTGCATAACCCCAATCACTCCATCAGTGACTGCAGTGCCTTCAGCTACATGGTGCCTAAGCTCTGGATTCCTCACCCCCACACACAAACACAAACAGCCGCTCCATCTTGTCATGATATGCAAACATGTAACCAATGGACACTCAGAATAGGACACAACCAATGGGCAGTCAGGACACTCAGAGGTGGCATCACCACAAGGGGGCATAACATAAACACTATAAAAGGGTTGGGGCACTCACACCCGGCCTCTTTCCACAGACAGACATCTAGAGAGTTAGACAGGGTTGATCAGCAGCATCACACCCCAGCACGTGGCTTAGAGCAAGCTGGTACAGTTAGACTGAGTTACTACAGTTAGATTAGCAGAGAGTCGAACTCATTTGAGAACTCATTTCAGTAAAGCGTTTGATAAGGTTCCCCACGGTCGGCTATTGCAGAAAATACGGAGGCTGGGGATTGAGGGTGATTTAGAGATGTGGATCAGAAATTGGCTAGTTGAAAGAAGACAGAGAGTGGTAGTTGATGGGAAATGTTCAGAATGGAGTTCAGTTACGAGTGGCGTACCACAAGGATCTGTTCTGGGGCCGTTGCTGTTTGTCATTTTTATAAATGACCTAGAGGAGGGCGCAGAAGGATGGGTGAGTAAATTTGCAGACGACACTAAAGTCGGTGGAGTTGTAGACAGTGCGGAAGGATGTTGCAGGTTACAGAGGGACATAGATAAGCTGCAGAGCTGGGCTGAGAGATGGCAAATGGAGTTTAATGTGGAGAAGTGTGAGGTGATTCACTTTGGAAAGAATAACAGGAATGCGGAATATTTGGCTAATGGTAAAATTCTTGGTAGTGTGGATGAGCAGACGGATCTCGGTGTCCATGTACATAGATCCCTGAAAGTTGCCACCCAGGTTGATAGGGTTGTGAAGAAGGCCTATGGTGTGTTGGCCTTTATTGGTAGAGGGATTGAGTTCCGGAGCCATGAGGTCATGTTGCAGTTGTACAAAACTCTAGTACGGCCGCATTTGGAGTATTGCGTACAGTTCTGGTCGCCTCATTATAGGAAGGACGTGGAAGCTTTGGAAAGGGTGCAGAGGAGATTTACCAGGATGTTGCCTGGTATGGAGGGAAAATCTTATGAGGAAAGGCTGATGGACTTGAGGTTGTTTTCATTAGAGAGAAGAAGGTTAAGAGGTGACTTAATAGAGGCATACAAAATGATCAGAGGGTTAGATAGGGTGGACAGCGAGAGCCTTCTCCCGCGGATGGAGGTGGCTAGCACGAGGGGACATAGCCTTAAATTGAGGGGTAATAGATATAGGACAGAGGTCAGAGGTGGGTTTTTTACGCAAAGAGTGGTGAGGCCGTGGAATGCCCTACCTGCAACAGTAGTGAACTCGCCAACATTGAGGGCATTTAAAAATTTATTGGATAAGCATATGGATGATAAGGGCATAGTGTAGGTTAGATGGCCTTTAGTTTTTTTTTTTCCATGTCGGTGCAACATCGAGGGCCGAAGGGCCTGTACTGCGCTGTATCGTTCTATGTTCTATGTTCTAACTGTGTTAATAGTTCAATAAACACGTTGTACACATTTCAGAGTCTGGAGCATCCTTCAGTTAAGACTGCATCAAGTAGCAGCCTGTGTTATCCGAAGTAGCAGAACACAACCCATCTCTCCTTCTGTCTCCCCTCCATTAAGGTGGCTCCTTAATGCTGAGCACAGCAGCTGCTGTGCTTTCACGAGCGCCGCCTCTGCTCATCTCTCAATCCATGGGCGCGATTCTCCCAACGGGAGACTAAGTACCGACGCCGGAGTGAAAACCGGAGTGTTTCACTCCAGTGTCAGAGGCCGCTCCTCGCCCCCTACCCTCCCACCCCCAGGGAGCTAGGAGCGGCGCCGCGTCAACTTCGCACGCCGGGCCTTGGAGCCTGCGTCAAAGCGACGCCACCTAAATGACGTGGCTGGCGGCGCTTAAATGATGTCACCCACGCATGCGCAGTTGCCGTCCTCCCCGCGGGTGCCCACGCAAGACATGGAGCATTGATCTTGCGGGGCGGCGGAAGGAAAAGAGTGCGTCTTTTAGAGACGCCGGCCCGCCGATCGGTGGGCGCCGATCGTGGGCCAGACCCCGACGGAGCACCCCCCTGGTGCTCGATCCTCCCTCCCCCCCCCCACAGGCCGCACACGCAGTGGTCGCGCGCTGTTGACGCCGGCAGCGACCAGATGTGGTTGGCGCCGGCGTGAACCGGTCGAATTGGGCAGGCCGCTCGGCCCATCCGGGCCGGTGAATCGTCGCTCGACCGTTAGAAACGGCGAGGGGCGATTATCTGAGCGGCCTGTCGTAAAACGCGGCACGCCATTTTGGGGGGGGGGGGTGGGAGAATCGCGTGCGGGTGCCAGGGCGGCGTGGCGGGAATCGCCCGGCACTCCCGCGATTCTCCCACCCGGCGTGGGGGTCGGAGAATCGCGCCCCTTATCTTTTATCCTCGTGTACATTTTGTTGTGTCTTTTCTTGGTCTGCCTGGTCAGTACAAGGTACCAAGAGTTGTTGGTCAGTGTTTCAGCTTTACTGAGTCATGGTGAAAGGTTTTAACCCTCGCTGTTTCATGTTAGCTGGAAGGCGTTGGGATGGGGGTCCGTGTCTTTGGGGTATAGCTACCTTTGAGAGGATTCCCACCCTGACGGCAGGATGATGACTCTAGTGATGAAGTTAATCCGTCTGAATGGCTTGATTCCGCGATGCGGGATGCCAAAACCCAGTTTCAGAAGTTGCGAGGTGTCTTTATGGGGGCAGTGGTGGCGCACGACAGGGCGAGCATTGTCTTTGGTGGAAGTCCGCCTCCACACAGCCGAGCACCTGAGGGGAGCCGGTGAGCAATCCCCGCTGAGCCCGGCGTGCCCGGTGAGATGGTGGAGAGGCTCCCGGCCGAGTTTGAGAACTGGCTGCCGTGCTTCGGGAATCTCGATCTCGAGGACGGGCAGCTCAAATTCGATGGAGCGCATTTAATCCTGTCTTCGGAACCTGGGGTTGGCGAGGCCTTTCACCCTCTGGTTCTGTGTGACCCTGTTCCTGGTGTAGGCCGAGAGTGGTGGGGGTTTCCAAAGCCAGCCGGACCGTCCCTCCCTGCGGGACCCTAGGACGTTGACTTACTGTGTCCGGTGGAGTCGACAGGCTGGAAATAATGGAGCTGTGTTCCGATTCTTTGGAAGACCCAGAAGAATGCTCACCGTTTTAGATCCTGCTTTATCTTGAAGTCTACTGCCGTGGCTTACAGTAGTAAACAAAAGGGGTTTATTAATCAAAGACAAAGGAAGTTAGATAAGAGGCACAGAACACTACAGAACTGGTCTTTAGACTTCAGAAACTGGTCCACACAGGCCGAGGTCCTGCTCCCAGGTCTCCTCACAAACTCCCCATCGGCTGGGGTTCAAGTGCTCCCAAGCGATTGGCTGGTCATGTGGTCAGTGGAGCTCACCCCCTAAAACTAGCCGTGCTACCACATCCCTCCTCCCCTTAAGCCTCTTCATACGCTACCTCAAAAACCATGTGCAAAACTCACAATTGTTAATGGGACAACCAAGGAAGGATAGTCCATCAAAACTTCACTGGGTCCGGAGAGCTCCAGGTCTCCTGGCCCTCGGTAGCCTGGTCACGGGCTTGGCACACTGTGATCGTGTGGCCCACAGTCGATGTCACCACAGGAGGACCCACTTCAATGATGGGTGAACGAGACAATCTGGCTCGACAGATGCAGATGGTTTAGCAGAAGCGGGTGCCCATGGCGCCCATAGAAAAGTTACAGCACAGAAGGAGGCCATTCGGCCCATCTTGTCCATGCCAACGCGAGGGCACCCCAGTGCCTTTTCTAAACCCAGCTTCCTGCACCCTGTCCATAGTCCTGTACCTTAGAGCACTTAAGGTGCAGATCCGGATACTTTTTAAAAGAGTTTAGGGTCTCTGCCTCCACCACCAACTCGGGCAGCGAATTCCAGACTCCCACTGCCCTCTGTGTAAAAACGTTCTTCCTCATGTCCCCTTTACACCTTCTGCCACTTATCTTGAATCTATGTCCCCTGGTTTTATCCTGTCCATTCTATCTCTTCCCCTCATAACTTTGTACATCTAAATTAAGTCACCCCTCAGCCTTCTTTGTTCCAAGGAAAATAACCTCAACCAATCCAATCTCCCCTGGTAGCTACACATTTCTAGCCCTGGCAACATTCTTGTAAACCTCGTCTGCACTCTCTCCAGCTCAATAGCGTCCTTCCTGTAACGTGGGGACCAGGATTGCACACAATCCTCCATTGTGGCCTCACCAGTGTTTAATACAATTCCAACATTATATCCTTACTTTTATATTCTATACCTCTACCAATGAAGAAGAAGCATTCTATATGCTTTCTTAACAACCTTGTCGACTTGAGCTGCTGCTTTTAAGGACCAGTATACCTGTACGCCAAGATCTGTCTCTTCATCTATCCCTCTTTAGTATATATTTTTTAAATGTTTCCAATTAAGGGGCAGTTTAGCGTGGCCAATCCACCCACGCTGCACATCTTTTGGTTGTGGGGGTGAAACCCACGCAGACATGGGAGAATGTGCAAACTCCACGCAGACAGTGATGCAGGGCGGGGACCGAACCGGGGTCTTCAGCGCCGTGAGGCAGCAGTGCTAACCACTGCGCCACCGTGCCGCCCCCCCCCCCTCTTAGTATATTCACCCAGCCCCCTGGCTGGAATGAGTTGCAGGAATATTCACAGTAGACGCTGGACTTGCCGACTCCTTGTCGTGGGTCGCCACTCCTCAGGGATCGATGTGCTTTTTGATGCTCTTCCCCGTTAACATTGACCACGTAAGACACCGGCTCTGACTGGGCCATAACCAAGACCAACCTGCAGCAAAATCAGGACCAAAATCGGGCCTCCCACCCGGAATGAAGCGTCATCTCTCTGCTCTGACTGTTGACTCTCCTGAGAGGCCACCACCCTCATCGCCAAACTTGGAAACACAAGGCCCAATCAGGTTCTCAACTGATGGCCCATGAGCAACTCAGCTGGTGTGACCCCCACCCGGTTGAATGAGGGGTTGCGTTGCACAAAATTAGCCAACCTTTGGCCAAGTGGTTCATCTGACTGCTTTTTCATGGCGTTCTTGAAAGTTTGAATGACCATCCTCAGCCAGACCATTCGACGCTGGCTGGTTGGGGGCTGTCCTCATGTGCCGTATGCCATTTGCTCTCACAAAACGCTGGCGAAGGAGGCGCCATCGTCCGTAACAATGTCCTCAGGAAGCCCATCAATTGCAAACACTCGCCGCAAAGCATCTACCGTGGCGGCTGAGGTAGTGGTGCCCATTGCCTGGACTGATAGCCACTTCGAGTGGGCATCTACCAGCACCAACAAGATCTTGCCCCAAAACAGGCCCGCATACCTCACATGGACCCTGATCCACAGACCACCTGGCCATTTCCAGAGGTGAAGGGTGGCGGAACCCAGCAAAGGTTGCTGCATTTGGCAAGGGTGGAACTGTTGTGCTAGTTCTTCAACCGCTTTTGTTTATGCCTGGCCGCCAGATGTAACTGCGCACCAACATCGTCATTTTTGCCTGCTCCAGATGGATGCTATGTAACTCTTGGGACAGGACTACCACCCGTGATCCCCATAGAACACGCCGTCTTCACATGTCAACTCGTCTTCACGAGTGAAGTAGGGCTGTTCTGACGTCTCTCGTATCACCAGCCAGGCCGTACCATTCATTTGGCCTTTGAAGGGATAGGGTCTCCTGCTGACACTGGCAGGTTGCCCAGGAAATTTAAGGCTAGAATGACCTCCTGGACTCGGGGTGTGGCGGAATGCTCTTGGATAGGGGCAGGTGGGCTAACAACCTGTGTCCCTGGCTAGTGTTGAAAAACATAGTTGTGTGGCGCCAAAAGTAGGGCCTGGGGCATCACCCTCACTGAGACTATGGGCAGGATGGGCTTATCTTCCCTTAACAAGCCCAGCAACGGTTTGTGGTCAGTCACTCTGCCGAACCGTCGACTGTACACATACTACCGAATATGACCACTAAGCTGGTTTAGCACAGTGGGCTAAACAGCTGGCTTGTAATGCAAAACAAGGCCAGCAGCACGGGTTCAATTCCTTTATCAGCCTCCCCGAACAGGCGCAGGAATGTAGCGACTAGGGGCTTTTCACAGAAACTTCATTGAAGCCTACTTGTGACAATAAGCGATTATTATTATTAAGCGCTTCTGCTCAATCTGGGCGTAGTTTCCACGGAATCCCGTCAGTGCAGAAAGAGGGCGTTTGGCTCATCGAATCTGCAGCGACCTTCCAAAAGGGTAATCTACCTAGGCGCATTCCTCCCCGCCCTATCCCCGTAACTCTACGCATTGATCACAGCCAATCCAACTCCCTGCACATCTTTTGACACAAAGGGGCAATTTAGCATGGCCAATCCACCCAATCTGCACATCTTTGGGCCGTGGGGGGAAATCGGAGCACCCGGAGGAACCTCACGCAGACACGGGGAGAACGTGCGGGCAGTCAGCCAAGGCCGGAATTGAACCCGAGTCCCTGGCGCTGTGAGGCAGCAGTGCTAATCACTGTGCCGCCTGACCACTCTGCCACAGTGCCACCAGTTTCGTTCTGCTTCCGAACGGGTCCTTGAGGCAAAGGCGATAGTGCGTTCGGAACCATCTCCCATTTTGTGGGATGAAACAGCCCCAATACTGTGAGGGGAATGCGCCACATGTCAGCACGATTGGTTACTCCGGGCCAGAATGCACCAAGAGGTTTGGAGACTGCAATGTTTGCTTCACGACTCTCGGAAGACTTAATTTTGAAAACTCCGATAAACAGACTATTTAAAAAAGAAAGATAGCTTCTTAATGCCCGACTACCTTCCTGTCTCGTTTTGTGGAGAAGTGTCAATTTTGCCTGATTAAGCACTTTGAGAGATTTGACTCTGTTAAGGGTGTTCTATAAATGACAGTGGTTGCTGCTAAATTAACCCCTTTGGGAAGGAAAAGTCAACATTGAATTGTGTACAGCATTGCCTTCGGGAACGTTACAGTAAACAAGGTCCACTAAAACCAAGGTTTCGTTTGTTGCAGCCACAACATGAACCATTACCATAGCAACCTGGAGCCGTCAATGTAAGATGAGTCAACAAAGAAAATCCAGCTGGGAATTCTGAATTAACTTCTTCAAGGTGAGAACGTGGAAGTCGCTACCTCGGAGGGTGTTTGAAGAGAATGGTGTAGGTGCATTTAAGAGGAGATGAGACAAAGGTACGAAGGAGAAGGGAATAGAGAGTCACAGTGGTAGATGTGGATGAAGAAAGATGGGAGGAGGTTTGAGTGGAGCAGAAGTGCCGGTATGGACTGGTTGGGCTGAATGGCCTGTTTGTGTGCCGTATATCCTGTGGAATCCCAGGGGGTACATCGTTGAATACATTTAAGGCAGGAACAAACAGATTGGCTTCTCAGGGAGTCCAAGGACTGGGCTGGAAAACAGAGTTGAAGACCAAGATCGTCCGTAATCAGATTGAATGGCGGAACAGGCTCGACAGGCCGTCTGGTCTATTCCTGCTCCGAGTTTGCATGCCCTTGTGTTCTAACTTTCTCTTTCCTTCCTGAATGATTAGCCACTGATTGCAACTTGTGTTTGCAACTAATGGCCTGGTATGTAGCACCCTTAACATAGAAAATGTCCTAGGCTAGGAGTACTACGGAAAGGGGAAACCGACAAAATAGAGAAAGGTGGCATGGAAGAAGAGCCAAGAGAAATGATTGAAAGTTTAGAGAAAAAGATGGATTTTGAGCATATTTTAGAGGTAGAGAGTAGCAGAGGAGTTTAGATTTGAAGTTCTATGTGACGGGCCATGGTAATCGAGGACTTTGCCACCGATGATGGGATGAAGGTAGAACTTGATACATAAAAGGCCAGAGGTATCAAACCAAAGTGTGAGCACATTAAACTGGAGATGAGGCAGATATAGCTGCCATGTCCTTCTTAATTACATTGCTCAAGTTTAATGGCAATTACATTGTTAAACTGCTGATGGGTATTTGTACATCTATAAATGGGGATGGCTGGGACACTGGGTGCTGGAGTAGTGTTGACCATGAATTAATTCAATAAACTCTCGCCAGGAAAGAAAGCAGCGGTGTCTTAGTTTTAAATTCACCAATTGGCGTGAATCCAATTAACAAATCGGGCGGGGAAAAGGCCAAGGCCTGAATCTGAGGATGAGGATTTTGAATTCAATCCAGTTGGAGGACAGGACAGGAATATGGGATACTATATTGTCGGGAAGGTTTGCGGAGATTGGAGGAAGATGGAAAATCAGCAAGGAGGATAGATAGCAAGTCTAGAGGTTACAGTAGCCCGCGTGGTCACATGACGCAGCGATGGCTCGGCTACCAAAGGATCACCATGACAGAGTGGGAGTTGGCCCTGGTGCACAGGTAGAGTGAATGAAGTATTGTTTGTTACAGGTGCTTGGACATCAGTCTTTGGCACCAGCACACTTACAGTTACTAAACAAAAGCCTTCCCACAGTGTCTATAGAACTATAGAACAGTACAGCACAGAACAGGCCCTTCGGCCCGATGTTGTGCCGAGCAATGATCACCCTACCCAAACCCACGTATCCACCCTATACCCGTAACCCAACAACCCCCCCCCCCCCCCCCCCCGCAACCTTACTTTTAGGACACTACGGGCAATTTAGCATGGCCAATCCACCTAACCCGCACATCTTTGGACTGTGGGAGGAAACCGGAGCACCCGGAGGAAACCCACGCACACACGGGGAGGACGTGCAGACTCCGCACAGGCAGTGACCCAGCCGGGAACCGACCCTGGGACCCTGGAGCTGTGAAGCATTTATGCTAACCACCATGCTACCGTGCTGCCCTTGTTGGCTTCCTTATTTGCATACTGCGAGATATAGCCTTAATGACAAGAGAGTTGTTTGTGGGCTGTGGGATACGTTGGTCCACATTCTGCATCGCTCATAACCCACATGACCATATTAGTATTAAGGCTCATTATGGCAGTGAGCTCTGATGGTGCGTGATTGGGGATAAAGTTAAAATTAGTGTTTTTTTCCCCCTGTTCAATGTGACATGTGACCCAGTTATAAATAGAATACCTGAAAATGACCCAAGCCTAAATATGGTTGCTGAGTGATTTTTTTCTCCCCCTCTCTTATCTGAGTGACGTGACCTCTTGATTTAACGCTTGATTCACCGCCCCCCCCCCCCCCCCCCCGCCCCGCCCCACCACTCCCCTGCCCCCAACCAGATCTGCTGGAATTTGCTTTTGAAGGATAATAACAAGGTACCTGAAGGATTCCCAAAGATTAAAATTTAATTAAGGTTCAAAAGACCAGCTCTGGCAAAGAGGGGTCAACGGTAAAGGTCGTCAAGAAGTGTGAAAGGTCACATATGAATGAACAAGTAATTGTCTTTCCCACTTCTGGAATGCCAAGGATATTTCCAGCACAGTGTGCTTGTCGGGATTGACAGTGACTAATTTTTCATTCAAATATCTCTATAAATCTTTATAAATAGGCCTGTAAAATTCTTACCGAAGCCACGATTGCCCCTAAGTACATCAATAATTATGGTTCGACGATTTTGATTTAATATGAATATATATATATTTGAACTAATTTCCATACACTTGATGTTATATTGACTCATTTTGATTGAGAAAAGCAGGGTATTCAGTCCCTCAAGACCCAATGCTACCATTTAGTTAGATCTCACGGAATGTTGACTCGACTCATGATGTTTGAAGACAACCCGATGTATCCATAAAACCAGACAAACCTAACACTCGCTGCCTGCCACAACCAGCCAAAGCTGGTTGCTCGTTTCAGTGACAACTTTCACTGTTGATGTGCACCCAGCAACCACTGACACATTTTAAAGTGTTTGTGAAAGGTGTCAGCAAACCCTTGAAGTTCTGATTGAGAAGTCATGATTGTAAATCACTGAGGATAGTGTATATTTTCCCTCCAGCACTCCACAAAGATAGAGGGGGGGGGGGGGGGGGTTTGATAACATATGTCAATCCTAAAATATCAATAATGCACCAGACGTATCTGGGGAGTTGGGGGTGCATATTCTGTATGGAGGAAGGGGTGTATTATATACAAAATGTACAATTTATCAGCTATTCAAACACTGGGTTGCATTATTCGATTCAAGTAGGAAAGCTAGATCACAACGAATGGGATGATCTGACAGTGAACAGAGCTTCTGTGCCACAAGGCATTTAACTTAATAATCTTTATTGTCACAAGTAGGCTTACATTAACACTGCAATGAAGTTATTGTGGAAAAACCCCTAGTCGCCACATTCCGGCGCCTGTTCGGGTACACTGAGGGAGAATTCAGAATATTCAATTCACCTAACAAGCACGTCTTTTGGGACTTGTGGGAGGAAACCGGAGCACCCGGAGGAAAACCACGCAGACACGGGGAAAACGTGTAGACTCCGGTGACCCCGGGAATTGAACCTGGGACCCTAGCGCTGTGAAACAACACTGCTGACCACCGTGCTACCTTGCCGTGCATGTTACAGTAACCAAGATTTACACATCAAATTGAGCATTGCAGCTTTGCAATAATGGTGCAAAATTTAAACTCACCAGAGAGGTTGGCAAGCAAGAGAACTATCTGCCTTGCATGCACTTTTGCCTCCTGTCTCTTTATTCTTTGTTGCTTCTCAACTTTCCTCCTTCCTTTGATTGGGTAGCATGTTGGAGCTCCTCCTACCTCTTATCTGAATTCCCCACTGAGTTGAGAGTCAAACTTTGAACCCGTGTGCTCTTCCTTTGGGAAGAATTTAAGTGGAGGCTTTTTTGCAGATGAAAGGAACGGTAATTCTTGTCCATTCAACTCTTGAAGAGTAGCCCTGGCTGGCTTGTTGATTTTGTTTACAAAGATCAAAGAACAAAGAAAATTACAGCACAGGAACAGGCCCTTCGGCCCTCCCAGCCTGCGCCAATCCAGATCCTTTATCTAAACCTGTCTCCTATTTTCCAAGGTCTACTTCCTTCTGTTCCCGCCCATTCAGATACCTGTCTAGATGTCTCTTAAATGATGCTATCGTGCCCGCCTCTACCACCTCCGCTGGTAAAGCGTTCCAGGCACCCACCACCCTCTGCGTAAAAAACTTTCCACGCACATCTTCCTTAAACTTTCCCCCTCTCACTTTGAAATCGTGACCCCTTGTAACTGACACCCCCACTCTTGGGAAAAGCTTGTTGCTATCCACCCTGTCCATACCTCTCATAATTTTGTAGACCTCAATCAGGTCCCCCCTCAACCTCCGTCTTTCCAACGAAAACAATCCTAATCTACTCAACCTTTCTTCATAGCTAGCACCCTCCATACCAGGCAACATCCTGGTGAACCTCCTCTGCACCCTCTCTAAAGCATCCACATCCTTCTGGTAATGTGGCGACCAGAACTGCAGTCAGTATTCCAAATGTGGCCGAACCAAAGTCCTATACAATTACTGCCGCTTAATCACGAGCAAAATCGCCAGCCCAGCGTTCTGGACCCTGCGTAGCTGCGTTGCACAGAAGTTAGTTGCAATGTCCACGACGAAGAGAGTGCCACTGTCTCGCTTCTCTGCTCCGCATTCTGAGGACGATGACATTATTGCAACTATCTTTGCAAGCTGTGCTAGAAAGCTCGGTGAGAATTTTGGTTCAGTAAGATGAAGAATGAAGATACTCAGCAAGGCGTGCATTTCTAGAGCCCCTATGTCATGTCCTCCAGATGTCCCAAAGCACTTCACAGCCAGTGACCTACTTTTGAAGGGGTATAACTACACTAATGAACTTTGGCGGCAATTAGTGCACAGCAGGACCTCACAAACAGCAATGTGATAATGACCATCATTGTGTTTTAGTCATGCTGCTGGACAGAGTATATTGGTCAATGCATTGGGGGTAACTCCCCTCTTCTCTTTCAAAATAGTGCCATGGGATCTTTCCATTCCACTTGAAGGAGTAGATGGGACCTGGACTTTATATCTCATCTAAAAGGATAA
This sequence comes from Scyliorhinus canicula, assembly GCF_902713615.1. NCBI lineage: Eukaryota > Metazoa > Chordata > Chondrichthyes > Carcharhiniformes > Scyliorhinidae > Scyliorhinus > Scyliorhinus canicula. The sequence continues at coordinate 9,368,434 of NC_052153.1, forward strand.
GGGGGAGGCGGGGAAGCAGAGAGCATTTGGTCGGGAATTCCAGAGCTTCGGGCTCAAAGGCAGCTGATGGCACAGCCGCCAATGACGGAATGCAAGCAATTGACCTGTAATAACAGTTGCCACTTCAAAGAAAGTTAGGTGCCTCGGTGTTAATTGACATTAATCCAGTCAACAGATTACTGCAAATGGGGACCCTGTTGGGACATGATGCAGGAGAGGGGGCTTAACTCTCTCGTCACCATGGCAGAGGTTAGTTTATAAGATCTCAACTGCTGTTACAGGTCTGAAAGAGAGGGTCGTGTTTAAAAAAACACCCCAAAATCGTAACATATCCCAGCCAGTTCATCAGACCGAACCTTGACCCAGTGACCTTTGGCCACAAAGGGGCAGAAGGTCGCACGAGGTAGTGGGATCTGGAGGTCAGGATTTCATTCCCCGTTCTGCCTCATCATTGAGACATTTGGCGTCAATGTGGGCTGCAGGTTGATGGACAAGTTAACGCAATTTTTAATGATTGGCAGCAAACCCCTCCCAGTCAATGCTGCTGAGCTTCAGGGCGGCTTGTGGGCGACACGATGACACAGCGATTAGCACTGCGGCCTCACAGCGCCAGAGACCCGGGTTCAAATCCGGCCTCGGGTGACTGTGTGGGGTTTGCACTTTCTCCCAGTGTCTGCGTGGGGTTCCCTCCGGGTGCTCCGGTTTCCTCCCACAGTCCAAAGACGAGCAGGTTAGGTGGATTGGCCATGCTAAGTTCCCCCTTAGCCTCCAAAATGTTAGGCGGGGTTACGGGGATAGGGCTGGTTTGTGGGCCTCGGTAGGATGCTCCTTCGGAGAGACGGTGTAGACTCGATGGGCCGAATGGCCTCCTTCTCCACAGTAGGGATTCTATGAGAGCTTCAGAAGCATTTTCTTTGGCCTCCCCTGCAATGCGGGACATTTGTGATTTGAGAAAATAAGTTAAGAGAGTAGCAAGGGATAAAGAAAGTTCCCCATTGCGCAGAAAGTAACATGTGGCTTTTCCTCAAGATCTGTGCTGGTACCTCAGCTTTTCACCCTATTGAAGGAATAGAAATTTGCATATCCAAGTTGGCCGAGTTAGGAAGTGCATGACTCTATGTAGATGGGAGCAGGAAGTTACAAAGAGATGCAGATGGGCTAAATGAGCAAAGAGAAACAATGGCCGCTGGATTACAATGTGGTGAAGGCTAATCTGCCTGAATCTGCGAGAGGAAACATAATATTTGAAGAGTGCGAAGGGCAGTGAGAAGCAAAACAATTTGGGTGCCGATACACTCAAATCATTAGAAATGTGCAGAACTTAATCAAAAAAGCCAATCAAATGTTCACCTTTATCTGAAGGAGCTGAAATACAAGGGTTAGGAAGCGATGCTTTAGCTGCAGAGCTTTGTACAGGCCCCACCTGAGGTGTCGCTTTCTTTGAATGGCATCCTCCCAGTGCCAGCCTGCTCTCAGTGCCAGCATCCTCCCAGTGCCAGCATCCTCCCAGTGCCAGGGTATTCCCAGTGCCAGCCTGCTCTCAGTGCCAGCATCCTCCCAGTGCCAGGGTATTCCCAGTGCCAGCCTGCTCCCAGTGCCAGCCTGCTCCCAGTACCAACCTGCTCCCAGTGCCAGCCTGCTCCCAGTACCAACCTGCTCCCAGTGCCAGCATCCTCCCAGTGCCAGCATCCTCCCAGTGCCAGGGTATTCCCAGTGCCAGCTTACTCCCAGTGCCAGCATCCTCCCAGTGCCAGGGTATTCCCAGTGCCAGGGTGCTCCGAGTGCCAGCCTGCTCCCAGTGCCAGCCTGCTCTCAGTGCCAGCATCCTCCCAGTGCCAGGGTATTCCCAGTGCCAGGGTATTCCCAGTGCCAGCCTACTCCCAGTGCCAGGGTATTCCCAGTGGCAGCCTACTCCCAGTGCCAGGGTATTCCCAGTGGCAGCCTACTCCCAGTGCCAGGGTATTCCCAGTGCCAGCCTACTCCCAGTGCCAGGGTATTCCCAGTGCCAGCATCCTCCCAGTGCCAGGGTGCTCCCAGTGCCAGGGTATTCCCAGTGCCAGCCTGCTCCCAGTGCCAGTCTGCTCCCAGTGCCAGGGTATTCCCAGTGCCAGCCTACGCCCAGTGCCAGGGTGCTCCCAGTGCCAGGGTATTCCCAGTGCCAGGGTATTCCCAGTGCCAGCATCCTCCCAGTGCCAGGGTGCTCCCAGTGCCAGCCTACTCCCAGTGCCAGGAGCATTCCCAGTGACAGGGGTATTCCCGGTGCCTGGGGTGCGCCCAGTGCCAGGGGTGCTCCCAGTGCCAGGGGTGCGCCCAGTGCTAGGGGTGCGCCCAGTGCCAGGGTACTCCCAGTGCCAGCCTATGCCCAGTGCCAGCCTACTCCCAATGCCAGGGGTATTCCCAGTGACAGGGGTATTCCCAGTGCCAGCCTATGCCCAGTGCCAGGGTATTCCCAGTGCCAGCATCCTCCCAGTGCCAGGGTGCTCCCAGTGCCAGGGTATTCCCAGTGCCAGCCTGCTCCCAGTGCCAGTCTGCTCCCAGTGCCAGGGTATTCCCAGCGCCAGCATCCTCCCAGTGCCAGGGTGCTCCCAGTGCCAGCCTACTCCCAATGCCAGGGGTATTTCCAGTGACAGGGGTATTCCCAGTGACAGGGGTGCTCCCAGTGCCAGGGGTGCTCCCAGTGCCAGGGGTGCGCCCAGTGCCAGGGGTGCTCCCAGTGCCAGGGGTGCGCCCAGTGCCTGGGGTATCCTTGCTACTGCCAGACTGAGGTTAATGTGATCAGTTGACATGCGCATTAAAAGCTTCTCAAGAACCAGGCCAGAGATGTAACCTGCGCCTCATCCTGGCCATTCTGAGGGGTTTTCATAGAATGACACAGGAAGAGGCCATTCGACCCATCATGCTGGTGCTGGCGATTTTATTTTCAATTCACTTCCAAAGGGAGCAGATAGAACTGGAAGTATCAGCTCTTGGTCTTTGGTGGTGGGCAGGTCAGAGTGACACAGGAGTGGAGTTACAAGCTGCATGTTCGGAGTTGTATTTGCTGACTTTCCCATGGCTCTTTCTCTGTGTCAATAGTGTCACAATAAAAGACAGGCAGGAGCGTAACGACTTTAACATCAGGCTTGGCGTCAACAGTGGAGGGTGTCCACTCATAGAGAGCTTCACATTTACAGCTAGCAGTAGCCAACCACTGTCAGCACATTGTACCAACACATCCACTTAGCACGGGGACAGCTGGCAGCACAGTGACACATGTCCCAGTTATCACACGGTTCATCGGTAATCGCTGGTGGCATGTATCAATTAAAACCTCTCCCTTGAAATGGCAACCAGCATTAATATTCTGATTATCTCATTAGAGGCGGCAAAATAAAAGAGCGCAGGAGGAATTTCCCGACTCTGAGAATGGCGAGAATGTGGAACTCGGTACCAGAAGGAATGGTGGAGGCGTGGATCCCAATGGGGAAGCGGGATAAACAAATGAGATGGCAACAGATTGAGATTCCCCAGTGTCGGATGAGGCTGATCTGTAACGTGAATACCAGAATGGACCTAAATTAATAACGGGCAACGCTGGAACTACTCATTCTGTGTGTTTGTTTTTTTAAGTGCATTCGTTTATGGTATGTGGGCGTCGTTGGCTGGTCCAGCTTCTTGCTCATGTCCGATTGCCCTTGAGAAGATGGCAGTAAGGTGAATCCTTGAACCGCTGCAGCCCCTGTGGTGTAGAGACACCCACGGAGCCATTTAAAAGTATTCTAATGAAAGGCCTGAAACATTAACTCTCTAACCCCCCCCCCCCCCCTCCCCCACAGATGCTGCCAGACCTACGCCGTATTTGCTGCGCTTTCTTTTTTTTTCCATTTCAGATTTCCAACATATACGTTATTTCCTATTGGACTAGAATAGATTGACTGGGCTGAATGGCCTCTCAAGACTGTGGGCGAGATTTTGCAGTCCTGCCTGTGGTGGGCATCGCCACGGGGGGGGGGGGGGGAGATTTTTCAGTCCTGCCTGTGGTGGGCATCGCCATGGGGTGGGGGGGGGGGGGGGGGGGGGGTTGGGAAAATTTGGAGAGCAGCCATTCTCCCATTCCTGCCCGTTCCTGCCACGACCAGCACTGGAAAATCCCATTATTCTACATATCACTCTGACCAGATAAGACAATACTGGAGGTCATCCCAACCGTTACAAGTTAAAACACCTATCCGGAGATTTAGGAGAGGTTTAATACAGGCGTTCAAAGCCTTGAAGGGTTTTCATAGGACATCACTGCAGGAGGTCCTCAGGTTGGTGTCCAAGACCCAACCATCTTCAGCTGCTTCCTCACTAACCTTCCTCAATAACCTCCCTCAATAACCTTCCTCACTAACCTTCCTCAATAACCTTCCTCAATAACCATTCCTCAATAACCTTCCTCAATAACCTCCCTCACTAACCTTCCTCAATAACCTTCCTCAATAACCTTCCTCAATAACCTCCCTCAATAACCTTCCTCACTAACCTTCCTCACTAACCTCCCTCAATAACCTTCCTCACTAACCTCCCTCAATAACCTTCCTCACTAACCTCCCTCAGTAACCTTCCTCAATAACCTTCCTCAATAACCTTCCTCACTAACCTTCCTCACTAACCTCCCTCAATAACCTCCCTCAATAACCTTCCTCAATAACCTTCCTCTACTGTTGATGGAACCTTGGTGAGTTGCTGCAGTGCGTCTTGTAGATGGTAAACTGTTATCTGTTGTAACCAATGTCCTTCTGCATCGTGTGTCATATGATACGTGGCAACGTCACCAGAGGCACCTGGGAGATTTCCTCTCTTTCACCTCGGACTGTAATCAAGCAACACCTCTGTAATAAACTCTGACAGCCGCCGGTTGAGTTAAATACGGTGTGGCAACCTAGTTATCCTTTATCTTCTACTGTGAAGTAAAAGCGAAACTCTTAAAACATAAGACACACACTGCTGCCACTGTGTCGATAGTAGGGGGAGTGAATGTTTAAGGTGGTGGATAGGGTGCCGGTCATGTTAAAGGTGAGTAAGTTTACTGATGATCACACAATGTTCAGCACGATTTGCAACTCCTCAGATAATGAAGCAGTTTGTGTCCATATATTCAGCAAGACCTGGTGTGGGGTGGCCACAATGGGAAAACCCATTGGCCGGCTACGGAATAGAGAATCCCACTGTCGGCGGGGCGCACCGACAGGAAAATGGGGCTGACAGGACAGAGAAACCCTCCAGGAAGTAACATTCATGCTACACGAGTGCCAGGAAATGACCACCCAGGAAGAGATAATCTAACCACCTCCCTTGACATTCAATGTCATTACCATCGCTGACACCCCCCACTATCAACTTCCTGGGCGGCAACCATTAACCAGAACCATGAGTGGACATAAATACTGGGCGGGTTCTCAAAGTCCGAGCCGGGTCGGAGAATAGCTGGGGATGCGGGAAATTCCCGCCACGCCGTTCCAACGCCGGGACACGATTCTCCAGCGACCGGAGACTCGGCGGCAATCGCGCACATGCGGTCGCCGCGACACGGTCGGGGGCAGCTGAAAGAGGCCCTCATGGCGATTCTCTGCGGGCGACCGGCCGAACTCTCGCCGAGTCCCACCGGTGTGGTTCCAACCTGGTACCACCCGCCGGGAGCTTGGACCCGCGGCCGCGGTGGACGTCCTGGTTGGGGGGGGGGGGGGGGGAATCAGACTCTGGGGATGGGGCCTCCACGGCGTCCAGGCCCACAATGGGGGCTTCGAATCGGCGGGCTCCCGCGATCTGGAGGGGGCCTCCCTCCTTCTGCACGGGCCCGCTGTAGGTCTCCGACATGTTGCTCCGCGCTGGCGGGGAGACGGCCACCACGCGCATGCGCCGGCACAGGGACGGCAACCAAGCAGACCCGCGTCAGCCGTACAGGGCTGCCTTTCAGCACCGGAGCAGCCGCAGCATTCTGGCACCGTGCTGGCCCCCTGAATCGCTGGGCCTGGAGGCCCGTTGATGCTGGCGTGCACCACTCCGTTGTTTACGCTTGTGTCAACACTTGGCCGGGATTTCGGAGAATCACAGCCACTGTCTCTACAAGAGAATGCCAGATACTGGGAATTCTGTTGTGAGTATCTCACTTTTTGCCTCCCCAGAGCTTATCCACCATCTATAAGGAGTGTTATGGTACAATCTCCACTTGCCTGGTTGAGTGCAGCTCCAAAAAAGTTCAAGAAGCTTGACATCATCCAGGACAAAGCAGCCCGCTTGATTGGCACCCCATCCATCACCTTACCGACTCATAGTAGCAGCCGTGTGTACCGTCTACAACAATGTTTTTCAAGCTTCATTTCCCGGGACCCATTTTTACCAACTGGTCGACCTTCAGAACCCAACCGAGCTCTGTGACCCGCGCTGGCTGACCTTCATAACACACCATTTTTGCTTACCTTTAATGCAACTTGATTGTATTTTTCAAAGAGGTGACCGGGTGTGTAGATGCGGGAAATGCATTTGACGTAATCTACTTGGACTTCAGCAAGGTTTTTGATAAGGTCCCACATGGGAACCTGAGAATGAAAGTAAGAGCCCACGGGGATCCAAGGAAATTGGGCAAATTGGATCCAGAATTGTCTGGGTGGCAGGAAGCGGAGGGTGATGGTCGAAGGGTGTGTTTCTGACTGGAAGCCCGTGTCCAGTGGGGTCCCGCAGGGGTCAGTGTTGGGGCCCTTGCTGTTTCTGGTTTATACAAATGATTCAGATTTGACTGTCGGAGGGTTGATCAGTAAGTTTGCTAATTATTCAAAAATTGGCAGGGTGGTAAATAGTGAGGAGGAAAGCCTTCGATTACAGGAGGATACGGACAGGCAGGTCAGATGGGCTGATCAGTGGCAAATGGAATTCAATACAGATAAGTGTGAGGTGATGCACTTGGGCTGGACAAACAAGGCAAGGGGAATACAGGATAAACGGTAGAACACTGGGAAGCTTCGACGATCAGAGGCACCTTGGCGAGTATGTACACCCATCCCTTAAGGTAGCAGAGCAGGTAGATACAGTGGTTAAGAAAGCAGATCGTATATTTGTCTTTATTAGCCGAAGCATACAGTTTAAGAGCAGGGAGGTTGTGCTGGAGCTGTATAAAACATTGGTAGGGCACAATTAGAGTATTGTGGCAGTTCTGGAATCCACATTATAGGAGGGATGTGATAGCCACTGGAAAGGGAGCAGAGGGGATTTACCAGGATGTTGGCTGGGCTGGAGAGTTTTAGCGATGAAGAGAGATTGGATAGACTGGGATTGTTTTCCTTGGAGCAGAGGAGACTGAGGGGGGACATGATTGAGATGTGTAAAATTATGAGGCACAGATAGAGTAGACAGGAAGAAACCTTTCCCCTTGGTGGAGGGATCAATGAGCAGGGGGCAGAGATTTAAGGTAAGAGGCAGGAGGTTTAGAGGGGATGGGAGGTAAGAGGCAGGAGGTTTAGAGGGGATGGGAGGTAAGGGGCAGGAGGTTTAGAGGGGATGGGAGGTAAGGGGCAGGAGGTTTAGAGGGGATGGGAGGTAAGGGGCAGGAGGTTTAGAGGGGATGTGAGGTAAGGGGCAGGAGGTTTAGAGGGGATGTGAGGTAAGGGGCAGGAGGTTTAGAGGGGATGTGAGGTAAGGGGCAGGAGGTTTAGAGGGGATGTGAGGTAAGGGGCAGGAGGTTTAGAGGGGATGGGAGGTAAGAGGCAGGAGGTTTAGAGGGGATGTGAGGTAAGGGGCAGGAGGTTTAGAGGGGATGGGAGGTAAGGGGCAGGAGGTTTAGAGGGGATTTAAGGTGAGGGGCAGGAGGTTTAGAGGGGATGGGAGGTAAGAGGCAGGAGGTTTAGAGGGGATGTGAGGTAAGGGGCAGGAGGTTTAGAGGGGATGGGAGGTAAGGGGCAGGAGGTTTAGAGGGGATTTAAGGTGAGGGGCAGGAGGTTTAGAGGGAATGGGAGGAAAAACCTTTCACCCAGAGGGTGGTGGGAGTCTGGGACTCGCTGCCTGAAAGGATGGTGGAGGCAGAGACCCTCATAGCATTGAAGAAGTATTTAGATGTGCACTGGCGATCCCAGGGCAGACACGGCTATGGGCCAAGTGCTGGGAAATGGGATTAGAATAGTTAGGTGGTTGTTTTTGACTGGCGCAGACTCAATGGGCTGAAGGGCCTTTTCTGTGCTGTATGACACTATGACAGGAGAGCCTCCTCACAATCTCATTTGCTTTGTCGTTCAATGCTACATTTCTACTAAGGACTTCAGCTGCTGATTTAGGTTCTCACTGTACCTTTGAACAAATCAAGTGGTTCGACCTCGAACCTGCCTTGCTTTGTCTTCAAATGCCTTTGAGGTTTTGAGGGCTTTAATTTCTCATTTGCCAGTCTGCATGACCCTCTGAAAGAGCACCCTACCTAGGCCCACTCCCCCGCCCTATCTCCCAACCCCCCCGAACCTCCACATCTTTGGACCCTAAGGGGCAATTTATCATGGCCAATCCACCTAACCTGTACATCTCTGGACTATGGGAGGAAATTGGAGTACCCGGAGGAAACCCACGCACACACGGGGAGAACGTTCAGACTCCACACAGTCACCCAAGGCAAGAATTGAACCTGGGTCCCTAGCGCTGTGAGGCAGCAGTGTTAACCACCGCCACTGTGCCGCCCCTGGTCTATAACATACATGGGCTTTGCATCCTGATTTGCAATGGCACAATTCACAAAGCCATACGTCAAGAGATCACCTTTTTACTGCTTTGTTCCCGATTTCATTTTTCCCTTAGGCTGTCCACCAGAGGCCCTGGAGCTCTGGATACAGCTCACACCAGCACTGCTTTGTCCTGTTGGGGACTCTCCTGTGAAGCTCACACCAGCACTGCTTTGTCCTGTTGGGGACTCTCCTGTGAAGCTCACACCAGCACTGCTTTGTCCTGTTGGGGACTCTCCTGTGAAGCTCACACCAGCACTGCTTTGTCCTGTTGGGGACTCTCCTGTGAAGCTCACACCAGCACTGCTTTGTCCTGTTGGGGACTCTCCTGTGAAGCTCACACCAGCACTGCTTTGTCCTGTTGGGGACTCTCCTGAAAGCTCACACCAGCACTGCTTTGTCCTGTTGGGGACTCTCCTGTGAAGCTCACACCAGCACTGCTTTGTCCTGTTGGGGACTCTCCTGTGAAGCTCACACCAGCACTGCTTTGTCCTGTTGGGGACTCTCCTGTGAAGCTCACACCAGCACTGCTTTGTCCTGTTGGGGACTCTCCTGTGAAGCTCACACCAGCACTGCTTTGTCCTGTTGGGGACTCTCCTGTGAAGCTCACACCAGCACTGCTTTGTCCTGTTGGGGACTCTCCTGAAAGCTCACACCAGCACTGCTTTGTCCTGTTGGGGACTCTCCTGTGAAGCTCACACCAGCACTGCTTTGTCCTGTTGGGGACTCTCCTGAGAAGCTCACACCAGCACTGCTTTGTCCTGTTGGGGACTCTCCTGAGAAGCTCTCTCCAGCAGATTCAGTTGTGAGATCCTGGCCTGTTTGTGTCTCTGGCCTTCTCTTCCTTATAACAAAACAATCCATCTTCAATTCTTCACAGTCTTGTTGCCTTGCATGCTCACAGCTAGAAAATGGAGGATTCTCGTCTCTGTGATTTTGCACCAAGAGCCCGGACATACATGGGGCACACTTGTGACATCAGTGTACGTGCTGGGCGCGTGACCTGCTCTCTGCCGCCGCTTCTGGCAGGAAGATTGCACAGTTTGTATTTAAAAGCTGGTCGTGGCCGGCATTCTCAATTTAACATCCGGTCGTGGCCATTGGGCACTTCTTCCATGATCGGGAATGGCGCAACCAATCGCTTTGTGACTCTCCCGACACCTGCCTGCGACCTGTAGTTTTAAAAACCCAATCTACAAGATGCACTGCAGGAACTCACCAAGACTCCTTAGACAGCGCCTTCCAACCCTGTGGACTCCACCAGCTAGAAGGACAAGGGCAGCAGACACATGGGAACACCACCACCTGCAGGTCCCCCCCCCCCCCCATCCTAACAGCACTGAGGGTGTACCTGCACCACATAGACTTTAGTGGCTTCAAGACGTTGGGGAGGAAGGGAAGGAAGGGAAAGGGAAAGGGAAAAAAGAAGGACGGAAGGAAGGAGGGAAGGGAGTCAGGGAGGGAGTCAAAGAGCTCGCAGAGCTGATGGTGTTACGGACAAGGGTTTAGAGAACCCCAAAGTGTATCATGGAGTTCCCTGACCCACAACTTTTACTAGATTGTGGTATGGGGAGCACACGGCCCACTCTACAGGTGTGATACAGCAGAAATGGAAAAGTATTTTTTAAAGCAAAACAATGTTTATTCTAGTTTATTCTAGTAAAAAGCTATTCTAGTAAAAAGTGAAAAGCTGACAGACAGCCCAGCTCCACCCAAACTCTGACATTTCTTAAAGGTACATTTCTTAAGCACCCATGTCTTAAAGGTACTCCCACATGACAACAGGCTAAATAGCCTCTCTTTCAGCTGTTTCATTCTACTTCTATTCTATGAGAGAAAGGAAAATATTTGAACTGCATTTTGAAAAGATGTGTAAGAAATATTATTCTCTGTCAATCCCCGCATAGATTAATGCACAGAAGAGCTGTGGGCATCAGTGGATGCAAAACAGAAACACACTGCAACAGACTGTGTACGATTTGGTCTGTAATACAGGTACTATTAATCACTGAGCTAAGTAAGTGAGTTTACTATACAAGGTAACGGAAGTCCAGCTTGAATGACACAAGAGCTTCATTGATACTCCTAATCCCCAAAGAGATGACATGGACTCTGGGTCAAAGTAGCCTAAAATGAATCCAATTACTGCCCTTCTCCCTCCCCCTGTGTTTGCGTTGTACAGTGAGCTGGCCTCAGTCAGTTCCCCCGCGTAAGCAGCTAATTAATTATTGTTATTGCGTTACTTGCCTGTGCAGTGCTTAATCCAGAGCTCAGACCTGCAGGTAAGTCCTTGCCTAGGAGGCAAACAGCTTCGCTGCACTCGATAATTTCAATAATGTCGCGCCTGGGATCATACAACACACAGGGAGGCCTCTGAGCCCATCATGTCTGGTTTTGCAGTGTAGATTGGACAAATCTGCTCACTTCTCTCTCAGGGATAGTCAAAAGCAAAAACAAAAAGGTAAATCAGTCCATATTGGTCGGGTCTGGCCAGCTCTTCTGCTCTGGCAATGACGTCTTTATTGCATTCAATTGACATAGGGAGTTGCGTTGCCAACTGGGATTACATGTATTCCTGGAGATTCCATCACATGGCTTGCTCCCAAGCTCCAGCCATTAGTTGACCAACACATCCATCCAGGTGTCCCCCTTCATCAATAGGAAAGCAGAAAAGCTCGTTACCCAATTGGATGATGCCTAACTGTCAGCCAAACAGCCTTTCTTTTTGCCATTTTCAATATTTTTATACCTGGTAAAGAGAATGATGAAAAATTACAATGAAAAAAAGTATTTCTTAATGTCCCTCCAATTTTTCTTCAGTGTTACTGGAGTAGGGTGTTGGAGATTCATCCTCAATTCCTGGAGATTCCAGGCCAAACCTGGCAGGTTGACAACCCCAAGGGTGGGATTTTCCGTCCCCATCCTTTCAGCGAGGCAGGAAGACCTTATCGACAGGAAGGTCCACAAAACCCCAGCCTCGGAGTCAGAAGTGTGGTGATATGCATCACTGTAAATACACAAGGGGTTAATGTAAATACACTACGACTAAGTAAACACTAGAGGGAGCACCAGAGACGTCATGACTGTAGACATACAGCTAATGAACACGACCAATAGGCAGTCAAGACACCCAGAGGTGACACTACCACAAGGGGGCAACCCATATATAAGGACAGGGCACACATGCTCTTTCTCTTTCCACAGACGGCACTCAGAGAGAAGGACAGGGGCAGATCAGAAGCATCACACCCACCATGTGGCTTAGAGCAGACTGGTTAGTTAGCCTGAGTTACGATAGCAAGATTAGCAGGAGAGCCGAACTCAAGTAGGAGAATTGTTAGCTGTTCAATAAATGTGTTAACCTATCTCCAAGTCTGAACCTTCCTTTGTCAGAGCGTACATCAAGGAAGCAGCTTATGCTACATGAAGAAGCATAACACAAGAAGCAGCAGCCCGTGAGTGCGGCTTTGATTGATTTCAGTCTCTCAAACCCGTTCTGCGAGTTTGTATGAACGGTATCCCAGCGCCAATCCTTCTGGAAATCTGCCTCCCACCTTTTGCCAGACTGAGGAACAACACTGGCATTTTCCGGTTCTCCTGACCAACGTGCTATTGATTCTGCACCCCCCCCCGACTCAGCATGGTCAGACCTCGGTCGTGAGTCTGTAACCTTATTGACGGCCTTTTGAAACCTGGTTAACAAGCCCTGCCTTTATCCGAGTTGTTTGCCTTTGAATTAAGGGCGGGGACATTTGTGCCAAGGGACCTGTGAGGGGTATTGACAGGAATGTGCTGGAGAAATACAGGGAATGGAGCTGATGTGCTAAAGTTTCGAATATAAATTTTGACTCATTCACACATCTGCATGTGTCAAATTCAAGCTCTTAGCATCAAACAGCTGGATGTATCCCGTTAAGGCTTAACGGAACTGCTGAAGGCAACACAATATTAACACAATAGAACCCATTACATTTCTTCCTCTCTTTAGCTCTAAAGAGGAATCATACGGACTCGAAACTCTGATTGAAGTCGTCTGGGCCCCGCCTACTGTGCACCGCGACTGCGGGTTCCCATTGACAGCGGTGGGACCAAACTATCCCATCAGAGCCAATGACGTGCCTCCTCCCGCTGCCAAGAAACACTCGGCGGCGAGGCTAGAGAACCTCGCCCGTTATCTCTGTATCTCTCTCCAGAGATGCTGAGTTTTTCCAGCGTTTTCTGTTTCGATTTCAGGTTTCCAGCGCCTGCAGTATTTTTCTTTTCTTTCTGAACATTACCCTTACTGAGCACCAAATACCCTGAGCAATTAGGTAAATCAGTAGGACATAACTCATCTCCGTTATCTTTCAGTGTCTGAATACCCCTGCAATTAGCAAGCTATCAAAATCAGGGGGCGGGATTTTCCCATCGGGCGGCTAAGTGTCGACCCTGGCGTAAAAACAGGAGTGTTTTACTCCGGCGTCGGCGTCCGTTCCAGGACTCCATACTCCGGCCCACAGGGGGCTAGCACGATAGCTCCATCTGCCGATCCTGGTGTGAGCCTGGCACCGTGGGGTCTGCGCATGCGCAGTTGGGCCGGCGCCAACTAGCGCAGTTGCCTTCTTCCCCGCCCCAAATCGCGCAGGGCTACAAGAGCCGGCACGGAGGAAAGGGGCCCCCCAGCCAGAGAGGCCGGTCCGCCGATTGGTGGGCCCCGATCGCGGGCCAGGCCACTATGGAGGCACCCCCCCCCCCCCCTCCCCCACAGGCCGCCCCCGACCCTTCCACGCCGAGGTCCCGCCAGCTCAGAGGATGTTAGAATGGCGTTGGTGGGACTCGGATCTTTAGTGACGGCCGCTCGGCCCAATCGGGCCGGATAATCGGCATGCCGGCCTGTGCCAGCCCAGGCCGGAGAGTTGGCGAATACCCCTACCGGCGCAGCGCCGACCACGCCAGCACCATTGTTGCCGATTCTCTGCTCTGCCGATAATTGCGTTCCGGCGTCAGGGCAGCATGGTTTGATTCGCGCGATGCCTCGCCAATTCTCCAACCCGGCAGCGGGAGTCGGAGAATTCCGCCCCGGATTTGTTTCCCCCCCCCCATATTCATTCACGGGATGTGGGCATCACTGGCTGGGCCAACATAGTGCCCATCATTAATTGCCATTGAACTGAGTTGCTTACGAGGCCATTTAAGAGCCAACCACATTGGTGGGGCAGACAAGGTGAAGAAGGAAGATTTCCTTCCCTAAAGAACATGAAAGAACCAGAATGGTTTTTAATGATAATTGATTTGTGGTCTTATTAGACCTTTCATTCCAGATTGTTTTATTGAATTCAAATTTCACCATCTGCCGTGGTGGGATTTGAACCCGGGTCCTCGGAGTACAACCCTGTTTCTCTGAATAACAATACCTCTACGCCGTCGTCGCCACCACCTCCCTGAGTTTATGTGAACAATTCTCCCAAATGTGCGCACAGTGCTTTTCATAGAATCACACAGCACTGGGTGAGGCCATTTGGCCCATTCTGCCCCTGCTGGTTCTTTGACAGAGTTTCCCAATGAGCCTCGCTCGCTCTTCTCATTCCCCACAGCATTGTAGATTTCCCCCTTCCAAGTGTTTATCGAATTCCCTGTTGAAAATTCCTGTTGAATCTGCTTCCACCAAACCTGTCAGTCAGAACAGCAGGCAACGGTCAAAAGCATTCTCCTCAGTTGTGCGCCAGGTATTTCACGATGAATTTGCCTCCCCAGGTTAGGCAAGTTCCTCACACCGGTAGCATTTTTCGTACTCTTCAGAATTCCATATCAGGATACGTGGAGATCGGCCGCGTGGCCGACATGGCCTTTGGCCACCACACGGGCAAGCTGGTGGCGATCGTGGATGTGATTGATCAGAACCAGGCATTGGTGGATGGCCCTTGCAGTGGAGTGCGGAGACGAGCAATGCCATTTCAATGTATGCAGCTCCCCGATTTCAAGATTCAAATACCCCACAGTGTCCGCCACAAAGTCTGTGGAAGCTGCTTTGGGGAAAGGAGAAAATCAACGAGAAATGGGAAGCCACTCACTGGGCAAGGAAAATTGAAGCCCGTGCAAAGGGAGCCAAAATGACAGACTTTGATCGCTACAAGGTCATGAGGGCCAAGAAAATGAGAAACAAAATCATCAAGCAGGAGTTGTCAAAGCTGAAAAAGGAAGCCAGCAAGAAAGCATAAATGTTTATTGTGTAAACAGAGAAAAAATAAACTTCATAACAGAGAAAAAAAGATTCCATATCAGATTTCTATTTCCGAAGGAAATAGGAAGGTGAGTCAGTTCAAATATTTTGTGTTGACCCAAGTTTATTTCCCTTTGCGAAGGGAAAGTCAACCCGATTGTAAATATGGTAACGCAAATAACCTTCCCGTTTGAACATTGGCACATCCGGCGGTCTTGCTGGTGAAAGGGAAGGGGGAAAGCTTGCCTGGTTTGGCATTTCCATTCTCGCTGAGCTGAGCAGCGACTGGAACAGCCTGCGACAGTGCCGGCCGCCAACTCTGGACGTATTCTTGGGGGATTCATCACATGACCGTTACAAATCCCAGCACAACAACCCCCCCCCCCCCCCCCCCCCCCCCCCCCCCGCCCCCCCACCCCCGAGAAACCATTCCCCAGAAAACCAGCCTTTCCCCCTCTCTCTCCAACATTTTCTATCGTTAACAGGCGGAAGTGATTCAAAGAAGTGATTTGAGGGTCTGGGGGACACAATGGTCTACCCCTGTTCCTATGTGTGATGTTGATGACCTGAAGCACACTCTTACTGTTGCAGTATGTTGTGATATAAGGCGCCTGTAAATTTAAATACATTTTTGGGGCGGCACAGTAGCACAGTGGTTAGCACTGTTGCATCACAGCTCCAGGGTCCCAGGTTCGATTCCTGGCTTGGGTCACTGTCTGTGCGGAGTCTGCGCGTTCTCCCCCTGTGTGCGTGGGTTTCCTCCGGGTGCGCCAGTTTCCTCCCACGCTCCAAAGATGAGCGGGTTAGGTGGATTGGCCACGGTAAATTGCCCTCAGTGTCCAAAAAAGGTTAGATGGGGTTACTGAGTTATGGGGATAGGGTGGATGTGTGGGCTGAGGTCGGGTGCTCTTTCCAAGGGCCGGTGTAGACTCGATGGGCGGAATGGCCTCCTTCTGCACTGTAGATTCTATGATCCTTCAGATGGTGGAGCTCCCATGTGTTTGCTGCCTTTGTCCTTCTAGATGGTAGTGGTCATGGGTTTGGTAGGTGCTGTCTCTGGACTCTTGGTGAGTTGCTGCAGTGCATCTTGTAGATGGTACACACGGCTGCCACTGTGCGTCGGTGGTGGAGGGAGTGAATGTTGAAGGTGGCAGATGGGCTGCTTTATCCTGGATGGTGTCGGGCTTCTGGAGTGTTGTTGGAGCTGCACTCATCCAGGCAAGTGGAGAGTATTCCATCGCACTCCTGACCTGTGCCTTGTACATGGTGGACAGGCTTTGGGGAGTCAGGAGGTGCGTTACCCATCAGAGAATTCCTAGCCTCTGAGCTGCTCTTCTTACCTTGTATTTATGTAGCTAGTCCAGTTCCATTTCCCAAGAAACATATGCCAACAGCTGGTGCGAGCAGTTATTGTACCATTAACGACTAGTTTGCTTACTGGTTGTGAGGCTGGCACTTTCAAGGCTGAGTCTCTTTTCTGGGGATTGCCCCTGTGCCAGGTGGGCACATGGCCAACCAGTTCTCAGTCTGCCGCCAAGACACCTCCAAAATCAGCCCCAAAGAAACCAAAGGAAAAGGAATTCACAAGGAGGCCGGAATTCTCCGTGCACTGGGATTCTCTGTTGCCGCCGGCAGTGCATCCTCTTCCCGTGGGTTTCCCGACGGTGTGGGGGCGGCTTCAATGGGAAATCCCATTGGCAGACGGCGGGCGGAGGAGAACAACTCGCCGCGTGCGCACGTCGTGCCACCGAGGAACACGCAGCTGGGAGACCGGACAGCCCACCTGAAGGGACGTCTGATGCGTGACCGAGCCAGCATCACCTGTTTTTCACTAAATTTCTAAAGTTAGAATTACCCTCAAAGGTGACAATATGGAGTTGGTGTTTGTGTGTGTCTCAGCACGCCCCTTTGTCGAGTCGTGTGTATCTGCATTCATGAACCTCGAGCACAGATAGTCATTTTACAGGGGCATAAATCTGTCAATGCTCTATTGAAGCCCCCCAAGATGCCTGAGAATAGGCTCAACACTCTGCCTTGGCAGGAGTCCACAGCTACACACAAGTGGGCCTGTTGTAAAGTTCGCCTTTGAATGTGACCTGATGGCAAATACCAGATGTGAAAGTGGCTCTCAGTGGTCTCTCCTGAGGAATGCACCACTTTATATCGAACCAGCGAAAATGACCAGCAAAAGCATCAAGATCAGAGCCAGCTCTCCTCATTTGGAGTTTTATTGTCTTCAGATTTATTTGCGACTTTTTCACAACACGCCTGTATAGTTTGGTTGATAGATGCCCTTCCTTCCGAATATAGGAGTGAAAATTCCTTTTTGTGGCTTTAACAGTACCCTCACTGTGACGGTTTCTACCTGGTCCTGTGGCCTCATTTGTTGCTTATCACAGGGGCTGGTTTAGCTCACCAAGCTAAATTGCTGGCTTTTAAAGCAGACCAAGCAGGCCAGCAGCACGGTTCGATTCCCGTACCAGCCTCCCCGGACAGGCGCAGGAATGTGGCGACTAGGGGCTTTTCACAGTAACTTCATTGAAGCCTACTCGTGACAATAAGCGATTTTAATTTTTAATTTTTCAGAATGTGGAGCCCACAAACCCGCCATTCGGCCCAAATGGTTTCTACCAGCACTCACGTAACACCAGCCTCCTCCCGCCTCCTCGCTTCATCTGTTGCTATCACTATGATCTTTCATTCATTTCTCACCTTGTGAGAAATGCCTTCGATCTGACAAAACCTTGCTGCAAAATGGAACGGCGAGAATACAAAAGGAACTCTCTGCTGCTTTATGAACCAGGCCCTTCCATTGGGAGAGAGAATATTCGCTCATCGAACCAATGTCTGAAACTAGTGTCTGTGGGAGCTTGCTGTGCAGAATTACAGATTGTAGGGGCCCTGGGTCACCTTCATTTCTGACCCCCTCCCCCCCACAAACTCATGCCCTTGCCAACCCCACCCACCCTCATCCCACAGAACACAAAGGCAGAAGCTGCAAAAATACACATATTGACCACTGCTTCTGAACTTGTAAAAGCGCACCTGCAGTCTCCCTGCAAGTCCGCAACCCTGGCTAACCCCCTCCTCCCCCCACACTCTTCCCCCGACCCCCCCACCCCACCCCACCACAAAACCCCATCGCCTCACAGTCTCCCACCACCGCTGACATTCTCCCACTCTCACAATCTGCCTCAGGAAGGCAGGCAGCATTATCAGAGACCCCTCCCACCCAGGCATTGCCTTCTTCCAGACCCTTCCATCAGGCAGAAGGTACAGAAGTCTGAAGACTCACACATCCAGACATGGGAACAGCTTCTTCCCCACAGCTACAAGACACCTCAACAACTCCCCCTCAGACTGATCTGTTCCCTGTAAGAACACTATTCACGACGCCCTATGCAGCTCTTGCTCATGTATTTGTTTTGTTTGGCCCCTTGTTCCGCACTATAACCAATCACTGTTTGCCGATGTACCATTTGTCAATGTACTCTGTCGGTTAGCACAGTTGCTTCACAGCTTCAGGGTCCCAGGTTCGATTCCCGGCTTGGGTCACTGTCTGTGTGGAGTCTGCACGTTCTCCCCGTGTCTGCGTGGGTTTCCTCTGGGTGCTCACGTTTCCTCCCACAGTCCAAAGATGTGCAGTTTAGGTGGATTGGCCATTCTAAATTTCCCTTAGTGTCCAAAAAGGATAGGTGGAGTTACTGGGTTACGGAGATAAAGGGGATCGGGTGGAGGCATGGGGCTTAAGTAGGGTGCTCTTTCCAAGGTCCGGTGCAGACTTGATGGGTCGAATGGCCTCCTTCTGCACTGTTAATTGTATGATTCTATGATTATTCTTTTTGTCTACTAGGTACGTACTGTGTACATTCCCTTGGCCACAGAAAAATACTTTTCACTGTACTTCGGTACATGTGACAATAAATATCAATCAATCAATGATCAATCTCCACTCACCTCGCTCGCCTGGGGTCTTCAATGCAGCATCTTGCCTCACTCATTGTCTCTTTGTTGTTAGATTTCTTGCTGCTGTTGAGTAAAGAGTCAAGACAGCTGCTCCTTTTCACAAACACCTTTATTTTCCTTAAACGCACTATACACAACGCACTCTATACAAAACTCTATCACCACACCACACCAAACAAGTGCCACCTGCAACCCCCTTAACATATCAGTGTCAATTATTGGATACTTGACATCAATGAGACATCTAATTGGAATGTCTCTAAACCCATTCCTTAACACTCATGGCTGAGGCTTGATTCGGGGCTCATGTCGCAACGCTGCCTGCCTCGCCTGCCATGCTCAGCAGCTGACCTCACCGCGTGGTGGCTTTCGGTGCCTCGCTCTTTGCTGTTGGCCTGGCTCGAGTCGCAAACCCACTCACATTGATTGGACCAGCATTTTCCATTCTTTCAGATTCACCAATCGGAGGCTGATTTCGCTCTGCATTGCCTGCTGATAGGCTCAACAAATACAAATTGAGCCTATCAGCAAATGCAGAGTAATCAGCCTCTGATTGGATGACCGGTGCACCAGCCGGCACCGGGCCCTCCCATTGGCCGGTGGCCCACGCTTAGGCACAGTGTGTTTCGTTGTAAATCCGCCTCTGGCGATGCACAAATTAGAATCATTGAATCTCTACAGTGAAGAAGGAGGCCATTAGGCCCATCGAGTCTGCACCGACCCTCCAAAAGAACACACTACCAAGGCCCACGTCCCCATCCTATCGCCGTAACCCCACTAACCTTTTGGACACTAAGGGGCAATTTAGGATGGCCAGTCCACCTACCCGGCACATCTTTGGACTGTGGGAGGAAACCGGAGCACCCGGAGTAAACCCACGCAGAAACGGGGAGAAAGTGCAAACTCCACACAGACAGTGACCCAAGGCAGGAATCGAGCCTGGGTCCCTCGTGCTGTGAGGCAGCAGTGCTAACCACTGTGCCACTGTGCTGCCACATTGGTTGCCACGTTTGAACAATCAAAAAGTATTTAATTCACTTTGAAGTGCTTAGCGACATCTTAGCTGTAAGTGAAAGAGTTATTTTTCTTTACACAATGAATGACGTCTCAAATAATAAATTCCACAGCCGACCCTCAATGATGTTAATGAATGGGCAGCATGGTGGCGCAGTGGGTTAGCACTGCTGCCTCACGGCGCCGAGGTCCCAGGTTCGATCCTGGCCCTGGGTCACTGTCCGTGCGGAGTCTGCACATTCTCCCCGTGTCTGCGTGGGTCTCACCCCCACATCCCAAAGACGTGCAGGGTAGGTGGATTGGCCACGCTAAATTGCCCCTTAATTGGAAAAAATAATTGGGTACTCTAAATTCTTTTTTTAAGTGATGTTAGTGAACATTGTGTCGAAGTGAGTGAAAGAGAGTTTTAAACATTCGGTTTTAATACTCAATACATGTAATTAAAATGGAGTACTTTCAAAAGAAATGTCATCACTATCTCACGTCAGCGTCTCTGCATTTCACAATGTTTCTGCTCGCAGTTTGCGTCAAAGCAGACAGATTGTTTTGTTTGCTTAAGCTGACCCCACCACAGCTAATTTCCCCGCCTTTATTCAGTTTTGGAGATGTCAGAGTTGACAGGAGCTACTGAAGCCACCTAAGGGTTTCCGCAGGAGGAAAAAGGAAACCTTGTGTACCGCTTACGAGCTCCAGGAAAGTCCGGATTATGCCTTTGATATTACAAGAAATGACGGAAGATTGACAGCACAGAAACAGACCATTCAGCCCAATGTTTAACCCCCACACGGGCCTCCACCCACTTCAACTCTCCATCAGCATAAACCGTTCTCCCTCATGTACTCAATACAGCTCCCTCCCTCCTGCCCAAAATGCCTCTACTCTATTCCCCTCAACCATTCTCTGTGGGATTGAGTTTCCCATTCCAACCACTCTCCAGGCAAAGACGGTTCTCCTGAATTTCTGATCGGTTTTATTAGTTTGGGATTTCCTGCCAAGCGTCCATTATTTTTCTACATCTACCATATCAAGCCCCTTCATAATTCTGGAGACCTCGACCAGACCTCTATCAGGTCGTTCTGCATAAATGTTGATACTCGTCAGAAGACTGATGGATGGAATTGGAAAGTCTTTCCTTCAGGAAGCACTCAGAGGGCAGCTGTTTCTCCCCATGTTTAGCTTCGCGGATAAACCATTACACAAGAGAACGGCCAGTGTAAACATCACCTCTTCCGCAACCTAACCATCTGACCTAACCATCCTCTGCCTGGCTAAACCATTGGACACTTTCTCTTTAATCCCACTCTGTTCCTTCAGGAATCACTGGAGGCGCACACGTTCATCCAAACTATTCCTTACGTAGGGTTGGACAAGAGGTTATCGATATCGTAATCGGTGGTCAGATGGAGGATTCCTTCCGACGCCCAAATCGGGTTGACGATGGTTTTCAAGTCTCCGTCCCCTCCAAAATGGCGTCATCACGTGCCGCACACCGTTGCAAGCCACTGGCGCATCATCGGCAGGCACTCCCATGAAGCTCTGCCCCCGATGGGCCGAGTTCCTGACTGCGCGGTTGACGTGTGGTTTGAGCGGTCAGGAACCCAGCAAGGCGGGCGCCGACTATGTTCAGCGTTGCCACACTCATCCGGGATCCGTGCCAGTAGCCGGGAGACTTCCGCAAGGCCTGGGGCGACTGGGGGGTGGTCAGAGGGTGGCTGTGGGGTCACGTTTGGCGAGTCGGGTCCGCAAATGGCCGGCGCCATGCAGTACGGCGCAACCGCTGCATGTCATCGCCGTGCACATGCACAGCCACGGACCCGGTCATTCTCCAGCCGTTTTTGGTATGGGAGCCGGACGTTTTACCTGGAGCCAGCATGGATTCGTGAAGGGAAGGTCATGCCTGACTAACCTTATTGAAATCTTTTGAAGAGGTGACTAAGGTAGTGGACAGGGGAATGTGTGTGGATGCTGTTTATATGGACTTCTAGAAGGCATTTGATAAAGTTCCACACAAAAGGCTGTCAACTAAGGTGGAATCCCACAGAGCTGAGGCCAAATGATTGACATGGCTGGGAAATTGGTTGAGTGGCAGGCGACAGAGAATGGGGATAATGTGTAATTACTCTATTGGCATAAGATGACTAGTGGTGAACCACAGGGAACTGTGTTGGGGCCTCAATTATTCGCTATTCATATATGACTTGGATGATGGCAAAGAAAATCATATATCCAAATTTGCGGTTGATACAAAGTTAGGTGGCATTGTAGACAGCCTAGATGATAGCATACAATTACAACGAGATATTGACAGACTAAGTGAATGGGCAGAATTGTGGCAGATTGTGGGGAATTCAATATAAGCAAGTTTGAGGGTATACATTTTGGACCCAAAAAGGATAGAGCAGAGAACTTTCTAAATGGAAAGATGTTCGGTACAGTGGATGCCCAAAGAGACTTGGGGGTTCAGATGTAAAGGTCCTTAAAATGCTAGGAACAAGTGCAGAAATCAATCAGAAAAGCTAATGGAATGCTAACCTTTATAACTAGAGGATTGGAATATAAAGACACAGAGGTTATGTTGCAGCTTTACAAAACCCTGGTTAGACCCCACTCTGAATCACTGTGAGAAGTTCTGGGCACCACACCTTCGGAAGGATATTCTGGCCTCGGAGCGGGTGCAACGTAGGTTTACAAAATGATACCTGGACTACAGGGGATTGAGTTACGAGGAGAGATTACTCAAATTAGACTTGTTTTTGCTATAATTTAAAAGGTTACGGGGTGTGTAGTGATCTGCATATCTGTATATACACAAGAGATTAATGTAAAGGCACTAGAACTAAGTAATCACTAGAGGGCAGCACTAGAGATGTATAAATAGACAGACTGAAGCCAGGATCAGTCTCTTCACAGGAACAGGGTCTAGTGACCACAAGAATACAGAGACAGCTCAGCACAGGTGTAGATAGTCATAAGTACTTCTTAGTTAATCTTGTTCATGTAACATCTAGTTTAAGCATTGGAGAAAGAATGAACTCACAGTTAATTCATCAACGTTACTCAATAAAGTATTTGCTCTAATTGGAAGACTACAAGTGTCAATCAACATCGAGTTAAGGATCATTCCGGAAGATGCAAGTGAGTAACTTATATTGCACAAAGCAATACAATATTACTATCAGAAATAGCAATATAATATGGTACCAGGAGTGACTTCAAGAAAACTTACTCGATAGATTACATCAGAACCAGAAAGAGAGAAAAAAAAAAGAAAATTTGTACCGGACATTCGACTTTGGAAGGCTTCGCAGCACTCGGATCCCTCGAAGAACAATCGGCTCAATGGACCAAGTTCAAGCTCCACGTCCACTCAAACCTAACGGTAATCTTAAATCTAATTGGAAGCTTTTTACACAGCAAATCCATATCTTTATGGAAGCGCATAATTTGAATACCGCTTCTGAAGCTAGGAAAATAGCTCTGCTTTTATCCTTTGCAGGACAGCAGGCTGTAGAAATGTACAACTCTTTCACTTACACTGCAAGAGAGGACAAAACCAAACAAATTTAAAAGGTTAAGGGGTGATCTGATTGAAATATTCAAGATACTAACAGAGAAAGACAGGATAGATAAAGATAAACTATTTCCACTGGTCGTAGATTCTAAAATTAAGGGACATAGTCTAAAAATTAGGGCTAGACCATTCAGGAGAGATGTTAGGAAGAATTTCTTCACACAAAGGGTGATAGAGGTTTGGAAATCTCTCCCACACACAGCAATTGAAGCTGGAACAGGTGTTAATTTTAAACCTGAGAGAGTTAGGTTTTTGTGGAGCAAAAATATTAAGGGTTACGGACCATGATCTCATTGAATGGCAGGACAGGCTCGAGGGGCTGAATGGCCTACTCCTGTTGCTATTAGGTCTGCACCAACCCTCTGAAAGAGCACCCTACCTCGGCCCACCCCCTTCCCAACCAGCCCTATCCCCGTAACCCCATAAATTAATCTGCACATCTTTAGACATTAGGGGACAATTTAGCCTGGCCAACCTACCTAACCTGCACATCTCCGGACTGTGGGAGGAAACCGGAGCACCCGGAGGAAACCCACGCAGACACGGGAGAATATGCAGACTCCGCACCGTCAGTCAAGCTCGGCTGGAATTGAACCCGGGTCCCTGGCGCTGTGAGGCAACAGTGCTAACCACTGTGCCACCCATTTATTAACGAAAGGCAAAGGCTGGTATCTGTACAGGCTCAGAACACAATAGGATGGGTCTCATCTCTTCGGTGCTGGGGGTCCATAATGCCCGGGATCCTGCTCCCCACGGTTTGCGTACTATCACATGATTGCCCCCGAGCCAGTCACATGGTCGGCCAGGCCCGCCCCTTAAAGGGTCCGCGCTACCACAGAATATATTGGCTGTTGTTTCATCATTGCTGGCTCACAATTCTGGAATTGCCAACCGAAAGGCTCTGTATTCAGCATACAGACTGCAGAGGTTCAAGAAGGCGGCTGAACACAACCTTCTCAACGGCAACAAGGGACCAGAAAAAGAAAAAAAGATAAACTTTTCATAAGCATCAGGCGTCTCACATCGCTTCACAGCCAATGATACCTGGGTTAGCCTCTCATCCTAAAGACGGCATCTCCGGCTGTGCAGCGCTCCCTGCGTACTGCACCGGAGTGATCGGCGATGATCGCTGTACTGAGGTCGCGCAGTGGGATTTTCCAGCCGTACCTGCCGATGGCGATTCCCCCCCCCTCCCCCTCCCTCCCCCACCGTTGGTTCCCCGGTGGTGGAGGGGACAGAAAACGGGAAGCCCCATGGACAGCGGAGCGACCAGCTGATCCCACCGCCGTCCAAAACGATCGGAATGTCAGACTTCCAAAGTTTTTTTCTATTAAAACCTCGTCGTTTCCCAGGCGATGTTGAGACCCCTTAGTTTATGGTCTGGAGGGTGCCAGAGCAACGATCCCGGAGGTGGGGTGAGGTACAGCGGGAAAATGTTAAAATGCAGCAATGGAGATGAGGGCAAAGGTGGAGAATTGGGAAAAAGAAGGGATCTTGTCCGCTGCTAAACAGAGTCCATCTGTAAATCCTAATGTTTCACAAAGTGCTGGACTCACACAGCGAGTGTCCACTGATCATGTCACATCCTGTTGTAAATCACACTTGACGAGGTTTCTCTGTACTATCCAGTCTGTCTGTCAGCAGCCTGCACTAATCTAAGAATGATGGAGATCCGCATTATCTTTCAAATGTTTGCAAAGACGCAGATGTCCCTAAAGGCCCGGAATGCAACAAGGTGTCTCCGCCGGAATCCAGTCTTTGAGCTGGGCTCCATTTTAGGGGCTAAAAGTGACTCTCGAAACTCCAGCCAGGATCCGGGCAGAATCAAATTCAATCGGGAAGCAAAACGACTTGTTACCCAAGTGGATGAAGCTTAACTGTCAATTAAACAGCCATTGTTCCCCATTTTCAATACTTTCATATCTGAAAAGAACAAAGAACAAAACAGCACAGGAACAGGCCCTTCGGCCCAAGAAAGAGAAAAATGGTCGCCGAAAATGACCAAAAAAATTAGCTATTTTAATGTCCCGATGATTTTTCTCCAGGGTTGCCCAGCAACAGAATCGATCTTCAATTCCTGGAGACCCCAGGAAAATCCTGGAGGGTTGGCAACCCACGTTTTTAGGAGCCTGTTGTTAAAAGAGGAAGTGAGGCAGAGGGGTGGGGAGGAGTAAGGAGGGGATTCCAGAGCTAGGGTCCCAGGCCATTGAAGACACAACCGCCAATGGTAGAGAGATTAACACTGGGGAATGCGCAAGAGGCCAGGTTTAGAGGAGAGCAGTTGTCTGGGAGGGTTGTGAGCATGAAGGTGATAAGGCACCAGCCCAGCTAGCTCAGTTGGTAAAGCATGGGACTCTTAATCCCAGGGCTGTGGGTTCAAGCCCCACGTTGGGCGCTTCCATGAAGGTGATAAGGAGGGGCGACGCTGTGAAGAATGAGGATGAGACACGGGAAAGGTGAGGGGGAGGAGATGGGCACAGAGATAGGGGGAGGACTCTGGATCGAAGCACTGCACAGGGCGAACTCCACATCCTCGTGCACAGGGCTGAGCCTAACGCAGCTAACTGGAAACTCCTGCTCAGCTGAGGATCAGCAGCGTCACCCAAGGCCGCAGACTGGCCATCCGACTGAGCTGAATTCCTCAAATTGGAAAAGAAAAGATTCGCCATCAGAGGAAGGTTTCCGCGACACATGGAAGCAATTTACCAACCTTTTCGAGGACCTGTTCGCGACCAGCAACCAGTAAGGGAGGGGGTCGGAGCAGAGAACGGGGAGTGAGGCAGACAAAAGAAAAGAAAAGAGCGGCGGGGAGGGGGGGGTAGGAAAAGGGGGGAGGAGAGACACCACCCAGAGTACAGGGGAAGTAGGGCAGAGGAATCAAAGGGTAGCGAGGGAAAGAAAAACCCATGGGTTACGCCAGGGAAACAACAACAGGGTTACGCCTGGATGGCCTCAAACACACCCCAAGGGGCGACAAGGAGATAGTTAAACAGTGCAATTGGGATAATGAACGACTGGGATTCCAATGTTAATACACCTGCATCTGTATATATCTTTCCTACATATTCATTCATGTCAATTTTTCCCTTCTTTTTTCTTTTTTCTTTTCTGTTTTTCTCCTTGCAATGCTGTTACAAATAAATGCAAAAACCAACAAAAATATTTTTTTAGAAGACGAGCGAGATGTGGGTGAAGACTCACAGGAGCGGGATTCCCCGCTATCCGGCAGGGTGGGCTGTACCGGTGCCGAGGAGCGGCGTGAACTGCTCCGGTTTCGGGCCGCCTGGAAGGTGCGCAGGAGCTAAGCCGGCGCTGGCGGGGTTGGCGCCGTGCCAACCGCCCCCGAAGGGCCTCCGCCGGCCGGCGCGAGATGGCGCATGCGCGAGAGCGCCAGCGTGTACTGGCGTCATCCCAGCGCGTGCGCAGGGGGGGGTTTCTTCTCCGCCACCGGCCATGGCGGACCATTACACCGGCTGGCGCGAAGGGAAAGAGTGCCCCCATGGCGCACGCCTACCCGCGGATTGGTGGGCCCCGATCGCGGGCCAGGCCACCGTGGGGGACCCCCCTGGGGCCAGATCCCCCCGTGCCCCCCCCCCCCCCCCCCGAGGACTCCACAGGGCCAGGACTCGCCGGTACGGACTTGCTGTAATATACGCCGGCGGAACTGGCTGAAAACGGGCGGCCACTCGGCCCATTGCGGGGCGGAGAATCGCCGGGGGGGGGGGGGGGGGGCACTGCCAACGGCCCCCAACCGGCACAACGCGATTCCCGCCCCCGCCAAAAAACCGGCGCCGGAGAATCCGACAGCCGGCGTCGGGGCGGGATTCGCTCCGACCCCCCGGCGATTATCCGACCCGGCGGAGGGGTCGGAGAATCCCACCCAAGATGTCACAGAGGCAGAAATGGGTGGTCTTCGTCACGGCACAAATCTGAAGTCAGAAGCTCATCTCGGGGTCATGTGTGACACCAGGGTTGCAAAGGGACTGGCTTAACCTGACTGCTGCCAGGGAGAGGGATGAAATTGGTAGCTGGGGAGTGGAGCGAGGAACGGAAACAGTGACGCTCCTTAAAGCCTGCCTCTTCGATCACCTGTCCTACCATCTACTGGTATAGCATGGCGTCACATTTGTTGTCCGATAATGCTCCTGTGAAGTGGCTTGGGCGCATTTCCCTTCATTGCAGGTGCGATGTCAATGGAAGGCGTTGTTGTTGAAACACGGGGCAGAGACCTGAGCAGATATCGCGATCTAAAGGTATCTTGACAAACACATGGATAGGATGGGGTATAGAGGGACACATCACAAGGAACTGCTGAGGATTTTGGCTCTGGGTGATATCATGACCGGCACAGGCTTGGAGGGCCGAAGGGCCTGTTCCTGTGCTGTATTGTTCTTCGTTCTTTGATGCCACGAGCGGACCTCAAATGCGAAAAGATTCCGTTACAGGAAAGTAAGAGAAATGCTGTGGAACAGACTGAATGAACAGAAAAGGAATGAAATTTCCACAGCTACGAATCTTAAATAAAAAATAGTTAATTGATATGGGGGGTTTTTTTTTGTAATGAAGATCTCGTGATAGATGGCAACGCGAGTGAATTTTTCATCACTCTTTTCAACGCCGGGCCAAGATTACAGGATCAAAGTTTAACTGTGGAACTTATTATAAGTGGACTTTCAGGGCTGCAGTACAAGATTAATACCAACAAGGTTTATTTTTATAAGCTGACACTTAAAGATCAGTGATGCTGACAGACGTTTGTGTATAAAGTTTCTCCTGCTGCACCTATGTATAAGCAGTTGTCCTGAATTTAAGAGAAGCAGACTGCGTGCTCTTTGAGAGAGAAAACAGCTGTGCTAGACCTTCTCAATCCAGACAACATCTTTGAACTAAATGGCTGCTTATGAGGGGGCGGACTTGAAGACTAACCGTTCCATGGGATGTGGTGAGGGTTGTTACCCTTCATGGGATTGCGACCCATCACAAGTGGCCAATGGAAATTGGGATCAAGTTATAAGGATGCTTAATTAACGTGTTCCAGAATAATTTACTGTTTTGTGCAGGGTGGGGTAGCGAATGTGCAAAGCAGCTTACAGAGCTAAATATTCCCAAAACAGTCAGAGGTTGTCAGTATGTGGTACAGCTGCAGTATTCCAATGATTACTCCTCTCATTCACCCCAACATGCATTCCCAACTACTCAGTTTAATCAGGATGGATGAATCCAGAATTGTTCGGGTGCAGAAGGCGGCCATTCGGCCCATCCCGACTGCACCAGCTCTCCAAACGAGCACCAGTACCATTCCCCTGCCCCCCGCATACCCCCGCCTATTGTTTCCATTTAAATAACCATCTCATGCCCTCTGGAAAGCCTCGATTGAACCTGCCTCTCTGCCACACTTCCAGGCTGTGCACCCCAGACCCCAAACACCGGCTGTGTGAAAAGGTTTATTCTCACACCGCATTTGCTTCTTTGAAGCAAATCGCTTTAAATCTGTGCCCCTCTCGTTTCTCGATCCTTTTACGAGTGGGAACAGCTCCCCGCGGGGAATAGATTATGAGAATAAGTTGTTAGCAGAGCGTCATACTCCAACCCAGCAGGGCTTGTTGGGGGTGGTGGGGAGGGGGGAACGATTTGCATTTCAAAGACACTCTTACCTCATTGGCCTATTATTTCCCTGCAGCCTGCGCTGCCTGTCTCTCCCAGGAGCAAGTCATTTGATCTTCCTGCCAAACTGTTAGTAAGGAAACGTGTTGCACTTATACAGCCTGTGTCAAACCAAAGGGTATCCTTTCAAAGCATAGTCACATTTGTAAGGTAGGAAAGACGGCAGCCAATTTGTACACAGCAAGCTCCCACAAACAGCATTGTCAAATTGACCGGATTATCAATTATTAGTAATGTTGGTTGAGGGATGAATATTGGCCCAGAATATTGGAGAGATATATATTCCCACTCATTTTGTTGTATATAAATTTAGAGCACTCAATTATTTTTTTTCCAATTAAGGGCCAATTTAGCATTGCCAATCCACCTACCCTGCACATCTTTGGGTTGTGGGGGCGAAACCCACTCAAACACGGGGAGAATGTGCAAACTCCACACGGACAGTGACCCAGGGCCGGGATCGAACCTCGGCGCCGTGAGGCAGCAGTGCTAACCACTGAGCCACCGTGCTGCCCTCTATTCCCGCTCTTCTTTGAAATAGTGCCACGTGGTGTCTTCTGTGTAAGTCAGCACGCTCAGGAAAGCGCAACATTTGTTCAGGGCTGTGCTGGGGCTGTCAACCAAGTCCTTGCCCTCAAGTTTCTAGAATGCTCTTAAGTACTTGCGAGTTCAGCATTGAGCCACGGCTATCCACAACCTGCCTTCAATTGTTTTTGATGTATGTACTGAACACAGCAAAGTTGGTATTTCACCCTGCATCCACTGCCGGGGTATGAATAGGGTTCACAATGGCCTCTGGCGCGCATTCCGACCCGCCATGACAGGTGGTAGCAGAAGACCCTGCCGTCATTTTACATTGGAAAGAAACCCATGTTTGCCCCTCCCGTCGGATTCTCTCCTTCGACTGCCATTAAACTCACCATGGGGGGAGGGTGCATGGACAATTCTGCCCAGTGCCCCGCTACCTGCACCCCTCATGATTTTGAATATCTCCATCAAATCTCCTCTCAACCTTCTCCTCTCTCAGGAAAACAAGCCCAGCTTCTCCAATATACCACTTTACTGAAGCCCTTCATCTCTGCAACCCTGCTCCTGAATCTTTTCTGCGCCCTCCCTAAATCCTTCATATCTTCCCTAAAGCGTGGTGCCCGGAATACAATACTCCAGCTGAGGCTGAATCGGTGTTTTATACACGCTTTACATAACCTCCTTGCTTTGGTACTGTGTTACAAAGAAGTGGTATTTGGAATATGAATTTGTAATTTCATCAGCTGGTCATATATATATTGTGCCTTTTTTAAGGAAGAAAGGGCACTTTTGCTGAACAGAGGACACTGATTTGAAGTAGCTGCTCATTTCTATGAAGTCACATTCCATTCCACGAAGACATAAGGGTCTTCGGAGACCCTGACAGAGATGGTGGCTGCAGTGGAGGTGTGGACTGCTCCTTCCTATCTCATCAGAGATGGAGGGTAGGCCATGAAGCAATGCTAGGCAAGAGCGAGACATGAGCTAGTTCTCTATATTCTTTGGAACATACAAATCAACGCGGGGAGTGGGCAAGTGACGCAACTCTCTGTGTGGATGCCCGCTTTGGAAGCTAAGCGGAGAACACACAGTTGACCACCGGGAGCAAGGGCGCCTCCCTCTCTGCATCGTGTTTTGCTGAGAGAAATGTTTATCTCCCCGCGGTAAACAGAGACTCTCATAAATAGCTGTTGGTTTTTCGACAACAGTGGAGAAAATCGTCACACCAGCCAAAACTGCAAAGAACCAATATCTCTGGATACGCTCAGTCAATCTTTATTGACTTGCCTTTTTTGGTAACATCAACATGGCAGTCTGCTGTGGTAACCTGAATGTGAAATGCAGAAGTTTTTTTTTATCCATTTAAAGTACCCCAATTCTTCTTTTTCCCAATTAAGGGGCAATTTAGCGTGGCCAATCCACCTACTCTGCACATCTTTGGGTTGTGGGGGCGAAACCCACGCAGACACGGGGAGAATGTGCAAACTCTGCACGGACAGTGACCCGGGGCCGGGATTCGAACCTGGGACCTCGGCGCCGTGAGGTAGCAGTGCTAACCACTGCGCCACCCTGCTGCCCTCAATGCAAAAGTAACCTGGCCAGAATTGTCAATGTTGCGAGTAAAATCACTGGTAGACAGCAGACACAGCTCGATAATTTATTTAACAAGGCAGTTAAGAGGCCATCATCGGTGATCTCTCTCACTCTTTAGATCATCAATTTGAAAAGCCCCCTTTGGGCCGGCACTTTAGAATGCCTGTTGCCAGGAAAAATCTGTTCAAAGCGTCTTTTGTTCCTAGTGCCGTAAGCTTACTAAATAACATCATGTAAATTTAAGTTGCTGTTATATATTGTAGCTGCAGTAAGTGCTTTAATGACAGAGTGAGATGTTTGTTTGTATGGGATGGACGTATATTATGTAGGCACAAATGCATGAATGTGGGCAAATATTAAATAGAACATAGAACAGTACAGCACAGAACAGGCCCTTCAGCCCTCGATGTTGTGCCGAGCCTTGTCTGAAACCAAGATCAAGCTATCCCACTCCCTGTCATTCTGGTGGGCTCCATGTGCCTATCCAATAACCGCTTGAAAGTTCCTAAAGTGTCCGACTCCACTATCACAGCAGGCAGTCCATTCCACACCCTAACCACTCTCTGAGTAAAGAACCTACCTCGGGCAATATTTACAATTTTTAACTCATGACTGTATGATGATTATATCTTACGCTGCAGGGGAAGCAAAAGGCAAATTTCCACTTTTACATGGACAATAAAGCTCTATTCTCTATTCTCCATAATTCTATCTTCACTTTAACTCGGCCAAGTCGAACATCTCATACTCTATGAAGCTATATGTTTCTCTGCATGTTTGGAGTTTGGGTGCTTGTTTGCTTACGTTAGTGTTAAGTGAGACACATGTGGACATACCAACATATGAATTAGGAGCCGTAGTAGGCCACTCGGCCCCTCGAGCCTGTTCTGCCATTCAATAAGATCACAGCTGAGCTGATTGTAACCTCAACCCCACAGTCCCACCTACCCCCGATAACCTTTCAGCCCCCCTTGTTGATCTTGCTCGGCCTTAAAAATATTCATAGACTCTTTTCAAGAAAGAGAGTTCCAGAGTCTCACGTCTCTCTGAGAGAAACAAATTCTCTTCATCTCTGGTTTAAATGGACTGACCTTTATTTTTGAACAGTGACCCCTGGTTCTGGGTTCTCCCATGTGAGGAAACCTCCTCTCCACACCCACCCTGTGAACCCTTCAGGATCATAAAGATTGCGATCAAGTTGCCTCTTACTCTCCCAAACCCGACTGAATTCAAATCTAATGTCGGAAATCTTCCATCCTCGCCCGCGGCTGGGGATTTCCGGCTTCACTGAGAGTTTGTACTGGAACGTCAAGTTTTCCTTTCCCGCTCACAACGGGTCCCGCCCCGGAAAAGACCGGAGAAGCCCGCCCAATCTATCCAACCTTTCCTCATTACACAATCCTTTTCCTCATAAGACATCGGGATGGGCTTCAGTGCACGGTAGCGCAGTGGTTAGCACTGTTGCTTCACAACACCAGGGTCCCAGGTTCGATTCCCGGCTGGGTCACTGTCTGTGCGGAGTCTGCACGTTCTCCCCGTGTCTGCGTGGGTTTCCTCCGGGTGCTCCGGTTTCCTCCCACAAGTCCCAAAAGACGGGCTTGTTAGGTGAATTGGACAATCTGAATTCTCCCTCTGTGTACCTGAACAGACGCCGGAATGTGGCAACTAGGGGATTTTCACAGTAACTTCATTGCAGTGTTAACGTAAGTCTACTTGTGGCACTAATAAATATTATTATTAATCCTTTCTGTATGTTTAACTCAACAATACCTGGCTGACTTAATTCTTACAAACGGCAGACAGCCAAGTACATACTAAATGGGCAATTTCACAACCTTCTTAAATTGAAACCTCTGTTAGAATCAACTGGGGGAGAGGGGTGGGGACTGGAATCAACTGGTTGGTAACAACTGTCTTCCTCTCTAAGCCAGTATGGATTCTGAATGGCTTTCTCAGCCTATCGTCAATTACCACCAGACGAGAATGGTGAAACAATCGAGGCTTTATTGCACAAGGTGTTGTGCCTCCTGCAGCTGGACCCAGAATGGGAGCAGCGCAGGAGAGCACACACTTTTATACTCCGCCTGCTGGGCGGAGCCAACAGGCTGAGATTTACTGTGGTAGCTGTAATACAGTGGCAGGACCATAATACATGCAATGTGTTACCAGTGGTGTTTACCACACAGCCTGTACTGCTATACACACCCCCAGGTCTCCACTCCTGCACCCCCTTTTAGGATTGCACCTAACAAAATCTCACGTCATTGCAGATAAGCTTTGAATTCAGGCCGGCGTGGAAGAGAAAATAAAAGGTGACGCAGAGGATAGCTCACAACGTTAAGCTATCAGCTTTAGCTCAACGTTGTTACTTTTACCTTTGAGTCAGATGGTTGAGTGTTTGATTCTTCCAGCGCCACGTTACTCCTTGAAAAAATGCAGCCTGTTGCATGATTGCTCTTATAAATATTAATTAAACATTTACATATGTGTTTTTCATTGAAATATTATTTCGCCCTTCAGTCTGACTTTTCACTTTTCAATTGCAAAACAAGACTAATGGACGCGTTGCACAAGGGCAGGAGGAGTCTATTCCCTCCCTAACAGCACTGTGGTGTACCTACACCACATGGGCAGCAGCGGCTCAAGATGGCGACTCACCACCACCACCTTCTCAAGGGCAATTAGGGATGGGTAGCACATGCTGGCCTAGCCAGCGACATCCTCATCCCGTCAATGAAACAAAAATAAATCAGGCCCTCGGACATGTTCCACAATTCAGTTAGATCGTGGCTGATCTATATCTTAATTCAATCTTCCGGCCTTGGTTTCAAAATCCTTAGAATCCTGCCGTGATAAAAATCTATCAGTTTCCTTTTTCATATTTTCCACAGAGGCCCAACATCATAAACATTTGGGGGAGGAGTTCGAGATTCCCACTGCCCTGCCCTGTGTGTGAAGAAGTGTTTCCCCACATCATCCCTGAACGGCCCTCACTTGAATTACTCCCCTTGTCTTTGATTTCTCCCACTAGAGGAAATAGTTTCTCTCCATCGACCCTATCAAACCGTTCTCTCTATCGACCCTATCAACTCCTTCTCTCCATCTACCCTATCAACCCGTTCTCTCTATCGACCCTATCAACTCCTTCTCTCCATCGACCCTATCAACCCGTTCTCTCTATCGATCCTATCAGCTCTTTCTCTCCATCGACCCTATCAGCTCTTTCTCTCCATCGACCCTATCAGCTCGTTCTCTCTATCGACCCTATCAACTCCTTCTCTCCATCGACCCTATCAACCCGTTCTCTCTATCGATCCTATCAGCTCTTTCTCTCCATCGACCCTATCAGCTCGTTCTCTCTATCGACCCTATCAACTTCTTCTCTCCATCGACCCTATCAACCCGTTCTCTCTATCGACCCTATCAACTCCTTCTCTCCATCGACCCTATCAGCTCGTTCTCTCTATCGACCCTATCAACTCCTTCTCTCCATCGACCCTATCAACCCGTTCTCTCTATCGACCCTATCAACTCCTTCTCTCTATCGACCCTATCAACCCGTTCTCTCTATCGACCCTATCAACTCCTTCTCTCCATCGACCCTATCAGCTCGTTCTCTCTATCGACCCTATCAACTCCTTCTCTCCATCGACCCTATCAACCCGTTCTCTCTATCGACCCTATCAACTCCTTCTCTCTATCGACCCTATCAACCCGTTCTCTCTATCGACCCTATCAACTCCTTCTCTCCATCGACCCTATCAACTCCTTCACTCAATCATTTTGAAACACCTCAATCAGATGAGCACCCCTCAAATCTTCTAGATTTGAAATCCAGTGGTGTTACGGAGCTTGATTCTCCGGCCTCCCAGTTTCTCGACAGCGGGAGGCGGCACGGCGTTTGCTAACAACGGAATTCTCTATTCCCGCCATTGTCATAGGGAATTCCGCACGATGCCAGGAAGCCTGCACATGCCGGGGGAAACAGATAATCCCGTCGCCAGTGAACAGCTGGCGAATTCCGGCCATGGTCAACAGATTTACCCTTTGTTCAGATAGAGATAGAGAAGCTTGCGGAGTTTGCAAACCAGGGGAGAACAGTTCA
Source organism: Scyliorhinus canicula (assembly GCF_902713615.1). Lineage (NCBI taxonomy): Eukaryota > Metazoa > Chordata > Chondrichthyes > Carcharhiniformes > Scyliorhinidae > Scyliorhinus > Scyliorhinus canicula. Next base: position 9,403,791 of record NC_052153.1, read on the forward strand.
AACCCCACACTGGCTCGACAGAGTGGAGTCGCTTTCACGGCCTTGATCATCGCAAAGACCCTTTGTCTAAGCAGCAGGAGGAGCTCCCTCCCAGTTGTTGGTGTAGTGGGTACTGTATCAGAATGAGTGCCAAATTCGAACTGAAATCCACTCCCCGTTTCAAATCGGTGATTAATGCAGCAACACTACATTGGGGCAAGGGTAGGCCTGTTTAACGTAAAGATTCGTGGTTAGTTTATTACTCCCATTGATGGGGCCAGAATCGCAGGAGGAAATGATTTTGACTGAATTAAATTAGCCAAACACATGTGGATTATATTAATGCTCGGGCCTGCCAAACACGGTCATTATTCGACTATGTCTCGAAGCGCAGCTCACTTCATTCACAGTTATTCATTACTTACACAACTGTAATCTTCTTTAAAACAGGTTTGACATTCTCTGTAAACTATCCCCGTCTCTGATAAAACCTGAAGCTGGACGCAGCTCAGGCCTTGTGATATTGGGACCCTGCCTCAGTCTGGGGCCAAAGCTCTGGGATCGAATCCCACTCCAGGACTTGATGCCCGTAAGGTGTGTTTTTATCGCGGCCAAACAGGTTGACTATCAACCTGCAGCTTTGTCCTGTGAACCCATGGTAGGAGGTAAGAGTGGGAGAGTCTCCTGGTCGGCCATGTTTGCAGTAGTTCCCCTCAAACCATATCCCCTGACAACAGGCTAGTAACATGCATTTGGAAAATCTAGCTATGGAAACAGATGTAAGTGTGACCTGTGCGTGCCTCATGGACTCTCGGCGTGGGAAGGGGGAAGAAAATGTATTTCATTTGCCTCGTATATCATTTGATGTGGGAAGCTTCTGAGTTTATACTCGCTGAAAATGAAATGAAAATGGCTTATTGTCACGAGTAGGCTTCAATGAAGTTACTGTGAAAAGCCGCTAGTCGCCACATTCCGGCACCTGTTCGGGGAGGCTGGTATGGGAATTGAACCGTGGTGCTGGCCTGCCTTGGTCTGCTTTAAAAGCCAGCGATTTAGCCCAGTGTGCTAAACCAGCCCCTGATGAAATGAAAATCGCTTATTGTCACAGGTAGGCTTCAAACGAAGTTACTGTGAAAAGTCCCTAGTCCCCACATTCCAGCACCTGTTCAGGGAGGCTGGTACGGGAATTGAACCCGCTGCTGGGCTGCCTGGGTCTGCTTTCAAAGCCAGCGATTTAGCCCAGTGCTAAACCAGCCCCTGCTTGGCCTCTGTGTTTCTTTGCAGGTTTACAAGAATGTGGTTGTTTTCACTTTGTGCCGTTTCTGGGTGATGGTGGATAGAGTGAAGCCTGGTGGGGGGCAGCAGAGACAGGCCACCTGGTATTGTGCCCATGTCAGCTTCATTCATGGCTCCACCATGGAGGGGATTGTTCATTATAGATCATTCCCGATGCTGTTTCCCTGCACCATCCACACAGGAACCTTCAGTAAGGTGTGCTGATTCGTAATCAGGTGCAGCAACCTTGATGCATTTTGATTTCCTTCTCACTCCACGTGATGTATTCCAGTCGCAGTGCTCCTGCATCTCAAAATTGTTCCTTGTCGTTTTGGAGATATTGTGAAAGGCGGTTTATAAATGCAAGACATTTTTTATTCTGTTTTGGATCTCAAAGTGGGATAAAAACAATAGAGAAAGGCCCATATACCTAAATTTACATCATATTTATTTTACAACATTAATATGTTAATGTTCTTTGTCAATGACATGTTAATTCTATTGTTAAGATAAGCAGGGGAAGGCATCATTTAATTAAGTACGTAGAGCACTTATAAAGAGGGACTTCTGGGACACTGGGCTGGTAGTAGGTACGAAATACCTACCTACGATAGCGCAGTGGTTAGCACGATAGCATAGTGGTTAGCACAGTTGCTTCACAGCTCCAGGGTCCCAGGTTCAATTCCCGGCTTGGTCACTGTCTGTGCGGAGTCTGCACGTCCTCCCCATGTCTGCGTGGGTTTCCTCCGGGCGCGCCAGTTTCCTCTCACAGTCCAAAGATGTGCGGGTTAGGTGGATTGGCCATGCTAAATTGCCTTTAGTGTCCAAAAATATTAAGTGGGGGTTACTGGGTTACGGGAATAGGGTAGATAGGTACCGGGTTACGGGGATAGATCTTCAGTGGGGTGCTCTTTGTAAGGGTCGGTGCAGACTCGATGGTCTGAATGGCCTCCTTCTGCACTGTAAATTCTATGATTCTATGAATAGATACAGGTTGAACTGAAATGCTTGGGACCGAGTGTGTATCAGATTTCGGAATGTTTCGGATCTTGGAATATTATTTTCGAGGGGATGAACTGCGCATGTGCGGGGCATGGGGCCTGCGCATGTGCGGTGCGTTGGGACCAGCACATGTGTGGTGCGTTGTAACTTGAGCATCGCCTAGGAACCATTCCAGAGTTTTGTGGGATTTCCCACTCGTGACATCACATTGGCGCTCGAAAAAAGGTCCAGATTTCGGAATTTTTCGGTTTTCGGAATTTCAGATAAGGGATGCTCAATCTGCATATGTAATGCCATATTTCGTCAATAAACCAACTGTATAGTCTCATACTTCGCCATCAGGTTTGGAATCCACTTAGCACTCTTGTGATATTCAGCTTCTTAATTTAGTAATGCATCATTTTTCAAATTGCTGAAAAATGACATATGTTGTCAAAGCTTTTCATCATGCACTCATCAGGAAAACCTGTAAGAATCTCGGAGAGCCAATGCCTCTACCAACCAGAGACCACTTCCAACCCAATCAGCATTCTCTTTTCATGCAGTATAGATCGTTGTTCCCTTTACATTTGATATTCTTGTGAATTGTCCTGATGAGTGCAAGATGAAAAGCTTCGACAACGTGACTGTTTTCAACAATACTCAAGTTCTAAAATACCAAACGACTATTTTTAAAATATACTCATCATTGTTTTCAAATCTCTTCAGGGCCTTACCTCTCTCTATCTCATGATCTCCTCCAGCCCTCCAAACGTCTGAGATCTCCGTGCTTCTTCAGTTCAGGCTCCGTATTACAGAGGGGCCATTGGTGCCCATTCAAAGCAAGGAGGTGGCTGGACAATGCATCTGATTCAGCCCATAGCAGTCGGGCACATCGGCAAAGCTTTGGCCCCACCCCCAACTTCACAAATTCTTCGTAATAATCTGCCAGTGGAGGGCCCATCGAGTTTCAGACCTCGAATACTCATTCGAATCGCTGGATTCATGCTGGAAAGTCAAAGGGCTGAATCGGCCCACAGTCGTCCGTCGCTACCCCCTCCCTCATTCCTTGCGATACTAGTCCGGCTTTGTGGATCAAGTTGGTTGGTGCTGCTGTGCAAGCATCAAATAAAGTTGGACTCATCTGCAATGTCTTTAGCCTCTCAATATCCTGCTGTACTTCACTGGGTATATAACATGTACAAATCGGCATTGGGGGAGGCTGCTTTTGTAATTGGAATCATTCGCGGCCATGAATCAGGACATGGTGGGGGCAGGTTTGAGGATGAAAGCATTCAGAATTGTTACAGCGCAGAAGGAGGCCATTCAGCCCATCGGGTCTGTACTGGCTGTCCGAATGGGCAATGCAGCAAAAGCCATTCCCCTGCCTTCTCCCGTTACCCCGCACATTCTTCCTTTACGGATAGTAATACAATTCCCACCTGAAAACCTCGATTGAAGCTGCCTCCACCACACTCTCAGCCAGTGCATTCCCGACCCTACCCCCTCGCTGTGTGCAACGGTTTCCCCTCCTGTCTCCATCGCTCCTTTTGTCAATTTCCTTAAATCTGTGGCCTCACGTTCCAGGCCTTCCTACCAGTGAGAACGTGTTTTTTTTTTTTTTTGCTATCTCCTCCAGCCAAGCCCTGTTTATTATTTATTGTTCATCCTCATTTATCATCCATTCTGATACTGTGCCAAGACGTGCGGAGGAGATTCACCGGGCGTGAGCGTTTCAGCCACGAAGAGAGGCTGGTTAGGCTGGCCTTGCTTTCCTTAGAGCCGAGAAAGCTGAGGGGGGACATAATCGAGGCGGACAGAATAATTAGGGACATAGATCGGGTGGATAGGAAAATTTTTTCCCCTTAATAGAGGAGTCAGTAACCAGGGGTCATAGATTTATGGTAAAGAGCAGGAGATCTAGCGGGGATTTGAGGGAAAACCCTTTCAGCCAGAGGGTGGTGGGGAATCTGGAACTCGCTGCCTGGAAGGGCTGTAGAGGCAGGAACCCTCACAACACTTAAGAAGCATTTAGATGGAATGCCATAGCATACAAGGCTACAGACCAGGGGCTAGAAAATGAGGTTCGAATAGATAGGTCCTTGATGGTCGGCATAGGTACAATGGGCCGAATGTGCTGTAAAACTCTGTTACTCGAAGTCAGTGGCGTTATTGGACTAGGCAACAAGGTGGATCCCAAGGCCATCCAATCCAATTCAACAAAGGTTATGTTTCGAGATCTCAAAAATTCGACTTAAGGCACTTGTGGAAGTGTTTTTTTTTTGCTGGATGCAATTGAATAATTAAAAGGGATTGTGGCTTCAGCCCTTCCATTTCCTGCAATGCGTAGACATCTAGCGCCTGCTTAACTCTCATCCAGTCTGCGGCGTGAAAATACAGCCCAAATCCTGGTCAATCCTCCAGTTTCAAACAACAAGAAAAGAAAATCAAGATTTCACCATTAATTCGAAATAGATTTTTGTGTTGGTGAGGTTCGATTGGATGGCCGCCGAGCCCAGATCGTAACAAAAGACCATCTCTGCTTCCTACCCTGAGAAATAGGATTAAAAAACAAAACTCCAGCTCGCTTCACAAAGCCACTTTTGTCCTTGAAAAGGGGATGGATTCATTTTCACAGAGGGATCAAGAGGGGAGTGAGTTCTCCGAGGGGGTCGCAGGGTTTGGGGGGGGGGGGGGGTGTCCCGTGGACAGAGAGGAGGCAGCTCAAGGTTTTAAACCGGGAGAGAGAAAATAAGCTTCTTCGGAGAAATGGAACAAAAACCACAGCTAGGAATTAACTCTGAGATCTGAGCTGCCCTAATTTGGCTGAGAACGCTACAGTTGCCCCAACGGGGCTTTCACCAAACTCCGAGTCATATAAGTGGAGTGGGATCAACTCCGAGCAAATTGCTTGATTATTTGACCGAAGAAAAAAAAAGAAGTAAAAGCTTGCATTTATATAGCGCCGGCCATAGCCTCAGGGTGTCCCGAAGCTCAGCTGCCAGTCAGCTATTTTGTATTGATGTGTAGCAATCGGTGGTGCAGTGCAGGGCACCAGAAGGCCGTAAGATGTTATAGCAGAAACGGGCCACTTGGCCCATCGAGTCTGCTCCGCCATTCAATGAGATCGTGGCTGACCTGATGTGATAATCCTCACTGTCCCACTTTATCCCCATAATCCTTCATTCCTTTACGAACTAAAAATCTGTCTATCTCAGCCTTGAACATACTTAATGACCCAGCCTCGACAGCTCTCTGCGGTAAAGAATTCCACAGACTTACTACCCACTGGGAGAAGAAATTCCTCATCTCTGCCTTAAATGGGTGACTCCTTATTCTGAGGTTATGCCCTCTGGTCCTCGACTCTCCCACAAGGGGAAACAACCTCTCAGCATCTACCCTGTCAAGCCCCCTGTGATTATCCCTCTCTCCAGTCGCATCGTCTGGACCTGTAAAGACTTAATTACCTGCAAAGACCCGCGTTCAAAGTATCGTCTTGCATCATTGACTTTGTCTATATATGTGTTTCTGGAACCCACCTCTTCATTCACCTGAGGAAGGAGCAGTGCTCCGAAAGCTAGTGTTTGAAACAAACCTGTTGGACTTTAATCTAGTGTTATAAGACTTCTTACTGTGCTCACCCCAGTCCAACACCGGCATCTCCACATTATTATTAAGAATTGCAGCTCAAGCCTGCTTACCTGCCTGCCTCACTCACTGATGTAAACTTCGAGTAAATTATAGAATGATACATCACAAAAAGGAGGCCGTGTGGCCCATCGTCCCTCTGCCAGCCCTTTGGAAGAATTTTCTAATTGAGCTTACACCCTGCTAAAGATTCACAAATGCAAAATATTCCTCTTCCATTGTTCTATTTTGAAAGATGCGATTGAATCTGCACTTCAGACAGTGCATTCCAGATCAGCGTAACTCGCTGTGTAAAGAACATTGTGAAATAGGAGTGGGAGTAGGCCATTCAGCCCTTCAAGCCCATTCTGCCATTTAATGAGTCTTCTACTTCAACACCATTTCCTGCACTATCCCCATATCACTTGATGTTTTTCACACGTTGAGCTCTATCAATCTCAGTCCTGGTCAGACTCGATGACTGAGCTTCCGCAGGCCTCTGGGGAGAGGATTCCAAAGATTCACAACCTTCTGAGTGAAGAAATCCCTCCTCATCTCAGTCCTAAATAATCAGCTGGTTCTAACCCTTCTCCCCCACAGCCCCAGACAGAGGAGCCCTGCAAGAAGAGTTTGGTATGTTTGAACTCTCATTCTTCTAAACTCCAAAGAATAAAGACCCAGTTTATTTAAACTTTCCTCATCAGTCAAACATTCCACCCCAGGAATTAATTCAATGAACCTTCATTGCATTGCCTCTATGGCAAGTGCATCTTTCCCCAGGTAAGGAGATGTCCCAAAAATAGACAACAGCTTCACTAACTACCTGCGGTATAGAGAAGATCTGAGTTATTTTAAAGAAACACAAGGAAATATTCTGACCAAAAGATGGGCGGTATTGTAAAGTGACCACTTCCTGGAAAATTCCTCAGCGGATTATACTGAGACCCGTCTGAGGGGATGTGGAGTTTCACGCCTGAAGAGGTGGCAAGACGCACTTCAACCAGCAACATTTGAAAAGAAGGTAAGGAACATGCAAAATGCAGGCCTTTAATCTTCTGTGTTTGTGAAGACAATGGGAACTGTTTCCGACATCTCATCGACATCCAAAAAGCCATCTCCTGAGGATCTATACATCAGAACGTGTTACAAAAAAATTCAGAGATGAAAGCAACATGGAATGTGGATGCAAGACATGCTTAGCAACCCCACCCCCCAGGAATACATGGAGACAATGGACAAAACCTCTTTAGTTTTCCCTGCAGAGACAGCCAGGGTCATCTCTCCCTGTGGGAAAAAGCCAACAAGTGTCTCCAACAGGCTGCAAAGCCAACAAAACCAGCTCCAAGGTTCTACTGGAATCACCTAACTTAACGGCCGCAACCTGTCACCATCTGCGCCTCATGGGCCAGCCAAGGACTGATTTCTATATTCTTTTGAACTTTATTTGGACTCTTAACTTTCTAATTTCTGACGTGTGAGTATGTACGCGTGTTTCTGTGTGCGTGTGTCTCTGACGTGTGAGTATGCACACGTGTTTGCGTGTGTGTGTGTGTTTCTGAAGTGTGACTGTGTGTGTTTGTTGAACCTTTTATTGGTTTTTAGTAATTAATAAACTTTTTTTTAATAAATTTAGATTACCCAATTATTTTTTCCAATTAAGGGGCAATTTAGCTTGGCCAATCCACCTACTCTGCACATTTTTGGGTTGTGGGGGCGAAACCCACGCAGACACGGGGAGAATGTGCAAACTCCACACGGACAGTGACCCAGAGCCGGGATCGAACCTGGGACCTCAGCGCCATGAGGCGGTTGTGCTAACCACTAGGCCACCGTGCTGCCCAGTAATTACTAAACTTAATCTTTCATTGACTCAAGAAAACCTGGTTAAATTTGATCCTTACTCAACAAAATAAATATATTTGGATTAGGAAAAGGTATCCACAGTTTTAAACAAAACTTTATTGCGACCAGTGGGAGGGGCAGAGGGTTTGAATAAAAAGGGGAGTCAATTCATTCCTGCTCAACTGATCAAAACAGAGACCAAAACGATTTCTCCTCAGCTCACGCTGACTGACTGCCTCATTTTCCCACCGGATCTTTTGCCGACTATCTTAAATCTCTGCCTTTCAATTCATGGACCTACTGCCAATGGAAACAGTTTCTCCTTATTTACTCCTTCGAGATCTCTCATGGTTTTGAACATCTCTATTAAGTCGCCCCTTAACCTTTCCGACGCTAAGGAGAACAATCCCAGCTTCTTGAGGTCCTCAACAAGAGATTAATTGCCCTTCTTTAGCCGCATGTGGATAATTTGAACTGAAATCTTGGTGCCGCCAATGAACAACTTATTCGATGCACTTTTTCGCTCCCGAACCTTTATTCTCATTGCCGTATCACGTTAAATAGATCATTGGTTTGTCGAAAAAAATCATCAGAATCTTTTAAAAATAATTTTAGGGGACCTTAATTTTCAATTAAGGGGCAATTTAGCGTGGCCAATCCACCTGGCCTGCATATCTTTGGGTTGGAGGGGCGAGACCCATGCAGACACAGGGAGAATGTGCAAACTCCACGCGGACAGTGACCCAGGGCTGGGATCGAACCTGGGACCCCGGCGCCGTGAGGCACTAGTGCTAACCACTGTGCTACTCTGCCGTCCAAAAACCATCATAATCAATAGTTAATCAATCAATGCACTTCTCTCACCCCAGTGGACATTCATGCTGGGTACAATTAGTTATGTATAATCAAAATCAAAAGGAGAATGACATCAGCAATACCACAAATCCCAAATGCTACGCCAACATCACAGCCAAAAATTAAAACAGAGAAGAAAATGGAGGAAGGTTCGAAGGTCGTCATGCTCTCTCCTGGCACCGATGCCCCAATGAATATGAAAATGGATACGTCCAAGTGTCTCCTGTACCAGTTGTGGTTGGCGTGTTGGGAATGGAGATGAGGCAGTTCGCAGAGTGTTGGTGAACTCTCTGATCCTGGGGTAAATACTGTATATCCGCAGACACTCGGCCATCTTGAAATCCCGTTATCCCTCTGCTCCCAAAAAGCTCCTGACCGAGAAGGTCAGGAACGTTCTGAGGTATTACCCTGTTGAGTGGCATTGTCTCCGGCACGGCAACGCTCATCGGCCAGGCCACGGGGTCTCGAGTGCCAGTGCCGACTGAAGAAACGATCCATTGGAGTGGAGGGGGGAGTTGACCAATGCACTGGAAACCCCCCAAGTTACAGCTGATATCGCCACACTGAGCCAGGCCACTCCCACGTGGCCAATTGCTGCTTCGAAGGCTTCATCTCCCTAGTCACACGGAGCCCTGTCTCAAACCACCGCCATCTTAAAAACATTACAGAACAAAATGGCTGCAGATGTCAAAATGTGATGGCAATAGAAGGCTGTAGGGGTCAAATCACTGAGTGTCTTTAAGACAGAGATGGATAGGTTCTTGATTAATAAGGGGATCAGGGGTTATGGGGAGAAGGCAGGAGAGTGGGGATGAGAAAACTATCAGCTGTGATTGAATGGCGGAGCAGACTCGATGGGCCGAGTGGCCTAATTCTGCTCCTATGTCTTATGGTCTTAGGATGCCCCTTAAATGTCACTATCGTCCCTGCTTCCACCACCTCCTCCAGCAGTGAGTTCCAGGCACCCACTACCCTCTGTGCAAAAATGTGGCCATTATCACTTTGTCAATCCTTCTCGTTTGCCCACGGCAGGCAGTAAGATCAGGTGAGTTCCCTGGTCAGTTGTGCTGGATGTGAAGTGAAACCCCCACAAACCCTGGAGAAAAAGCTTCACCTGCCCCATGCATCACCCAGGAGGTGCAATGGACAACAATCTGCATTTGCTTGGTGCCTTTGACATAGTCCCAGTGTGTGCAGTTCCTGGGGGGGGGGAATAAAATACCCCAAATTAGATGCCAAGGCACACGAGGAAATATTTGAGCAGTGAGAGTTTTAAGGAGTGTCATAAAGGAAGGGGGAGAGGTCGAGAGATTTATGGAGGGAGTTGCAGGGATTAAGGTTTAGGCAGCTGAAGACACGACCATCATAGGTAGAACCATGAAGTTCAGGGAATCACAAGAGGCTGGAATGGGAGGAGGGCAGAGGGTTGTAGAGATGGAGGGGTTTATATAGATAGGGAGGCCAAGGAAGGATTTGAAAACAATCAAGGGAATTTTAAAATTGAGGCATTGCCACACCAGGAATCCAACTTCTCACTAGATACAACATATATGAAATAGGAGCAGCAGAAGGCCATTCAGCCCCTCGAGCCTGATCCGCCATTCAATATAATCATGGCTGACCTGTTTGTGTTTCGACTGCCAAAATCCGATCTATCCCCGATAGCTTTTGATTCCTTTGCCTAACAAGAATCAATCTCCCTATGCTGTAAAAATATTCAGTCACCCCCCCCGCTTCGACTGCTTTCTGAGGCAGAGACGTCCAAAATCACACAACACTCGGAGAGAAAAACATTCTCAACTCTGCCCGAGATGGGCGACCCCCTATTTTGAAAACTGCCCCCTGGTTCTGGACTCACCCACTAGAGGAAACATCCTTTCCACATCCAGCTTTTCGGGACTGTTGCATTGCAACGATTGAGCCAAGGGTCCAGAGAACGTCTAGTTTGTGACTCGTTAAAGATTTATCAAATCGCAATAACGTGGGAAGGCAAATACTACTAAACTAGGAATGATTAATAACTAGAATATGAGAGTTGACACTAAACACGACTATCCGCAACGACGTCTAACCCCAGATTCCTCGAGGCTGCAAGATCGTGTGGTACATCTGCACCGCCACCTGCTGGTTGGAGGTCTGACATGTTAACGTACAGAATTGGTTATGCATATAATTACAGAGGCCGTTCAGGCTCTTATACACTTAGATCAGGTCACCCCTTGTCCTTCGAAACTCCAGTGGAAACAAGCCCAATCTGTCCAACCTCTCCTCATAAGACAACTCCCTCATTCCAGGTGAACCCTAGTGAACCCTGTCTGAAGATGGAGGTGCCGATGAGAGAGTGAGAAGGCTGTGGTGTGGGGGAAGTGCCGTCAGATTTCTAATTCAATCGCCGAGCTAGTGAATGATGGAGCCACACAGTTGACTCGTGCCCTGCCCTGGGACCCTTACTCGAAAGGGTTACTATTGCCGATAAGTTGCAGTGTGTTGTTTCATTATGGCAGCGAAAGTGTAGAAACATCCAATCATTTATTGCCAGGAGGATTTTAAAGAAATCTGTGTTGGCCAATTCACACACACACACACACACGGCCTGGCATGAAGGACCCAGCCTCTCCACCTCCGCGGCAAAATTGCCGTTCAATTAGCCCGTCAAGCAAGGTTTTATATAGCCGTGTCTGGTGTAATTTCAGCATTCAGCTCTTGAGGCAGGGACAGGAAGCAATTCACTGAGCACTCGGTTCCCACATCTGGAAACAACATGTCTCCGATCCTTTTCCAGACTGAAGAGGAAAGCGAGTCGGTGGGGGGAGGGGTGGGGGGGAGAGGAGCGAGGGGGGGGGGGAGGGGAGGGGAGAGACGGGGGAAACAGAGGGTCACTCTCACCAGCTGGTGTTGCACAGCTGGCAGGGGGACCCGCGCCCCCACCTCCCCCCCCCCCCCACAGTGTCAGCACGGTATGGGGCAGCACGGTAGCATGGTGGTTAGCATAAATGCTTCACAACTCCAGGGTCCCAGGTTCGATTCCCGGCTGGGTCACTGTCTGTGCGGAGTCTGCACGTCCTCCCCGTGTGTGCGTGGGTTTCCTCCGGGTGCTCCGGTTTCCTCCCACAGTCCAAAGATGTGCGGGTTAGGTGGATTGGCCATGCTAAATTGCCCGTAGTGTCCTAAAAAGTAAGGTTGGGGGGGGGGGGGGGGGGGTTTGTTGGGTTGCGGGTATAGGGTGGGTTTGAGTAGGGTGATCATGGCTTGGCACAACATCGAGGGCCAAAGGGCCTGTTCTGTGCTGTACTGTTCAGCGCCGGCCCTAGGGTTGCTGCCGCCCCGGGCAAGCTGTACTTCGGCACACTTGGTGGGGGGGAGGCGGGGGGGAGGCGGGGCCGAGGTGGGGGGGCGGGGCCGAGGGGGGGCCGAGGGGGGGGGGCGAGGGGGGGGGCCGAGGGGGGCTGGGGCGGCCGAGGGGGGGGGGGGGGGGGCGAGGGGGGGGCTGAGGGGGGGGGCCGAGGGGGGGCGGACCCGAGGGGGGGGGGGGGCGGGGGGGGGCGGACCCGAGGGGGGGACCGAGGGGGGGGCCGAGGGGGCGGACCGGGAGGGGGGGCGCCTTGGGGGAGGGCGGCCACCGCGCATGCGCTGGTTGGCACCGGCCCAACTGCGCATGCGCGGGACCCGAGTCTCTGACGCCCCCTAGCACATGGCGCCCCGGGCGACTGCCTGGACATAAGCCCTCCTTTCACAGTTACAGAAAGAGTTGGCAGCACAGCCCCCCTATCGTGCAGCTCAATCCTCTGCACAAGTGCACAAGACAATTGTAGTTCCGTCGCAGCACCATCTTGGTTGGGAAAAATACCGCCAGCGACTCACTGTGCCGGACTCTCCCTGACTGGAAGCACTTCAGTTTGTTAAGACGTTCATTTGGGGGCGGTGCGCAATAAGTGGAAAAGCATGTGTGCTGTCCACTGAGATTCCTGCCAAATGGGCTGGTCAACTCGATCGCTTCCATCAGCTGGAGCCCCTCGGCAGAGGCTAAAGGATCTGTCACAGGGGAACAGTTCGGTGTTTACTGTCAACCGGTCTGCTCTTGCCCAGGTTTGGCAACTGGTCACAATTGTACGGCATTGAGCGAAGCCTGGGTCCTAACCACGTACCGGGCCAATGGATTCATTCACCCAATTGTACAAGGTGGCCGCCGCGTTTGCCTGCAAAGCAGGAGCTGGTATAGTTTCTCCCCACCGATTAGAGTAGCGTTCAGATTCATTCCCGACTCTTGTGTCCCTTAGCTCTGAGTTCAGCAATTCAGAGTAATGGAGAATCAGTCCGAGGTCACGGGCCTACAAGGACATTGCTGCTGCGAAATGCCGCCACAGCAGGCCTCAGGGCGGACGGCATGGTTATCGATGCAGTTCCTGGTCACGGTTGTTATGTCGGCAAACACAGCCGCCTTCTTAGAAACTGCAAATCCCAAAGTTTGCTACGGATTGAGTGATGTAGATGGAAATCAGGTGAATGGACTTCCGGTTGTGACCGTGGAGTGAGTGGTCACATACAGGGCTGTTCCTGCTTAAAGTGACAGAAAAGGGCTCTTTTCACACAGATCCGGGAGGGATTTTGATGAAAAGGCCTAGGTGAATGTCCGAGGAATAGTTTACCCCTGGAATGGTATGTCTCCTGATCGCCCGACCCGGCAGAAAACAGTGAGAAATTTGGCTGGAAAGTTGAAACAATCTGGTGCTACAGCAACAGCCTCTACCAGCGTGCAGGCAGGGGGAGGGGAAAGCTGGAAAGGCCCAGATACACGAACTGATGACTTTTATCAAGGAGGAATTCCATAAACAGAGGAAAGAAATGCGTGAGGATCATGCAAAGGCCATTGCAGAAGCTGTGGAACCCCTGAAGAGTACTTTGGAGCGGGTGGAGAGGTGTTTGGAGGTGCAGGGGTCACAGATAGGGGGGGATTGGAGGAGTGATCTCGGACCACAGCGATCGTGTGGTGGCTCTGGAGGCGGAGGTGGGGCTCCTAGGAGACCTTTGTGAAACGTTGAGGGCAAAGGAGAATGCCTCGAGAAGGCCGAACCTGCGAATAGTGGGCCTACCTGAAGGAGTGGAAGGTGTGAGTGCCATGAGGTACGTCTCGAAGATGCTGGAGGGGCTGGTGGCAGAAGGGGTGCTAGATAAGGCCCCTGAAGTGGACCGAACGCATAGGTCACTGAGGCAGAAGCCTGGAGCTGGGGAGCCGCCGCGGGCGGTGATCGTGAGGCTCCATAAATTTGTGGAGAAAGAGAAAATTCTACGGTGGGCCAGGGAGAAGCGTAGCTGCGACTGGGAGGGAAATACTGTCCGGATTTATCAGGACATCGGAGCCGAGTTGGCAAAGTAGTGGGCAGGTTTCAACAAGGCCAAGGCGGTGCTGTACCGGCGGCAGATCGGGTTTGGGGTGCTCTACCCGGTGAAATTATGGGTGACGTTCAGAGGCCGGGAGTATTATTTCGAGACCCCAGAAGTGGCCGAAGTCTTCATTAAGCAGCATAAACTGGAGGGGGAACTGAGTGGACAATGCTTGGGAAGCGGGGTGCTGGCACTATGTAATGTTCGGGAGCATGTTTGAAATGGGTGTAGAGGTTGGGGATTTTCGCCTTTTTTTGTGTGGGGCGGGTGGTTTCTGTGGTTTGGGTGACCTGTGCAACTTCCTGCGGTTAGAGAAGATAAAGTATGAGTTAAGGGGCTCTGTAAGGGGGTTTGAGAAAAGGTGGGGATGTTTGTGACCGTGTTTGAGGAGCTGTTCGTTGGGGCGGGGTGGGGGTGGTGGGGGGGGGGGGGGGGGGGGGGGGGGGGGGGGGGCGTGAAAAATGAGGAAATTCTGTACAAACTGTGTAGTTGATTGTTGGGAAGAATGTTTCCCGGGGTGTTTATTTGCTGTCACCTACTTTGATACAAGTTTGAATAAAATGCGTTTTAAAAAAAAAGGAAATTAGGTGAATGAGGGAGAGCTCGCCTGATGATGGAGCAGACATGGGCCTTGCTGCTCACACTGAGGCCTGAGTTTTCAAACTGGGGGCAAGAAACGGATTGCGGGACAATTTATGGTCCCTGATCCCGTGAAATATCTGTGTCGTAAATGTAAATGCCCTAATTGAGCAAGTCGCGAGCTCAGCTCTTAATAGAGGCATCGAGAATGTGGTGTTCAATGGCTCAAGTTTTCTGAGTTCGATTTGGTGTGTCTGTTAATTGTTCTATCAACTGTGCTTGATTGGCGAAGCCTGGGTGTGGACTCAGAGCTAAAGTAAACAGGAAAACCTGGAAGCTGAGCTGTAAGCGTGAATGAAGACGTTTTGTGACTGCAGAGATGTTTTAAAGCTCTTGTAAATAAGCCTGTGGCACATTTCAAACCAGTGTCATCTGGTTTCTGCATTGCTCTGAGATAGACAAAAAAAACAGCAAATTTACAGCTTTGTGTTACTGGAAGGTGGGAGCTGCCTGTAAAGCACAAACAGCAAATGCAGATGGCAGCCATGATGTGGCCTGTCGCTGCCTGGAGAGCAGGCAGTACCTCTGAGGACCAGCAGCCTCACCATGGTCCAAATAGCAACCTGAAAGGTATTGCACCCAGCCCACAGCAAAAACCCGAGTGGCAAAAAGTTTCCACCATGCAAATAAGTCACTAAATTGTTTGCTGCACTGCACCGACAAGGACCAGACTGTCCAGGTTGTGCGATTTTCAAACTGAAAATTGCCTCCTGGCTCCCCCCGGGCCCATTAACGAGCTCCTTAAGGAGCATAACGAGCCATTAACTGGTGGCAAGTGAGTTCCCAGCACCTCCCTCAACTTGAAAATCCCAGTGCGTCCCGGAGGCGCAGAGCAACTGACAGGCCAGTGGGGGGGGGGGGGGGGGGGGGGGGCGTGATTTTTCAAAGCGTGCCCATTCCTATTGGGGGATTGAAATTCCTGACCCAAGTGTCTGGGGTGGAAGTTGTTCCATTCGCTTGCCCAACACAAGCTTCCCATGAAAATAGAAATGGCCAAAAAAGGCGACCGCCATTTCATTCGCTGTGAGGTGCTTTGAGGCCTTTCCCGGGAACGGTAGCACACGTGGCTAGCTCTGTGGCTTCACAGCGCAAGGGTCCCAGGTTCGATTCCCCGCTGGGCCACTGTCTGCGCCACTGCGCGGAGTCTGCACGTTCTCCCCGTGTGTGCGTGGGTTGCCTCCGGGTGCTCCGGTTTGCTCCCACAGTCCAAAGACGTGCCGGTTAGGTGGATTGGCCATTATAAATTGCCCTTAGTGTCCAAAAAAGGTTAGGAGGGGTTATTGGGTTATGGGGATAGGGTGGACGTGAGGGCTTAAGTGGGCCGGTGCAGACTCGATGGGCCGAACGGCCTCCTTCTGCACTGTATGTTCTATGTTCTATGTAATGGTCGGTGCGCACGACAGTGATTCCATACAGGATACTGGCTGACGTTAAACGCCAATGCTGCGCACAAATGTGAAACACAAAGACGCATTTCACTGCTGGAGAATGGAAGCATTTTCCAATCCAGGCACGGCAGTATCGGCAGCGAGGACTCTGAGGCCTAACATCAGTCAGACGAGCTCCCCAGACCAGCGTGTCCTTTTGCTCTCTCATTTCCATGCCAACCATGCTGAGGCCTGTCTCAATGGCATTGCCAAGTTGTGTTCTTTCAGCCTGCGTCCCGGACTGAGTAATTACATCCAGTTGACATTCAATGAGGGTCTACCGACTCCCAGCATGGAAAGACTGCAAACAGCGGTTTGTTCTTGGGAGTGGGGTGGCCACTTATGTCAAAAATAATGGCCCACGAACACCTTGGCTTCATGCAAACAAAGGAGCCGAAATAGGCCATTTGGCCCATCGAGTCTGCACCACCATTTCATGGTGGATCATCAACTCCAACACCATTTTTCCCACCCCCGCATTCCATAATGTCATTCGCATCTCCCAGAGATCTATCTTTTTTTTTTCCAATTAAGGGGCAATTTAGAGTGGCCAATCCACCTACCCTGCGCATCTTTGGGTTGTGGGGGTGAGACCCACACAGACACGGAGAGAATGTGCAGACTCCACACGGACAGTGACCCGGGTCCGGGATTGAACCCGGGTCCTTGGCGCCGTGAGGCAGCAGTGCTAACCCACTGCGCCGCCCTATCGATTTCTATTTTGGACGTGCTCAATGACTGAGCTTCCCTCTGGGGTGGAAAATTCCGAAGATTCTCCACCTTCTGAGTGAAGAAATTCCTCCTCATCTCAGTCTTAAACGGCTTGTCCTGTATCCTGACTCTGTGTGCCCCCCTGGTTCAGGGCCCACCCGCCAGGGGAGACCAGTCCGATCTACACCTAACCCCTCGAGGCCCTGCAGATATCTTGCCGCTTTCAATGAAATCACCTCTCAATCTTCAAAATGCGAAAGAATACAGGCCCAGTCTCCTCAATCTCTCCTCACAAGACCACCCCAGGGATTAGTCTGGTGAACCGCCATTACACTCCCTCTACGGCAAACATGTCTACGCTTCCTTAGCTGAGCAGACTGTACACAACAGTGCAACAAGACCCCAAGCCTGTCTACGAGGGCCTTATTGCCCCGTTAATGCCAGCTGCCGGGCAGGTAAAACCAATCCCACCCTCCTCCCTGACAGCCCCCCTCCCCCCATCCCTGACAGCTCCCCCCCGCTCCCCCGCCAATGTGGTCTGCAGGAAATAAGAACGTTTTGGAAAGGTTTAGATCAAGAGTCACTTTTAACAATTGCACAAATCATTGCACAGCTGCACCACATTTAAAAGTTAAAGGAGTGTGGGGTGGGGGGGGGGGGGAATCCTAGCCATCATTAACCTCAAAGGGTTCAGGGAACACATGTGGGACTGAAAGGCAATGCGCAAGAAAAGGGTGTTTTTTTTAAACCGGTGAATGCTTTTCCAATCCCAGCCCATCAGTGAGCTTGTGCTTTGAAAAAAGTAACGAGGCCAGGTGGATTAAAAGTTATCCAGCCCGAAGTGCTGCTGGGGACACGATACCGAGCGCCACCAGACTGATCGTTCCCAGAGTTGCTCATTGCTTCCACAGAGGCCCAGTGGAGTAGACAAGGGCCTCCTTTCTTCCAAAGGGCAGCCGTTCTCCTCTGGGCCTGTTGCAGTGCGGCGGGGGGGGGGGGAAGTGCTGGCAGGCCACGGATCCTGCAGTACTTGTACAGTTCAAAACTGTAATCTGAGTCGCTCCCCCCACAGCGGCCCAATAATAAATCAAACAAAGCGCTCAGGCTGGATTGGTAGGGGGTGGTGGGGGGGAGGGGGGAAGGGGGGGGGGGGGGGGGAGGGGAGGGGGGGTGAGGGGAGGGGGAGAAGAAAAAACGCATACAGGCCAAAAGGTTAGGTGGAAGTGGGGGGGGGGGTGCTTGATAGAATATATGTCCGAGACTGGAAACAGTAAAGACGCAATTCGACCGGCCACTGACTCTGTGTTTGTAGTCTTTTCTCTCGAGCTAATATTTGTTTCTGTGCGGCCTCAAGCTGCCAGTTGCATCCACACCTTTTTTCAAAAGGAACAGATCTTTCATTTAAAGCCCCCAAACATATTGGCAGACATGTGGCGTTAACACTTTCGCCGGTGCTATTAATCCAGCCATACATCTGAGCAGGAGGCCTCCCAGATAGCACTGACTCACACACACACACGCACACGGCCAGACAGTAACCCCCCCACCCCCACGCTGCATGCTTTCCCCCCTCTCTGCATCTGCAGTCACTTCATGGTTTTTGTTGCTCGTGTTCAGCTGCAGAGAGCAGAGACCAGGGACAAAAAAAGACGGAGCATTGCAAAAAGAGACCCGCTTAAATTCACAGTGCAAGCCAGAGCCGGACTAGGCCGGATCCAGTGCCGTGGTTGCCCCGTTAACGGCCAGTTGTTGGGGAGTTAAAACTGTCGGAGCTGCTGCCTTTCAGATGAAACTGTAACCCCCCCCCCCCTTCTCCCCGTCCCCATCCCCGATCCCCCCCCCCCCCCCCCCCCCCGTCTCCCCGTTTGTGGAATCTTGCCATGTGCAGGTCGGCTGCCAACATTCCCTGCATTATAACAGTGAATAAACTCCTTGATGAACCATCAATTGAACGCGAGACGAGTTGCTGTACAAAAGTAGGCTTTAATAAGCTAGATGTTAGACCTGCGGTCGACTACAGTAAATGGCCGACCGCAGGCTGTGCTGGATATTTATACCTTGCCCTGGAGGCGGGGTTAACTCAGCCTCTCGACCAATCGGGGAGCCGTCACGTGACTGGTCTCAACCAATCGGTCGAGAGGCACATGACCGACCAGGGCCAATGGTAAGCCGGTGTTCTGCACCAATGGCAGACAGCTATGCTAATCATACCACCACATTCACCCCTTGCGGAGAAAGAAGCCCGGGGGGGGGGGGGGGGGTATCAGTGAGAGCTGGGGGGTGGGGGGAGAACTGGTGGTATGAGTAGTAGCCAGAGAAGGGAAAAAAAGGGTTTGGCTTCCCACTGGCCCTGACATTTAACAATAGTACATATTGTCCATACAAGGTCCATGGTGTTGTTGAAAATTAAATAGACTCGATCAGCCTTTTCGTTGCCCATGACGTTCTGGCAGACCGCCGCAGTGGAGTTGGTGACGCTGGTTCAGCCGATGGTGGTGGTTCCGCTGATGTCCTGGAGTCCGGGAGCGATGGTCCTTGAACTGTCTCCGTCACCCGGGCTGGTGGTGGAGACGCCATGGATGGGGAAGGGGTGGCCTGGGTGGGGCACTGGGGGAAAAAAAACAGGGGGGGGGTCCTGTGGTGAAGGGGGGGAAGGCCGCATGCCGGCGGGTGCCAGGACCCGGAGGGAGACCGTGTCCTGCCGACCGTCGGGGTACTCCACGTACGCATACTGCGGATTAGCGTGGAGTAACTGGACTTGTTCCACCAACAGGTCGGACGTGTGCACCCGCACATGCTTGCGGAGCAAGATGGGTCCGGGGGTGGCCAGCCACATCGGGAGAGGGGATCCAGAGGACAACTTCCTGGGGAAAACAAGAAGACGTTCATGAGGTTTCTGATTTGTTGTGGTACAGAGGAGTGAGCGGATAGAATGTAGGGCATCGGGGATAAGCTCTTGCCATCGGGAAATAGGGAGATCTCTGGACTGGAGGGCCAGTAGTATGGTCTTCCAGATGGTACCATTCTCCCGCTTGACCTGTCCGTTACCCCGAGGGTTATAGCTGGTCGTCCTGCTAGAGGCAATTCCCCTGTTGAGCAGGAATTGACGCACCTCGTCGCTCATAAATGAGGACCCCGGTCGCTATGTATGTCTGCGGGGTAGCCGAACAGGGAGAAGATGGAGAGGAGGGCCTTAATGATGGTCGATGTGGTCATGTCGGGGCAGGGAATGGCGAAGGGGAAGCGGGAGTATTCGTCGATTACCGCCAGGAAGTAAATGTTGCGGTTGTTAGAGGGAAGGGGCCCCTTGAAGTCAATGCTGAGACGTTCGAAGGGGCGGATGCTTTGATCAGATGTGCGCGCTCAGGGCGGTAGAAGTGCGGTTTGCACTCTGCGCAGATGTGGCAGTCACGGGTTACTGTCCTGACTTCCTCGATGGAGAAAGGCAGGTTGCGGGCCTTTATGAAATGGTAGAAACGCGTCACCCCTGGATGGCAGAGGTCCGCGTGGAGGGAGCGGAGGCGGTCTATCTGTGCGCTGGCGCAGGTACCACGGGACAGGGCATCAAGAGGCTCATTGAGCTTCCCAGGACGATACAAGATCTCATAGTCGTACGTGGACAACTCGATCCGGCACCGCAAGATCTTGTCGTTCTTAATCCTGCCCCTCTGTGCATTATCGAACATGAAGGCCACTGACCGTTGGTCTGTGAGGAGGGTAAACTTCCTGCCGGCCAAATAGTGCCTCCAATGTCGCACAGCTTCGACTATGGCCTGGGCTTCCTTTTCCATTGAGGCGTGGCAGAGTTCGGAAGCCTGGCGGGTTCTGGAGAAGAAGGCCACGGGTCTGCCCGCTTGGTTCAGGGTGGCCGCCAGAGCTATTTCTGATGCGTCGCTCTCGACCTGAAAGGGGAGGGACTCGTCGATGGCGCGCGTCGTGGCCTTTGCGATGTCCGCTTTGATGCGGCTAAAGGCCTGGCAGGCCTCTGTCGACGGCGGGAAGGTCGTGGTTTGAATGAGGGGACGGGCCTTGTCGGCGTAATTGGGAACCCATTGGGTGTAGTAAGCAAAGAAACCCAGGCAGCGTTTGAGGGATTTGGGGGTATTGGGGAGAGGGAGTTCCATCAGGGGGCGCATGCGTTCAGGGTCAGGGCCTATCACTCCATGACGCATTACGTAGCCGAGGATGGCTAGACGGTCGGTGCTAAACACGCACTTATCCTTATTGTATGTGAGGTTAAGGAGTTTTGCGGTTTGGAGAAATTTCCGGAGGTTAGTGTCATGGTCCTGCTGGTCGTGGCCGCAGATGGTGACATTATCGAGGGACGGGAAGGTAGCCCGTAATCCGTACTTGTCGACCATTCGGTCCATCTCCCGTTGGAAGACCGAGACCCCATTTGTGACACCGAATGGAACCCTAAGGAAGCGGTAGAGGCGCCCATCAGCCTCGAACGCGGTGTACTTGCGGTCACTCGCGCGGATGGGGAGCTGGTGATAGGCGGACTTGAGGTCCACAGTGGAGAAGACTTTGTATTTCGCAATCTCGTTTACCATGGCGGAAATACGGGGGAGAGGATACGCGTCCAGTTACGTAAACCGGTTGATGGTCTGGCTATAGTCGATGACCATCCGGTTTTTCTCCCCAGTCCGGACCACCAGCACTTGGGCTCGCCAGGGACTGTTGCTGGCCTCGATGACCCCTTCCTTCAGCAAACTCTGGACCTCGGACCTGATGAAGGTCCGGTCCTGGCGCTGTACCGTCTGCTCCGTGTCGCAACGGGTTTGCAATCGGGGGTGAGATTAGCAAACAAGGAGGGGGGGTCCACTTTGAGGGACGCGAGGCTGCAGACAGTGAGGGGAGGTATAGGGCCGCCGAATTGGAAGGTCAAGCTCCGCAGGTTGCACTGGAAGTCCAGTCCTAGGAATGCTGGTGCGCAAAGGTCAGGGAGGACAAGGAGTTTGTAATTTTTTTAAAACCTTCCCTTGGACCGTGAGGTCCGCGATGCAGCAGCCGGTGATGTGGACGGAGTGCGAACCTGAGGCTAACCCGATTTTGTGTCCAGGATGGACAGGGAGCGCGCAGCGTCTTACCGTGGCAAGGTGAACGAAGCTTTCCGTGCTCCCGGAGTCAGCAGGCAGCCCGTCTCGTGGCCGTTGAGGTGGATCAGCGTCGCTGTTTTGGCGAGCGTGCGTGGCCGTGACTGGTCGAGTTGAATGGCCGCGAGCCGTGGAGAAGAACCATCGTCGTAGTTCCCAGGGTGCTGCAGCGTGGCTGGGGACATAGGCGCGGGCGTTTAAATCGGCGAACTCCAGGGAGGTGGAGAGAGTCCGTGCCTCAGTTAGGCTGAGGTCGTCTTTCTCCAGCATCCGCTGGCGGATAGCGGGGGACTGCATCCCAGCCACGTAAGCATCTCTAATCAGAAGTTCCATGTGCTCCGTGGCTGAAACTTGGAGGCAGGAGCAATTCCTCCCCAGGACAGCGAGGGCCCGGTAAAAATCGTCTAATGACTCACCGGGGAACTGTTGTCTGGTAGCCAGCAGATGTCGGTCGAATACTCGGTTTACCGGTTTAAGAAACTGTCCTTTCAGCTTGTCCATGGCCGCGTCGTAATCTTTTTCCTCCGTAATCATCGCGTAGGCCGCCATGCCCACACTGGAGTGGAGGATATGAAGCTTCTGTGCCATGGTGGGGGGGCTGTTTGCGGACGCCAGGTAACCATCGAAACATGCCAGCCAATGTTTAAAGATTTCTGAGGCGTTCGGAGTTTGCGGGCTGATGCGGAGGCATTCGGGCTTGATCCGGAGCTCCATCTTCAAAATTCTAGCTTATTAAATTGATGAACCATCAATTGAACGCGAGACAAGTTGCTGTACAAAAGTAGGCTTTAATAAGCTAGATGTTAGCCCTGCGGTCAACTACAGTAAATGGCCGACCGCAGGCCGTGCTGGGTATTTATACCTCGCCCTGGAGGCGGGGTTAACTCAGCCTCTCGACCAATCGGGGAGCCGTCACATGACTGGTCTCAACCAATCGGCCGAGAGGCACATAACCGACCAGGGCCAATGGTAAGCCGGTGTTCTGCACCAATGGCAGGCAGCTATGTTAATCATACCACCACACTCCTAAAAGGACTCCATTGACTGCGGCGATTTGGAGATGCACTGAGATCATGAAAGGTGCCACATAAATGCAAAAAGAAACATTTTCCAGGGAAGGGCAAATGTTGCCCCCCCCCCCCCACCCTCCCTCACCCCCCCCCCCCCCCCCCCCCCCACCCGCCAGGGTTTTTCACAGTATCTTCATTTGAAGCCTACTTGTGACAATAAGCGATTTTCATTTCATTTCATTTCATTCGGACAGGGTCAAGGCAACCAAGTTCCCTTTAACCTTCTTTCTCGTAACGTGTTACCGAGTGTAACATTTTCGGAGTCTCCTGTACCAGACTGCGTGCGAGGGAAACAGTACAACATTTGGTTTTGTACGAAGCTGTCTCGTGCACTCTTTCATCCTGTGAAATAGGGCATAAAACCTTCAGAGCGCAGGATCATGATGAAGTGGGCCTCAATCAGGCATGGGAACAGGAAATATCTCCCCCAGTCTCTTTTAAAGGTTATATTTCACAGCAGCATTGAGCACAGAAGGAGGCCATTCGCTCACTGTGCTTCTGCTGGCTTTTTGATAGACCTATCCGACCGATCTCTCTCCTCTGTGCTCTTTCCCCATTGCCCTAAAAATTTGTCCCTTTCAAGTATTTTTACATCCGTTCCTTATTACTGGAGAAAATAAAACATTTATTGTTGCCATGTTAGTTGGGCTATGACCTTCCCATTGGCAGGAATGCAGGCAGACGCAATCGGTGCGTGAGGCATAGGAACAGGAAGAGGCTATTCAGCCTCAATCAGTCAGACCATGGCTGTAATCTACCTCCACCTCCTCACCTTGGCTCTCTGGCCGAGATCTCCCTAAATCTATTGATGTCAGGTTTAAATTCATTATTTTATTTTTTTTTATTTTAGAGGGTGGGATTCTCCCAGCCCCGTGCCGGGCTGGAGAAACCCCACAACCGCGCCACGCCGCCCCGACGGCGGAACGCGATTCTCCTTGGAGCGGAGAATTGGAGCCTTTGGCGCCGGCACGTTTGGCACGGTGCCGGTCACTCTACGCGGCCGGGCCGCCGATTCTTCGGCCTGGATGGGCCGAGCGGCCGCTCTAAGAAGGCAGAATCCCGCCGGCGCCATCCACACCTGGGGGGGGCGGCCTGTGGGGGGGGGGGGTCTCCGATCCCGGGGGGGGGGGGGGGTGGCCTCCGATGGGGCCTTGCCCGCGATCAGGACCCACCAATCGGCGGGCTGGTCTCTCACTCCCCGGGCCTATTTTCTTACGTGCCGGCCCCTGAACTCCCGCGCCACGTTGCGTCGGGGCCGGCACGTTGAGGGAGGCCATCGCGCATGCGCGGGTTGGCGTGGCGCACAGTTCATGACGGATCCCACGGCGCACAGTTCACGCCGGAATGGGAGGCTGGCCCCCTGTAGGGGCCAGAATCGGTACTCCCAGTGGCCAGAGGCTCTGCCGCCGCATAGGAGAATCCCGCGCCGAGTGTCCAATTCATTTTTTCCAATTAAGGGGCAATTTAGCGTGGCCAATCCACCTACCCGGCACATCTTTGGGTTGTGGGGGCGAAACCCACACAGACACGGGGAGAATGTGCAAACTCCACACGGACAGTGACCCAGAGCCGGGATCGAACCTGGGACCTCGGCACCATGAGGCAGCAGTGCTAACCACTGCACCACCGTGCCGCCCATAGGTTTAAAAATAATTAAGTGAGCTAGTATCTGTTATTAGGGAGGTCTTGTGATGCAGTGGATAGTGTCCGTACCTCTGGGCCAGACGTTTCGGGTTGACTCCCACTTTAGGACTTGATGCAAAGGCAAGGTGTGTTCGTAACGTGGCCAAACAGGTCGACTGTCAGCCTGTTAACCCTTCCTGTCTGCCTGAATGCCCGTGGTCGGGGCAGGAGATATTCCTGGTCTACCACACTGCAGAAGGCGATGGTATACCACTGGCCACACTTGGCCAAGCATAACCATAGAGCAATCCAATGGACGTCCATGGTCACCAATGCCCTCTTCGGGCTGGCGAGGGAGGGAGGGGTCGGGAGGAGGAGAGGGTTAGGAAGGGAATTCCAGAGTTTGTGACCCAGGCAGCTCGAGGCACAACCGTCCAACGGCGGAGCGATTGGAAGTTGTGAATGTTCAAAAGGCCGGGCCTGGAGGTGTGCGGAGATCTCGGACGGCCGTGGAGCGGGAGGGGATTTCCTTTTAGGGAGGTGCGAGCTCACGGAAGGATTTGAAAACAAGGAGGAGAATTTTAAAATCGAGGAGCCAAAATCTGTCGGTGAGCACTGAGGCGTTAGGTAACTGAAACTTAGTGTGAGTTAGGAAACGTTGTGATGATATGCATAATAAGTTTGTACATGATGTTATTCATGGCCTCCGACCACTATGTGGCATTGTAAACCCATCACATCACCATGTGATCTGGGAGTTGGGAGTTGGTCGTGCTGGAAGATAGACGTATTTACAGTAGTTCCAGAGAGTTGTTTAGTGTTAGTTGTTTGTTAGTTAATTTATCCCAGTTATCTTACCCACAGTTTGTTGTATAATAAATGATTTCAAACTACATGTTCTGTAGTTTGTCATTCACTTCGGACAGTCTACAGAACATGACAAACATGCCATAAACCCACAAGCTTTATTTGTGTAACATTCTCAATGTGATGAATGCATTTATCGAGCACCTTTAACATTGTCAAACATCCCAAGGTGCTTCACAGGAGTGTCATCAAACAAAATGTGACACCGGGCCACATACAGACATCTTCGTGCAGGTGAGGTTGTGGATTTAGGTTCTTTTTAATATTTTCTTAAATAATCTTTATTGTCACAGGTAGGCTTACATTAACAGTGCAATGACGTTACTGTGAAAATCCCCTAGTCGCCACATTCCGGCGCCTGTTCGGGTAGACAGAGGGAGAATTCAGGACGTCCAATTCACCTACCAGCACATCTTTCGGGATTTCTGGTAGGAAACCGGAGCATCCGGAGGAAACCCACGCAGATACGGGGAGAACTTGCAGGGCGGTATTCTCCGCTCCGGGGTCTAAGTTCCCGCGCTGTCGTGAATGCCGTCGCGTTTCACGACGGCGCGAACAGGTGCCGAGCACGACCTATTCTGGCCTCCACAGGGGGCCAGCACGGCGCTGGAGTGGTTCACGCCGCTCCAGCATCCCTACACAGTGCCAAATGAGCGCCGCGCCAACCCGCGCATGCGCAGTTGGGGCACCTCAATCCTGCGCATGCGCAGTTGGGCCGCGCCACCCTGCGCATGCGCGGGGAACTTCTTACGCGCGCCGGCCCCTCACCAACATGGCACCGGTGTTCTGGGGCCGGCCACGGAAGGAGGTAGGCCCGGGAGATGGGGAGATCGGTGTGCCCCAATCGCAGGCCAGACCCTATCGGAGGCCCCACCCCCCGGTGAAGGAGCCCCCCTCCCCCCCTCTGAGGCCGCACCCCCAGCGTTCCCGCACAGCTCCTGCTGGCAGTGACCAGGGGTGGACGGCACCGGCGGGAACCTGTCGTGTCGGAGCGGCCGCTCGGCCCATCCGGACCGGAGAATCACCGTTTGCGGCGATTCTCCGAGCGGCCCGGCGCGATTCGCGCGGCGCTGGTTTCGGGGGGCTGGGAGAATCGCGTGCGGGGGTCGAGTCGGATTGGCGTGATCACGCGGCGCCCCGGCGATTCTCCCACCCGGCGTGGGGTGGGGGGAGAATACCACCCGCAGACTCCGCACAGACAATGACCCAAGCCGGGAATCGAACCTGGGACCCCGGAGTTGTGAAGCCACAGCGCTAGTACTACCTTTCGAAGGAGCATTTTGAAAGAGGAGGGATGGGGAGAGGGGAAAGCAGGGTTAGGGAGGTATTTTCAGAGTTCAGGGCCCAGCCAGTTAAAAGCATCGCCACCAATCGTGTAGCGACTATAAAGAAAATTCTGACACCTGACCCAAACGAGAAACATGTACAAGAATTCACTGGCCATATTTTAGATCACTGACACATGTTTTTGGAAGGGAGCTAATGATCTGTAGAAAACCGCGATTTAAAAATAGCAAAATGGAATTAGAAACATAGAAAAGTCGCCACGTCTGCCTCGGCCAAAAAAAAACTGTCCAACATAATACCAGTTTTCAGATCTTGGCCAATGGCCGTATAGGTTACCATACCTCGAACAGCAAGTGTTTTTTTTAAAATGCAATGAGGATTTCTGCCTCTTTCAAGCTGTGAATTCCAGGCCCCACAAACACCTGGCTGAAAGAAATTCTCCTCAACGTCCCTCTGACCCGTCTCACAGTTACTTTAAGTCACTGCCCATCTCTTATTGTCCTCTCTGCCCAAGCCACTCTATCCAGGCCCCTCGTAATTTAATGTACCTCAATCTGTTCCGGGTAAACCAATCCCGACCTATCCAACCTTTCCTCACCGCTAAAATTTGCCAGTCCAGTCAACATACTCTGTAAATCTCGCCCCCGCTCCCCCCCCCCCCCCCTCCTCCACGCCAGTGCAATATCAACCTTCCTCTAATGTGGTGACCAGTACTCTGAACACTGTTCCAGCATAACCTCCTTGCTCATTGATTCTATGGCCCAGCTAATCAATTAGAGGAATCCCTTATCCCTGTTAGCTTAACCATCTCATCTATCTTTCCCTTTGAGACTTGTGGACATACACTCTGTGGTAGTAACCACTGCTGTATATATTAGGGTATGTATGGTAAGGCCCTGTCCTACAGGTACGGGGGGTAGTCCCTGCCTGCTGGCTCCGTCCGGTAGGCGGAGTATGAATATGTGTGCTCCCTGGACAGCAACCATTTCGCCAGCTGCTGTAGGAGGCCACACATCTTAGAGTAATAAAGCCTCAGTTGTATTCAACTCTCGCCTTTGCGCGATTGATCGTGCATCACACTTCAAGGCCCCTCTGTCCTTCTCAATATTCTTGCATTTTGTGTATTCCTTGGCCTAGTCATCCTTCCCACGATGCATTGCCTCACACTTCTCCGGACTGAATTCTACTTTTCTACCCACCTGACCAATCCATTGATATTTTCCTGCAGTCTACGGCAATCCTCCTCCCCATCAACCAGAGGGCTAATTTTTATATAATCTGCAAATTTCCTAGTCATGCCCCCTGCATTTAAGTCTAAATCATTGATAAAAATATATCAAAAAACAAGGTGTCGAGGACTGAGCCTTGTGGAACCCCACTGGATACAGCCTTCCATTCATAAAAACACCCATCAAACCCATTGCTTCCAGCCACTGAGCCAATTTTGGATCCAACTTGTCACTTGCCCTGGGATCCTCTGGGTTCTTAGTTTTCCCACCAGTCTTCCCAGTAACCCAGTGTTCTTCAAACTTTTTTTCCGGGGACCCATTTTTACCAACGGCCAACGTTCGGGACCCACACCCGGCCGACCTTCGTGACCCACTCCTGCTGACCTTCGTGACCCACGACCTCCGACCTTCACGACCCACGCCGGCCGACCTGAGCGACCCACCATTTTCTCTTACCTTGTTTGCTGCTGACAAAAATGGAGGAAATGGTTTTGGGTCCCTTTGGCCCTCGTACACACTCCTCCAATGGAACCTGTTGGATGAAGGTGGAGCCGTCCGGTGTCGGAAAGTATGGAGTCTCCATCTGTCCAAAGTTCTGCATTTTTTTCCTGTAAAATCTTATCAAATAAAACCCACCCGAACTTGTAAAAAAATAAAAACAAAATGAATAAACTAAATGAAAAAGATTAAAATTAAATGAATAAAATAAATGATTAAAACCCCCCCGAACCTGTAAAACAAAAAGCTGCGAGCGTTTAAAAAAATTAGCGGCAGCACTGCACTGCGCGCCTGATCATCGGCGCGCATACGCATAGTTTTGCGCATGCACGCCGATATTCGTGTGCGCATGCGCAATTCGGCCGATTTTTTTTCATGTTTGCGGCCATTTTGAAGGCCACTTGCAGCCGCGTTATTAAAAACCGCCTGCTGCGCGGGGATTTTCGCGATCGGGAGCGCCACGAAGGATGGCTCCTCGACCCTCCCAACACCCGCTCGCGACCCACCCGCGGGTCGCGCCCCAAGTTTGAAGAACACTGCTGTAACAGGTTCTCTTCAATGCATCAGTCCAATAATGCGATCGCACTATCCAGTACATAGCTGAACGAGCAGTGTGTTGTAACTGCCCTTACCTCAGCTCCAATTGTAACCCAGAACCGGAATCTAGTGCAGGATGGGGGTGTGTTTTCAGGGCTGTAGGGGAGGGCAGCATAGTGGTGCAATGGGTTATCCCTGCTGCCTCACGGCACCGAGGTCCCAGGTTCGATCCCGGCTCTGGGTCACTGTCCGTGTGGAGTTTGCACATTCTCCCCGTGTCTGCGTGGGTTTCGCCCCCACAACCCAAAGATGTGCAGGTTAGGTGGATTGGCCAGGCTAAATTGCCCCTTAATTGGAAAACATGAATTGGGTACACTAAATTGTTTTTAAAAAGGCTGTAGTGGAGATGGGCAAGAGCTGGGACATGCAACACAAAAGAAAACACTGAAACCGATTGTTGGAACATAGCACGTTGACAGGCCAGTAACACGCAATAGCCATGTCCCCAAGCACTGTGCAATGCATGTCAAACTTTAGAGGCAGGCACATACATTACATGAAGAGACGTATCTACTAGCATAGAATCCCTACAGTGCAGAAAGAGGCCATTCAGCCCATCGAGTCTGCGCCGACTCTTTGAGAGAGCACCCTGTCTAGGTCCACTCACCCACCCTATCCCAGTAACCCCACCAAGTTTGTGCATCTTTGGACACTAAGGGACAATTTAGCGTGGCCAATCCACCTAACCTGTACATATCTGGACTGTGGGAGGGAACCGGAGCACCTGGAGGATACCCACCCAGACACGGGGAGAAAGGGCAAACTGCACAGAGACAGTCACCCAAGGTCGGAATCGAACCTAGGTCCCAGGTGCTGTGAGGTAGCAGTGCTAACCACCGCCACCATGCCACCCAGTATAAACCTGTTGGGCCCAATGGTCTGTTTCTGTGCCGTCAACAGTGTTCAAAGTCAATACTGGCCTTGCGAGCAAACAATGAAACAATCACAGCCGCCTAATGGGGAGCGCTTTCTTAATTCATCACCCTGTTTCTGTGGGATCGCTGTCAATCATCAGCTGGCACTGGGATCTGCTTGGGACAGCAGTGTTCCTTCCAGGAAATTGTACCCAGTGTCCTGGGAAATCTAATCAGGCTGACTTTAATCTTTTCTCTTTTCTGCAAACAGGCCAGAGTACAAATGTAACAGTTGCAGCCTTTTCAATGACACACCATGTATCATTTGGCAAGGATTAAAGTGCTGAAGCTTGCAGCATAAGCAAAGAGAATGCGTGCCCAAAAAGCAGCAGAATTTTCATTGCGGAAGCAACAAGTAGAAAAATCCACATCCTGCCAAGTGTCCAGATCGTTTGATCCATTTGAGATGCGCTGGTTGCTTAGGAATCCTGTTGGGCATCCACATTGATGTACATCTTTTCTTTATTTACTCTTGGCGTGCAGACATCACTGTCTAGGCCAGCATTTATTGCCCATCCTTAATTGCCCTGGAGAATGTGGTGGTGAGCCGCCTTTTTGAACCCGCTGTTTTGTTAAACTATAGACGTAGCATAAGCTGCTTCCTTGATGTGCACTCTGACAAAGGAAGGTTCAGACTTGGAGATAACTTCAACACACTTATTTAAACTGTTAACAATTCTCCTACTTGGATTTGATTCTCCCGTTAATCCTGCTATAGCTACTCAGACTGACGAACCAGTCTGCTACAATCCACGTGGTGGGTATGACGTGTTTCAAATCAACCTTGTGTACTCACTGAGAGTCTCCACTGGAAAGAGGAAGATCATGTGTGCTGTGTCCTTTTTATATGGGTTGGTGTAATGCCCCCCCCCCCCCCCCCCCCCCCCCCGGTGGTGGTGTCACCTCTGTGTGTATTGAGAATGCCCATTGGTCGTGTCCTATCTTACTGACCTATTGGTTGAATTGGTTGAATGTCTGTGTGTCATGTCTCTGGTGCTCCCTCTAGTGTCTAGCTAGTCTACACGCATTTACATTAACCCCTTGTGTATTTACAGTGATGCATATCACCACATCCCCTTTTTTGTGTTACATATTTTCTGTATAGTGTTAAAGAAAATTGAACAAAAACAGGTGGATAAGTGATTCTATGTACAAGTTATGATAACAGTGATCACTAAACAATAAGTCCAAATTATATGTATGAGTCCAAAATCCTTTAATCATTATGATCGAGTGCCTTTCTTGTTTGGTTGGTGATTTTGATGGTGGCATGTCCTTGTGAACGCCATCAGTGTCCCTGTGCGTAAGGAACCAAGAAGTGGTCAAATTTGTGTCTGATTTGGAGTCTATTTTTCTTCTGATGCTTGTGGTAGCGATATTTGCAATCTGTGTCGTCCTGCCATGGTATGTCATGAAATGAAAAATGAAAATCGCTTATTGTCACGAGTAGGCTTCAATGAAGTTACTGTGAAAAGCTCCTAGTCGCCACATTCCGGCGCCTGTTCGGGGAGGCTGGTACGGGAATCGAACCGTGCTGCTGGCCTGCTTGTTCTGCTTTAAAAGCCAGCAATTTAGCCCAGTGAGCTAAACCAGCCCCTCACTGTACTGAGCTGAGTAGTAATAGTGTCCC
This sequence comes from Scyliorhinus canicula, assembly GCF_902713615.1. NCBI lineage: Eukaryota > Metazoa > Chordata > Chondrichthyes > Carcharhiniformes > Scyliorhinidae > Scyliorhinus > Scyliorhinus canicula. The sequence continues at coordinate 9,435,320 of NC_052153.1, forward strand.
TCATGGGCAGAGTTGTACCATGTTGTACTAGTCGTTGTTCCATTGGTGTTGTTTTTGTCGTGCTTGTTGTCGACGTTGTTGCCTTTGGTACGCTTCTTGTTATTTTCGTTGATGTGGTTTTCATAGGTTGTGTTGTTCTGTTGGATGGTTCTGTTGTTGTGTTTGCTGCGCTCAAGGACCACACTCTGTGGATAATACGAGTCCTTCACAGAGTTACTCGTGTCAGCGTGCTTTGTGGCATCTGCTGTTTCCTTGAGTGTGTCATCACGGAGTTCACGGCGCTCGCCGTCTGGAATCATGTCCGGCTTACGTGATTCAGCTTTGGCTTGTCGATGCTCCCCGTCTGGAGTCATTTCAGGTTCACTTGAGTCACCTGAGGTTTCTTGATGCTCCACGTCTGGAGTCAAAACATTCAGGAATGCGTTTGCTTGTGGAGAGGCTCGAGTAAATAAGGTTTGAAGTAACATGGTGTCACCGGAGTCACCAGTAGTCTCACTGTGATTGTCGAGTGCCTCTGTACACACTAGCTGAGGTTTGTCACGTTGCACATCTGGTATGGGAAGTGGGATGCCATCTTCACTGGTCGCACATAGAGTGGGTAGAGCCTCAGTAGCTTCTTGTTGTTCACTTGAGCTGGGTAGACTGTCAGAGTCTTCTTCTTGTGGCTCAATCTGGGTGAACTGTCATAGTCGCTTTGTTGTTCACTGGAGCGTGTGGACTGCCGTAGTCTTCTTGCTGTGCACTTGAGCATGGCAGACTGTCATAGTCTTGCTGTTGTTGACTTGAGCGTGACAGACTTGCATCACCTGCTGCTGGTTGCTCAGAGAAAGTTGCTAGACCCTCATGGTCTTGTTCATGCAAGGACTGCGCTCTGGAGTCTTGCGTTGCTTCTATTGTGGAGGCTGTCCACGAGCTCGCTGTGGAGGCTTGTGTCACTGGAGTCACGTTCTGTGTGGAGACGTGCAGTTGTCTCGCTGTGGAGTCTTTCATCGCTTTCTGTGTGGAGGCTGGGACCCTTAGCGGTGCGTGGACCACTCTCTGTGTGGCAGCAGGCCGCTCTCTGTGGGTTTGTACCGCTCTCTATCTCTTGGTGTCAGGCCGCAGCATAATCCTGCACTCACGAGTCGGGATGTCATATATGCTGGGCTGAAGATTCCCCAATCCGAAGAACACATCCGCGTCTTTGTCGGATTCTTCACTGTAGAACACATCTCGTTGCGGTTCGGATTTGGTACTGGGGTCGCCATCTCCAATGATGAAATGTTCGTCTGAATCGTAGTCTTCTCGGACCATATCATCACTTGTTGTGTCGGAGCTGGCATTGGACTCGTGATGTCCAAAGAAGAAATCAAGGTCGGAGTCGTAGTCTTCAAGGACTGTATCATCAGGGGCTGGTTTAGCTCACTGAGCTAAATCGCTGGCTTTTAAAGCAGACCAAGCAGGCCAGCAGCACGGTTCAGTTCCCGTACCAGCCTCCCCGAACAGGCGCCGGAATGTGGCGACTAGGGGCTTTTCATAGTAACTTCATTGAAGCCTACTCGTGACAATAAGCGATTTTCATTTCATTCTCTTTGGGCGGTGCTAACTGCTTGTTGCAGGGTTCTGCGGAGATTACTTTTAGCTACTGGTCGAATTTCAGGCATTGTGCTGTCGTTCCAGGTGAAAGAATCGGGTTTTACAGCTTTAATGTTTCCCCCCCGGATTTTGGGACATTTCCCCTTTAAGTGTGCGTGGTCTGGGGCCTCTGATGTCACGAAGCGTGTGATGTAGGTCGTAGGCAGCGAGTGGGCATGCTCAGATCGCTGTTCCTTTACTTGGGGCCTTTTTCTCCACTACGCATGTGCAGCACCTTTACCAAGATGGCTGCAATTCAAAACTGCAGATTTCTGCTGCAAGCCTACCTCGTGGTGAGTTTTGCCGCCTCTTTTACCGTTTTTTTCTTGTATGTTCCTCGCAGAATTCTTGGAATTTGTCCAGGACTGCCTGGAAGCGCACTTGTTTTGCCCCTTTGAGTATTTGAAGGTCTGGAAGATTTCAGCTGCTGCTGGACCCGCGATGGTAAGTAGAAGCTTTATTTTCTCTGCATCCGCCGCGCCATCTCAGTCAAAGGCTACCAGGTAGATCTCGAATCTCTGCCTGAACCAACGCCAGTTTTCACTGAGATTGCCTTGGTACCTGAGCTGCTGTGGAACCGGAATCTCAAACATCATCTTGCCTGGCTGCCGTTGCTGGTTGTCACTGTTTGCTGGGTTGTAACTATATGGATTTAAACAGTTCATTCCTGGGTACCATGTTTTGTTATGCTCTTGACGCAGCATAAGCTGCTTCCTTGATGTGCACTCTGACAAAGGAAGGTTCAGACTTGGAGATAGCTTTAACACATTTATTTAAACTGTTAACAATTCTCCTACTTGGATTTGATTCTCCCGTAAATCCTGCTATAGCTACTCAGACTGACGAACCAGTGTGCTACAATCCACGTGGTGGGTATGATGTGTTTCAAATCAACCCTGTGCACTCACTGAGAGTCTCCACTGGAAAGAGGAAGATCATGTGCGCTGTGTCCTTATATATGGGTTGGTGTAATGCCCCCCCCTGTGGTGATGTCACCTCTGTGTGTATCGTGAATGCCCATTGGTCGTGTCCTACCTTACTGACCTATTGGTTGAATGTCTGTGTGTCATGTCTCTGGTGCTCCCTCTAGTGTCTAGCTAGTCTACGTGTACTTACATTAATCCCTTGTGTATTTACAGTGATGCATATCACCACACCCTCTGCATTCCATGTGGTGTAGGTACGTCCACAGTGCTGTTAGGGTGAGATTTGCAGGATGTGACTCAGCGGCAGTGAGCGGGGGTGGGGCATGCAGACATGCCATAGCAGGGCCATCAAATTCATGGAATTAATCATCTACTCTCACGTGAAACTATCGTCGATTGTCGTAAAAATCCACCCGATTGGCTAATACCTGAGGGAAGGAAATCTGCCATCCTTACTTGACCTGGCCTGTTTATCACAGAATCACATCATTGTCACAGTGCAGAAGGAGGCCATTCGGCCCATCGTGTCTGCACTCGAGCTCCAAACCAGGAATAAGACACGCTGCCTTTTTCCTGTGTCCCTGCACATTGTTTCTATTCAAACAATCATCTCACGCCCTCTAGAACGCCTCGATTGAACTTTCCTCCACCACACTTCCAGGCCGTGCAGTCCAGACCCCCAACCACCCGCCCGCTGCGTGATTCGCTTCTTTTGAAAATCACTTCCAATCTGTGCCCCTCTCGTTCCCGATTCTTTTACGAGGGGGGACAGTTTCTCCCGGCCTATTCTGTCCATCCCCCTCATGATTTTGAGCACCTCTATCAAATCTCCTTTTAGCCTTCTTCGCGCCAAGCAGAACAGTCCCAACCTGGCCTCAGAGGTGAAGTCCCTCACTCCTGCAACCATTCTTGTAAATCTCCATTGCACCCTCTCCAAGGCATTCACGTCCTTCCTACGGTGTGGATTCCAGAACTGGACACACTATTCCAGCTGAGGTCTAACTAGTGTCTTGTATAAGTTCAGCATAACCTCCTTACTCTATTAATAACGCCCAGAATTCCATATGCTTCATTGACTCCTCTCTCCACCTGCCCTGCCACCTTCAATGATCTATGCACATATACGCCCAGGTCCCTCTGCCCCTGCACCACCCTTTAAGAATTGTACCCCATATTTTATATTGTCCCTCCACGTTCTTCCGACCAAACTATTACCTCACACTTCTCCACATTGACCTTCACCTGTCACCTATCTGCCCACCCCATCTACTTATCTATGTCCATTTGAGGTTCTGCGCTGTCCTCCTGGAAGTTTACAGTACTTCTAAGGTTTGTGTCATCCGCAAACTTTGAAATTGTCTCCAGACCCATATATGTTAGGTAGATTGGCCATGCTAAATTGCCCGTAGTGTTAAAGTAAGGTTAAGGGAGGGGTTGTTGGGTTACGGGTATAGGGTGGATACGTGGGTTTGAGTAGGGTGATCATTGCTCGGCACAACATCGAGGGTCGAAGGGCCTGTTCTGTGCTGTACTGTTCTATGTTCTATGTGATTGATCCTTAACTAGCCTCTGAAATGATCAAGCAAACCCCTCGGTTCAAAGAGAATTAGGGACGGGTAACAAACGCTGGCCTTGCCAGAGGTGCTCACGTCCCAAGAAAGAATTTTTAAAATTCCAAGTCAGGGTGGTGTGTAACCTTCAAGGGGAACTCAAGAGTTGGTGGTGTTCTGCTGAACCTACTGCCCCTGTGCTTCTGGACGTTTATTGGTCGCGGGTTTGGAAGGTGTTGTCGAAGGAGCTTTTGAAAGTTGCAGCAATGCACCTTGGGGATGGTACGCGCTGCTGTCACGAGTGTGCCGGTGGTGAAGGGTGTCTTGCTTTTACGATGCAAGGTGGCCAACAACATTGCTGTAAACTAATTCTATTGCTAACTTTTGTGAGGGCCACGAAGAATCCAGCACGAGTTGAAGGATAGAAAGAAATAACATTTATTTACAATAACATATCTATACACAGCAGCAACTCCCTTGCTGCTCACTCTCCTCTAGCCGGTTCCAAACTGGCCAGCTCTATTTATGCAGGGAATCTGCTAATGATTTCTCCGCCCCCCTCATTGGGGAAGCTCATACACCCAAAGGATTGTGGGATTGCCATTAGTCCCCAGCCAATGGTAAGCAGGCAGGTTGTAACACCAACACATTTTCAGAACATGAACACACAACTGCAAGGCAACCTTGCTACAACCTACATTTACATGTGCTGTCTGCCCTCGAACCCCAGGTCAGGTGGCCTCATGACGTACAAGGTGTACCGTATTGTATCTAATACACTACCGCAATCACCCTACTATCATTGCCAGAGAGAGCGAATGTTTAAGGTAACGGTTGGGGGGGGGGGGGGGGGGGGGGAGGGGGGGGGGGAAGGGGGGGGCGGTGTTGGAGAAACGGGACGGACAGCATTACCCCTTCGATCTCCCACATCTGCGACCCCTGCACCTCCACCCGTTCCAACGAACTACAGTTAGGAGCAAGGGGTAGGCCACTCGGCCCCTCGAGACGGCTCCGCTGTTCAACAAGATCCCGGCAGATCGGATTTTAACCTCAGCTCCAATAATATGAAAAATGAAATTGAAACCGTAACAAATTTGATGGCCGGAGAACTGTATTGAAGAATATCTAGAAAACTACCCGGCAATAAAGTTTGCTCCATCAGTCGCTGAATTATTCCCCCCCCTTTTCCTCCAGCCTGTCAGAATTCAAGCGCACGCAGACGTTTGGTGGGAAGAACTTCATAACTTTTCAAACCTTCAGCAACATTTTGATCAAAAATGAACCATGAGCCATGCCCTAAAAATGAGACGTTGCAACATTCCTGGCGGGAGTGTGTAACGCAAACCAGGCGTTGGGAGGTTTCGTTGTTGAGCCAAAATGATATAGAATTCCTCCTTTGGTCTTATTCATCCTTCCTGATTGAAGCTACCATCAGCTAGAGTTCATTGTGCTAAATTCCAACTGCGATGTGTTCGAAATGACTAATTAATCCAATGTGAGCGTGAACAGATCTGCTGGGTGTATTATTGGTGCGGAAGAGGGGCTTGTTGCTCAGGACTTGAGAAGATCTTGTTTCCTGTTGGTCAATGCGACTCTGAACCATCCATTGGGGCCTTGCTGATAAGGCTACGCCATGTGAAGAGCGATCGTGTGGCAGGAGGCGATGTTGAAATCCTTCAGCCTTCCGTCGGCCGCTACGCGAGTATTTCCTTTCAATTAGGAAGGAGCTTTTTTTTGGGCAATCACTTATCAGGCATTCCGGCAACATGTCCCGCCCAACTTGGCTCTCTTCAGCAGAGGGTCGACGTATCAAGTCCAGGGAGAGAATCTCAGTGTTAGGAACCTTGTCTTGCCACCTGATCTTGAGGAAGTCTCTGCAAGCAGGCCATGTGTCGGCAGTGCAGCTTGTTTGAGTCCCTGGAGCAAACTGTCCACAAAGCGGGAGGGACAACCATTCTGTACAGCTTCATTTCTTTGCGAGAATAATTCCTCTTTAGTAGCTCGTCAAAGGCAAGGCAACCTTAGCTGCATTTGGCTTTGTTGTCAATGTGAACCGCTCTGGAGAAGGTACTGCTGAGGTAAGCAAATTTGTCAAATTTACAGGACAGAAACAGGCCATTCGGCCCGACTGATCAATGCCAGTGTATATGCTCCACACAAGCCTCCTCTCACCCTATTTCCCCTCATTCTATCATCTTACCCTCTATTCCTTTCCTCTTCAAGCACTGATATAGATTCCTCTTAAATACTATTCCCCACAACTACTCACTCTGTTGGCGACTTCCACTATCTAACCGCGAAAGAAGTTTCTCCTGAATTATTTATTCGATTTGTGAGAGACCATCCTGTACTTATGACTTGTGGTTTTGGACTTCTCTCTGTGAGGAAACATTCTCTCTGTGTCTGACAGTGAGCTAAACTTGCCACTTTATGAATTGTGAGAACGGTGTGTACAGTTCTGATGGTCACAAGGATAGAGCAACTATTGAAAAGATACAGTCGAGAGCAATCAAAATGTTTGAGAAGTTGGAAGAATTAGATTATGAGAAACAACAATATAAATTGACCCTGCTCTCATTGGTAATGAGGAGGCGCGGAAGTGAAGTAATTGGTGTTTTCTTTAGGATTCCAAGGGGACCAGGTAAAGTCCAACTTTTGCACCGTGTCAAACTTTTGCACTTGGTCAGGAACAGTAGAATCAGTGGACGTGGGGTACAGATTCAAAACAGTGAACACGGGGCAGCACAGTAGCACAAATGTGGTTTCACAGTGCCAGGGTCCCAGGTTCGATTCCCGGCTTGGGTCACTGTCTGTGTGGAGTCTGCACGTTCTCCCCGTGTCTGCGTGGGTTTCCTCCGGGTGCTCCGGTTTCCTCCCACAGTCCAAAGACGTGCAGGTTAGGTGGTTTGGCCATGCTAAATTGCCCTTAGTGACCAAACAAGGTACGGAGGGGTTATTGGCTTACGGGGATAGGGAGGAAGTGAGGGCTTAAGTGGGTCGGTGCACTCGATGGGCCGAATAGCCTCCTTCTGCACTGTATGTTCTATGCTCTATTTGTGGATCTGACTTCCTTGGGAAATGGTGGAAGCAGATTGTAGTTAGCTCGGAGAGCCCGTTGCTATGGTTCCCTGTGGTTGCAGTGCGAGATAGCGCTCGGCAAACCGATGTTGGATCAGGGATCTCCAGCAAGTTTTAGACCTCTTCTTTGCCGAGAAAATAAATAAATAAAACACTTATATTTTCATCACCTCTGAATGTTTTAAAGTGTTTTACAACCAACAAAATAGGTTTTGAAGTGCAGTCACGAGGGGCGCGATTCTCCCAACGGGAGACTAAGTGTTTCACTCCAGTGTCGGAGGCCGCTCCTCGCCCCCTACTCTCCCACCCCCAGGGGGCTAGGAGCGGCGCCATGTCAACTTCGCGCGCCGGGCCTTGGCGCCCACGTCAAAGCGACGGCGCTTAAATGACATCACCCACGCATGCGCAGGTTGGCCGGCGCCAACCCGCGCATGCACGATTGCCGTCCTCCCCACGGGCGGCCCGCAAGACATGGAGCATTGATCTTGCAGGGCGGCGGAGAGGAAGGAGTGCGTCTTTTAGAGACGCCGGCCCGCCGATCGGTGGGCACCGACTGTGGGCCAGACCCCTCCTGAGCACGCCCCTGGTGCTCGATCCTCCCTCCCCCCCCCCCCCAACAGGCCGCACACGCAGCGTTCGCACACTGTTCACGCCAGCAGCGACCAGGTGTGGTTGGCGCCGGCGTGAACCGGTCGGATTGGGCAGGCCGCTCGGCCCATCTGGGCCGGTGAATCGCCGCTCGACCGTTAGAAACGGCAAGCAGCGACTCTCCGAGCGGCCTGTCGTAAAACGCAACATGCGTTTTGGGGGGGGTGGGAGAATCGTGTGCGGGTGCCAGGGCAGTGTGCCGGGAATCGCCCGGCACTCCCGCTATTCTCCCACCCGGCGTGGGGGTCGGAGAATCGCGGCCGAGGTGTAGTCAAATTGGGCACAGAAAACTCCTGTAGACGGCAACGTGATAATGGCCAGATGATTTGTTTTTGTTTTTTGTGATGTTGACTGAGGGATTAATATTGTTGAGGACACAGCGGGCGAACTCCCTGAACCCTTCTTCGAAATTGCACCATAATCGTTATTCTATGTTCACCCGCGAGGATAGGCAAGACCTCAATTTAGCATCTCATCCACAAGACAGCACCTCAGGCAGTGCAGCCCTCCCTCAGCACTGCACTGGAGTGGCAGCCCAGAATTTGACGCTCAAGTCTCTGGAGTGGAACTTAAACCCGCCATCTTGTGCGCGTGAGACCCACCGAGCTTTGGCCATCAGCGATGAAGGAATCCATTTTAATAGATTTGGGCAAATGAAGAGAAAAGAATTAACGTAAAAAAATAATCAACACACCTTTGGAAAAAAATGCCTTTGGAGTTCACCTGACCCACCACTTTTAACAGATTGTGGTATGGGGAGCCCAGGGCCCACTCTACAGGTGTGGCACAGCGGAAATGGAAAAGTATTTTTTCAAGCAAAACAATGTTTATTCTCTGAACTCAAGTTAACCTTTTTAAAACATACAGTGATCATCTTAGCAACCATCAATTCAAATACAACCCCCAAAGAATACAACACTAAGTAATCCTTAAGCTGTCCTATTAACATCCATAAGACTTAAAAAAAGAACTTTTAACAGAAGCACATCAGGTTGAAGTCACTACTGAGAGCAGTTATTAGTTTTAAATCACCAAAGGATTGATTTATAGTTTTTAGATTACAGAGAGAGAGAGACTAATACCCCTTCTGGCTGTGACTGCAGCTATCCAGCTCTGCAAACGAAACTAAAACACACCCTGCAGCAAACAGCCTAAAACGAAAGTAAAAAGCTGACAGACAGCCCAGCTCCACCCACACTCTGACATCACTGATAAACACCCATTTCTTAAAGGTACATTTCTTAAACACCCATTTCTTCAAGGTACTCTCACATGACGATGGGTGACGTACCAGAATCCATTCAACGGGATGTTCAAGACTGCACTAGGAGCTTCATGATGATAGAATCGCCCAGCAACAGCGACCCATGACGGAACATATTATACATGGTCGTTGGAGGAGTATCCGTAATAAGCTCAATGATATATTTGATGTTGCACACTTTCTTAAATTAGTGTTACTGGATATGTCGGAGCTGTGGAGGTGTTGTCATCCACCCTAGCTGTTGAGACAGCCTATATTGCTGCTAACAATATTTGCAGATGAAGGCTCAATGTGCTTGTACAACATTCCTGCCAATTATAATTTTTTTTTTAAAAATCAGGCAGCAGAGCATCACGTGTGTATATTTCACTTTGCCCACCGATATCTCATTAATAATTTCTATCCCTGTGGCTTCAAGAAAAAGACACACCTGCATTTATATAGCGCCTTTCACTAGCTCAGGATGTCCCGAGCCGCTTCATAACTAGGAAAGCGTTTCCTGAAATGTAGTCACTGGAAGTGAGCAAGTGACAGTCTTGTGTTTAGTGAGCAGTCAGTACCTTTCCGTGTGATCTGAATCGCCCACCTTTGAGGACCTCCGTCTTTGGGAGGCCATCGATCTGGTAATGATGTCAGTGACCCGCTTACTGGCCTCGCTCAATGCCTAAACGGGCGGCACAGTAGCACAGTGGTTAGCACTGTTGCTTCATAGTGCCAGAGTCCTGGGTTCAATTCTCGGCTTGGGTCACTGTCTGCGTGGGTTTCCTCCGGGTGCTCCGGTTTCCTCCCACAAGTCCCGAAAGACGTGCTTGTTGGGTGAATTGGGCATTCTGAATTCTCCCTCTCTGTGCCCGAACAGGCGCCGGAGTGTGGCGACTAGGGGCTTTTCAAAGTAACTTAATTGCAGTGTTAATGTGAGCCTACTTGTGACACTAATAAAGATTATTCTAAATGGGGTGAAGGCCATGGTATAAGGCATACTGACCTCACAACGGGATCTGAGGACAATCCAAGACCACTGAGATAAAAAGAACAAATTGTACAGCCTGTGTTTCGATACTTGCTGTTGATCAAATCCAAACACGCACAAGCAATGAGTCAAGAACCTTAGTATGGCATGCAGAACTGCAGGTATTGCATTTATGTAGCCCCTTTAATGTAGTGAGATGTTCCTTGGCACTTCACGTGTGTTATCAATCAGCATTTCACACCATGCCTCATATTTGGATTGCATTTGTTTATTGTCACGTGTCCCAAGGTACAGCGAAAAGTATTTTTCTGCGAGCAGCTCAAACATTTAGTACAGGAAAAGAAAAAGAAAATACATAATAGGGCAACACAAGGTACACAATGTAAATACCCAAACACCGACATCGGGTGAAGCATACAGGGCTGTAGTATTATTCAGGTCAGTCAAGAGGGTCGTTTAGGAGTCTGGTAACAGCGGGGAAGAAGTTGTTTTTGAATCTGTTCAGACTTTTGTATCTCCTGCCCGATGGAAGAAGTTGGAAGAGTGAGTAAGCCAGGTGGGAGGGGTCTTTGATCATGCTGCCCGCTTTCCCCAGACAGCGGGAGGTATAGATAGAGTCAATGGATGGGAGGCAGAGTTCGCGTGATGGACTGGGCGGTATTCACGACTCTCTGAAGTTTCTTGCAGTCCTGGGCTGAGCAGTTGCCATACCCAGGCTGTGATGCAGCCGGATAGGATGCGTTCTATGGTGCATCTGTAAAAGTTGGTAAGAGTCAGTGTGGACATGTTGAATTTCCTTAGCTTCCTGAGGACGTATAGGCGTTTTCTTAGTGGTAGCGTTGACGTGGTTCGACCAGGACAGATTGTTGGTGATGTGCACACCTAAGAATTTGAAGCTGTCAACCATCTCCACCTTGGCCCCGTTGATGCAGACAGGGGTGTGTAAGGCCAAAAAGCTGGTAAAAAAAGTAGCTTTAAGGAACGTCACACAATAAGAGAGAGGTAGAAAGATGCAGCGAAGGTTCACCAGTCTGATTCCTGGGCCGGCAGGATTGTTGCATGAGGAGAAATTGGGTCGACTGGGCCTGCGTTCACTGGAGTTTAGAAGCCTGAAAGGGGATCTTATTGAATTTTTGTTTGAAGATTATTTTTATTCAACATTTTAAACATTTTAACACCTTTACACAAACAAAACAAAAACTCACCGCCCCGTCTCCCGCACCCCTAACTCCCCCCTCCTCCCCCCCCCCCCCCCCCCCATCCGCCGCTCTCAGAGCAAATTTAACCTTTTCCAAGGCCAAAATCTCCAGCAGGTCCCCCAGCCACGCCGAGGCACTGGGGGGGAGGAGAAGCTGACGTGCATTCCCAACAGGACCCGCCGGCGAGCGATCAACGAGGCCAAGGCCAAGGCATCTGCCCCCGATCCCGTCTGCAACTCTGACAGGTTCGACACCCCGAATATGGCCCCCAGGGGTCCCGCCTCCAATTCCATATGCAGAACCTCGGACACGGTGCCGAACACTGACCCCCCCAATACCTGCCCGACTTTGGGCAGGACCAGAACATATGGATATGATTTGCTGGGCCCCGCTCACAACGCTCACACCTACCCTCCGCCCCCTCAAACAGCCGGCTCATCCTCGCCCTTGTTAAGTGTGCACTATACACCACTTTTAGCTAAATCAGCCCCAGCCTCACACACGGGGTCGAAGCATTGACCCTTCGCAGAACTTCGCACCATATTCCTTCCTCCAGCCCCATCGAAGACTCTTCCTCCCACTTAGCCCTAATCCCCTCCACCGACAGCATCTCCTCCAACAACCAGGAGGGGTGGTGCCACCGGGAAGCTTAAACAGGTCTTTCTCCCGCAATTCCGCGCCTGCATAAAGCTGCAGCCTTCCTCGCGTTGCTGCCCAAACCTCAGCCCCCAACTCCCCCAAACTTGCGAATCTCCCCTCCAGAAACAGGCCCTTCATCTCTTTCACCCCTCTCTCCTCCCATCCCCGGAACCTCGCATCCATCGTCCCCTGGCTCAAACCCGTGACTCCCCCCTAAATAGCATCATCCTCCACCCTGACCTCAACGTGAAGTGCTGTCGCAATTGCCCCCAGATCCTCAGCGTGGTTACCACTGCCGGATTCCCGGAATACTTCCCTGGGGCTGGCGTCAGCGACACCATTGTCAGCTCCGGCATTCCCGACCCCTTAAGGATCCCGCCTCCATCTGCACCCACAAAGCTTCCAACTCCTTACTCCAGCCCCTGCATTTTCTCCGTATTTGCCGCCCAATACTGATGCAACAGATTCGGGAGAGCCAAGCCCCCCCCCCCCCCCCCCCCCCCCGCCCCCCCCCCCCCCCCCCCCCCCACCGACTGCCACCCCCTTTGGGGCACCACCCTTCCTTATTGCGGTGAATGTACTTCACCTAATACATGAGCTGCCTGTACTGCCGGTATAATAATGTGACCCATGACCTGGAAGTGATGATACGGGCTACTTCCAGGTACTGTACTGGAACCCCGGTGGGCTCCGCCTCTGACTCCGCCCTCACCGGGGCCATATATAGTCCGGCCACCTGTGGGTGGCACCCATTTGTACAGCCGACTCTGGCAGGCGAGTTCATGGGTATTAAAGCCTAATGTTCACTCGTTCTCACAGTGAATTAACGGTATCACACTTATCCTCGCAACCTTCCCTGCCCACACAAACGACAAGGTCCGCCTATCCACCCACCAGCACCTTTGCCAATATCTTGGCATCCAGGAATGGGCCTGTACGACCCACACTCTACCGGGTCCTTCTCCTTTTTCAGTAACTGAAATAGATGCCTGCCTCAGACTCCAGCAGCCCCCCTTCACCATCGCATCCTCAATCATCCACCGTCAGTGGCACCAACCTGTCCTTGATCTTTTTATAAAGCTCCACTGGGAAGCTATCCGGCCCCAGCACCTTACCGGACTGCATCTTCCCTATCGCTACCGTTACCGTCTCCAACTCTAACGGCTCCTCTAACCCAGCCCTCTCCTCCTCTCCCATCTCCAGCCATTCCAAAAACTCCCTCATCCCCGACTCATCCTCTGGTGGCTGACTTATATAACCCCCTGTAAAAGTCCCCAAACACCCTGTTCACCTGCTCCGGAACCACCACCACCCCTCCTGTGTCATCCCGAATCCACACAATCTCCCTCGCCGCTGCCTGCCGGCGGAGCTGGTGCTAACAATCGTCCGGCCTTCTCGCCATACTCATTCATAACACCTCACGCTGAACCACCCAACCTTAGACAGAAGGTCAAACTTCACCTGCAACTCCTTCCTCCTCACCAATACCCCAGCTCCAGATCCTCCTCGTATCTTCCATCCACCGTCAAGATCTCCTCTATCAGCTGCTGCCGCTCTTCCCTATCCACCTTCTCTGTAAATGCGATGACCTCACCCCTCTCTACCGCCTTCAACGCCTCCCAAACCACCTATGACGAGACCTCCCCAGTTCGGCTCAACTCCACATACTCCTCAATCACACATCTTAGTGCAAACATTCAGGTCTGCCAACAAGGCCACATCCAGCCTCCATACTGGCCTCGGAGCCAGACCCTTCTCCAAGACCACATCCATCCAGTGCTGCACAATCGCCAAGTACTCTACGTTCGTCACCGCAGCCAACAGCGCCCTCCCTCCCACAAAAAAAGTTGATCCGCGAATACATAGAACATAGAACATAGAACATAGAACAGTACAGCACAGAACAGGCCCTTCGGCCCTCGATGTTGTGCCGAACAATGATCACCCTACTTAAACCCACGTAACCCGTATACCCATAACCCAACAATCCCCCCATTAACCTTACACTACGGGCAATTTAGCATGGCCAATCCACCTAACCCGCACATCTTTGGACTGTGGGAGGAAACCGGAGCACCCGGAGGAAACCCACGCACACACGGGGAGGACGTGCAGACTCCACACAGACAGTGACCCAGCCGGGAATCGAACCTGGGACCCTGGAGCTGTGAAGCATTGATGCTAACCGCCATGCTACCGTGAGGCCCATCTCGTGTGACCTGGGAGAAGAACGAATACTCCCTCCCTGACCCATGGATCCACCCCTCCAATCTCCTTCATTAAACCCTTTGACACCTTCAACCTCCCCCCCCCCCCCCCCCCCCCAACCCACCCCCACCGAGGGGGCCAGCGAGGTGGCCTTGACCTGTCCACCCTCAGGTCCAGCACCAAATTCCAATCCCCCCCCCCCCCCCCCCCCCCCGGGTGGGTATCCAGGTCCGGTATGGCCGCTAGCAGCATCGTCCTCACAAACCCAGCCTCGCCACAATTCGGGAGATACATGCAAACCAACACCACCGACCTCCCCTCCGACTCACCCGTCACTATCTCGTACCAGCCCCTCTGATCCACCACCACCTTCTCCCTTTGGAACCTCACCCATTTACCCACCAGTGCCCCCCCCCCCCCCCCCCCCCCCCCCCCGCACCCTACTATCGAAGTCAGAATGGAACACCTGGCCTGGCTCACGCAGCCTTTCCTTCCTCAGCCTCAGCTGGTCCTTTACCCTCAGGTGGGTGTTTTGTAACCACGTCTGCTTTCAGGCCATTTAGGGGGAAAACACGCATCGTTTCACCCGTCCCCCTAATCCTCGCACGTTCCACGCCTTCACTCTGACCGGGGGTCTCTCACTACCCCTCCCCCCACCCTTCCTACCCGCCATGACCACCCTTCCAGGCCCTGCCCCAAAAACAGGGCAGTCACTGCCACTGCCCCCCCCCCCCCCCACTCCACCCTGCCCAGCAACTCCCCCTTCGTCACTTCCTCTTGAAAACATTTCACCCAGTGTCAACCCCAACCTCCCACTATTCACACCTCCCAGGCCCATCGAAACCCACCCAACAGCCGTGGCCTTTCCCCTCTACCCCGCACCCGTTCATTGGCCAACATGGTGTTTGCTGGCGCGGTGCCCCCTGCCAGAGCTCCCTCCCCCTACCCAAAAACATAACCCATGCCCTCCTCACCCCTCAAACCCCATTGCATCGAAGAAACAAAATCCCCCCCCTCCCCCAAACACCAAGTTATCCACAACGCCCACACAAAGCAAAGCTGAAAAAACAAAGAACGAAAAAAGAGAAAAAGGGAAAAACCAAACAAAAAACTCAGCCACGAAACGGCAAAAGTCCAAATCCAGTCCAGGCCCAGGCCTTCCGCCATGCCTCCACCGCTGTCTCAAAGTAACAATCTCTGCCATTGTACGTGACCCTCAGCCTCGCTGGGTCGACCCCACCAAACCGCACGTTGCGTTTCTGCAACGCCACCTTAGCCCATCCGAAGGCCTCTCGACTCCTTGCCAACTCCGTCGCCAAGTCCTGGTATATACGTATACCCTTGCCTTCCCACTCCACCTCGCGCCTCTGCTTCGCCCATCTCACCACACTCTCCTTCACCTGGAAATTGTGGAAACAGACAATCACTGCCGTCGGTGACTCATTCATCATAGAACATAGAACGATACAGCGCAGTACAGGCCCTTCGGCCCTCGATGTTGCACCGACATGGAAAAAAACTAAAGGCCATCTAACCTTCACTACGCCCTTATCATCCATATGCTTATCCAATAAATTTTTTAATGCCCTCAATGTTGGCGAGTTCACTACTGTTGCAGGCAGGGCATTCCACGGCCTCACCACTCTGCGTAAAAAACCCACCTCTGACCTCTGTCCTATATCTATTACCCCTCAATTTAAGGCTATGCCCCCTCGTGCTAGCCACCTCCATCCGCGGGAGAAGGCTCTCGCTGTCCACCCTATCTAACCCTCTGATCATTTTGTATGCCTCTATTAAGTCACCTCTTAACCTTCTTCTCTCTAACGAAAACAACCTCAAGTCCATCAGCCTTTCCTCATAAGATTTTCCCTCCATACCAGGCAACATCCTGGTAAATCTCCTCTGCACCCGTTCCAAGGCTTCCACGTCCTTCCTATAATGAGGCGACCAGAACTGTACGCAAAACTCCAAATGCGGCCGTACTAGAGTTTTGTACAACTGCAACATGACCTCATGGCTCCGGAACTCAATCCCTCTACCAATAAAGGCCAACACACCATAGGCCTTCTTCACAACCCTATCAACCTGGGTGGCGACTTTCAGGGATCTATGTACATGGACACCGAGATCCCTCTGCTCATCCACACTACCAAGAATTTTACCATTAGCCAAATATTCTGCATTCCTGTTATTCTTTCCAAAGTGAATCACCTCACACTTCTCCACATTAAACTCCATTTGCCACCTCTCAGCCCAGCTCTGCAGCTTATCTATGTCCCTCTGTAACCTGCAACATCCTTCCGCACTGTCTACAACTCCACCGACTTTAATGTCGTCTTCAAATTTACTCACCCATCCTTCTGCGCCCTCCTCTAGGTCATTTATAAAAATGACAAACAGCAACGGCTCCAGAACAGATCCTTGTGGTACGCCACTCGTAACTGAACTCGATTCTGAACATTTCCCATCAACTACCACTCTCTGTCTTCTTTCAACCAGCCAATTTCTGATCCACATCTCTAAATCACCCTCAATCCCCAGCCTCCGTATTTTCTGCAATAGCCGACCGTGGGGAACCTTATCAAACGCTTTACTGAAATCCATATACACCACATCCTTGGCTTCGGCCAGAGCGACCAGTGGGGCCCTGTCCAACTCGTACTGGAAGGGTTCCTCTCCCTCCCCCATCAGCTTCGCTATCATAGCAACGAGATATTCAGTAGGCCTCTGACCCTCCACCTCAGGTTGTGCCTTCGCGACTTGCTCTTCTGGTCTTCAACCTTGGCTCTCAGCCCTCAGTTAATCTCCGCCACCCTCCGCAGGCCCTCATCTGTCAAGGTGAAATGGTCACTATGCCGTGACAAGGCCTCCTCCATGTCTTTCATTTCCTCCCCCTGCTCCCGCACCATTGAAGCTCTCGCCAACTCCTCTCTCACCGGGGGGGGGGGGGGGGGGGGGGGGCAAGGGTCTCTCCCACCCATGCCTTAAGCGAGGCCATCATCCCCATCTGGTGCTTCAAGAACAGCCGTTTGAACTCACCAGCCATCACCTCCGCCACCTTCTCCACCATAATTGGCACGGCCCCAACCGGCGGGCTCTCTCCCGCCATCTTTCCTCCCGCTGCGCCCCTCGACACTGTCGGCGACGGTCTCTCGCTCGCTGTCTTCTCCCCAATATTCTTCTTGTCGGCTTTTGCCAATCTATAAAGTGCCCTGAGACACCCCACAACCCCTCACGAACAAATCGTCACCGAAAGCTGGGCTAAAAAGGCCATAAAACAGGAGCCATCCAACCTGCGCCCTCCACCTACATGGCGCAAACTGAAGCCCCCAGGGGGTCTCAGTGAAACCGGGGGGGGGGGGGGGGGGGGGGGGGGGGGGTTAAGAACAAGGGGTCACAGTCTCAGGATAGGAGGAGAAGTTTCTTTACTTCAGAGGGTGGTGAACCTTACGAATTATCTACCGCAGAAGGCCGTGGAGGTCAAGTCATGGAATATATTTAAGAAGGAAACCGGTTTCTAGACTCTAAAAGGTGTCAAGGGGTCTGGGGAGAGTGTGGGAATAAAGTGATGAGACAGAGGGTTGGCTACGATCATATTGAATAGCGGAGCAGGCTCGACGATTCGAAAGGCCTACTCTTTATCTTAGTTTTTATGTTTATATATTTCTATACTGAGGTTTACGGAGTGAATTCCAGAGCCCAAGGCCAATAGAATGGCCACCAATGATACAATCAGGGACGTACAGGGGACCTGGATAACAGGCCTGGGGCGATCGAACATGCAATGTGCACGTTGAAGTCACGGATGTGATTTCCAGACATCTTCGAACCTCATTTGCGAGATAATTCCCTCCATGTCAGGAGGAAATCATTTTTAAAATTTTTTTCCCAAAAGAACAA
Organism: Scyliorhinus canicula; assembly: GCF_902713615.1. Taxonomy (NCBI): domain Eukaryota; kingdom Metazoa; phylum Chordata; class Chondrichthyes; order Carcharhiniformes; family Scyliorhinidae; genus Scyliorhinus; species Scyliorhinus canicula. The sequence goes on from NC_052153.1 coordinate 9,453,316, forward strand.
GAATTTATCAGGGAAAATCAGCAGAGAAAATGATTCGATCAGTCCCTGAAGGTATGTTAGCATTTAGGATGTGAACTATTAAAACGCAGTAACCATCTCCAGAAGCTGAGGCTGAACAAAATGAAAGCAGAATGTTCTGGAAACACTCAGCAGGTTTGGCAGCGTCCATGAGAGAGAAATGGGAGTTCACACTAAAACTCTGTGACCTTTTCAACCACAGGTCGAAAACCATAACAATGGCTCGTAAGTTGGTGGCTCCCCAGCATCATATTCGAGGGGTTACTCCAAAGATGCCTTGGGGAATGCCTCCCGGAGCTTCCCAGGTAAGGGTAATTTCCCTGGACAATCGTGCTGGGCAACTCAACTTTAATCGCTAACTTCAAATGGTTCTGTCAGTCTTGCCCTGATAGAATTTAAATAAATAAAACCACTTCTAACTTTAGCATGGCTATTTAAACACCCAGACCGGAACCCGAAAGGATGCCCCCCCCCCCCCAACAGAGGACCTTATCTACACAACCCAAAATAAGCATCCCACGCACCATGTTATTCCCTACCTCCCATCCCCTCCACCCGCAAGGAATTACCCACCCCCTTGGCCTGGCCCCCGGCCAGACACGACCCCCCCCCCCCCCCCCCCCACTCCCGATCCAACCTGACCCCAAACTCCCCGAGCCAACCCAGCCCAACTCTCCCCCAACCCCCCTGACCCGACCCACCCCAACTCCCCCCCTGACCCCCCACCCCTACTGACCCAATCTGACTCACCCCAGCCCTACTGACCAAACCGCACACACACGCACACACCTCCGATGTCCAAACGCCCCCCCCATCAAGTCTGAACCCTAACCCCATCCACTTACCTTAGACACTTACCCTATCCATGGCCTCGTATTTTCATTGGGACCTTTAAACTCGTCTGCTTTAGATAATAATGATCTCAGGTCCCGTTGTGAGGTCAGTATGCCTTACACCACGGCCTTCACCCCATTTATAATAATCTTTATTATTCTCACAAGTAGGCTTCCATTGACACTGCAATGAAGTTGCTGTGAAAATCCCCTAGTCGCCACATTCCGGCGCCTGTTCGGGTACACTGAGGGAGAATTCAGAATGTCCAATTCACCTAACCAGCACGTCCTTCGGGACTTGTAGGAAGAAACCGGAGCACCCGGAGGAAACCCACGCAGACACGGGGAGAACGTGCAGACTCCGCACAGACAGTGACCCAAGCCGGGAATCGAACCTGGGTCCCTGGAGCTGTGAAGCAACTGTGCTAAACACTGTGCCAACCTGCCGCCCACAACTGGCGTCCTCCTTCGCTCCACTTCCTTTACACTTTGACCCTGGTCCCGGGGACCCACTGCGTTGCCTGAATCTTACCCGGCCTGAGTCAGGAAGGTCATGGGAGACAGGCGCTTAAGAATGTTAGTGCAGGTAAGTGGGTACGAGCTGATTGCCACTCCAAAGAAGTTCTAGCCCAGTGCCTTCCACCTTTTGTGCCATCCATGGATTTTGAAATTGTGCCCAAGCCATTAATATGTGTCGGAAGAGCAAGGGTCCAAACGCCAATTCCCCTGGGAAGTCCTTCCTACTGCCCGCAAAATAACCGTTCACCACCACTCCCCGTTTCCTGTCAGTCAGCCAACTTTGTATCCGTGTTGGTACTCTCCCTCTTATTCTGTGAACACTAACTTTGCTCCCGAGTCTCAGATCGGTGGTATTTCTCTGATCTTTTTGCTCGTGCTTGACGCGACAGAGGCTTTCTTTCCAAGCATCGGTGTTTTTGAAGTAAGTGTCCCTTGCTTTTCAAGCTGGCAATTAAATCTCCTTTCAAACTGGACTGAATGGACCCTGATTGCAAGGTTGGTGCCCCATTTTGTTACCGAGAGACATGTTGGCGAGAGGTTTAAACAGCAATGTCTTTGTTAGGGTGGCCTTGCAGCATCAGCACAGCTGTGAAAGGTTTCACAATGATCGTGAAAACAAGGCTGTTAGCAGGCAGCAAATGCATGGTAATTATCAGCATTTCCTACCAAGCATCATTTTGTGATTTTTCACCTATTAGTTTAGTACTGATGGAAGTTAAATGACCCATTAAAGCATTTGACAAAATCCTGCAAATTAGGTTGTTTAACCAGATGCAAAGGAAAACTGGTTCCTTGGAAATTAGATCACTGCATCTGTATAATGAGGGCCAAGGGCAGGATCGTTCCAGGAAATCGCTCCGCCACGGGCAGCACGGTGGCACAGTGGTTAGCACAGTTGCTTCACAGCTCCAGGGTCCCAGGTTCGATTCCCGGCTTGGGTCACGACCTGCACGCTCTCCCCGTGTCTGCGTGGGTTTCCTCCGGGTGCTCCGGTTTCCTCCCACAAGTCCAAAGATGTGCAGGTTAGGTGGATTGGTCATGCTAAAGTGCCCCTTGCTAAAGTGTCCACAAAGGTTAGATGGGGTTACAGGGCTACGAGGATAGGGTGGAGGTGTGGGCTTGGGGTGAACTTTCCACCGGCCGGTGTTGTAGAAGCCCATCTGGTTCACCAATGCCTCTTAGGGCTGGTAATCTGCCGTCATTACCTGTGACGGCTGACCCACAGCTACATTGGATCACTGCCCAGCAAGCCATTCCGTTTCTCGGGTCTCAAGGACGGGCGACAAATTCCGGCCTTGCCATTGGTGCCCATGTTCCAAAAAAGGTTACAGAAAATAAAAGCTATCAAGGTCTCCTTCTGCACTGGAAATTCTATGATTCTATGATAAGGTCCCAAAGGCGGTTAAGGTTGAAAACTGGCCTGTATCCCAGCGGGGTGAGGGGAGGGGCTGCAAGTGGTGACCGCACCCGTAAGTAAACTTAGCATTGAGTTGGGAGGGGTGTTCCTGGAGTTGAGCTTACTCAGCGCAGGCCCATTTCACACTGGAGAGTTCTACCTCTGTGGGTAGCACTCTCCCCTCACAGTCAGGTGATTTGGGGTTCAGGACCCTTCCCTGAATGCCACAAGCTGCTAATTCCAACCCTGACAAGCTTGCGCGATCGGAGCTGCTGACAGCTGGATGCAACGCCTAAAACGGGATCCTTCAGGCAGATGCAAGACATTCCGCGGCACGATTCCGCGGACTCCTTGTGCACTGTAGGGATTCCAATTCAGGAATGAGTAGGGGAGCGCTCACGCCTGTGTCCTGGGCCAATATTAATCCCCTAGCCAACATCACTGAAGCAGCTGACCTGGCTTTGATCGCATGGCTGCTTCTGGGATCTTGCTGTGCACAAATCTGCTGCTGTCTTTCCTCCAATACAACCCATCATTGGCTGTGAAGAGCTTTGGGACATTCTGGGGGAGTGAACGAAGATAACAGCACAAGAGATAGGGACAGTGGGCCATTCGGCCCCCTCAAGCATGCTCCCCCCATTCAATAAGATCATGGCTAACCTGGTTGCGGATTCAACTCCACTTTCCCATCTGTCCCGCGTAACCCCCGACTCCCTTGTCAATAGAAATCATAGGAATAAATCCAACGACCCAGCTCCCACTGTTCACAGAGGCAGAGAATGCCAAAGACGAACGGCCCTCTGGGGGAAAAGAATGCTCCTCGTTTCCATTTAAGATGCATACTACTGTCAACTCAGCATCGGCAATGGGCCTGAATTATGCATTAAATCCATTGTTGTTGGACCTGAACTGGGCCTGGCCACTTGCAGCATCTGAACCTCTTTCTGTGCCACGTTACTCTTCACATTGTCTATCAAAAGGTTCAATAACCTTCCTCAGTTTCTTGTCCCATGTGTAATCTGTGTGCAGGGTCGTACCAGCTTGCCCCATTAAGGGGGGCATATAGTGGTAGGGTCATGTGACCCGATCGGCCAATGGGAAACGAGCTTGGGGCTCTTGGTGCAGAGTGGGGGCTTTTGTAGACAATAGTGATGTTCGTGCTGAGAATGAAGATGTCGTCTATTGTACTCTGTACGTGGTTCGCTTGTTCATAATCCCTTTCTTGTTCATTAACCAACTGGTGGTGGTCAAACATTGTATTTACTACAAGGGATATGGCAGATAGTTCAGCTGTTCCCAAACTTGAAAGGTGCTTCAAACCATTGCAATCTTCTTCCTTGGATCTTCAACGTAAGCATTTGTCAACCAAGCCATGTCCTAATTATATACGGGTAATTTGCACTCTCGTCAGACAGCTTCCCCCATTGGTTCCGTGCACCATTGTCATAAGGTTTGTTCTGTTTTTTTCCTTCGGAGTAGTTAGTCTTAGAATCACAGAATGTAGGGCAGCACGGTGGCCTAGTGGTTAGCACAACCGCCTCACGGCACTGGGGTCCCAGGTTCGATCCCGGCTCTGGGTCACTGTCCGTGTGGAGTTTGCACATTCTCCCCGTGTCTGCGTGGGTTTCGTCCCAACAACCCAAAAATGTGCAGAGTAGGTGGATTGGCCGCGCTAAATTGCCCCTTAATTGGAAAAAATAATTGGGTAATCTAAATTTATTTTTAAAAAGCATGTAGAGTGCAGCATGTATTCGGCCCAGCGAGTTTGCACCAGCCCTTGGAAAGAGCATCCCCCACACCTCCACCCTATTCCCGTAACCCAGCAACCCCACCTAACCCTTTTTGAACGCTAAGGGCAATTTAGCATGGCCAATCCACCTAACCTGCACGGCTTTGAACTGTGAGAGGAAACCGGAGCACCCGGAGGAAACCCACGCACACACGGGGCGAACGTGCAGACTCCGCACAGACAGTGACCCAGCCGGGAATCGAACCTGGGACCCTGGAGCTGTGTGGCAACTGTGCTAACCACCGTGCTACCGTGCTGCCCACCTGTCTTGGTTACAGAGGACAGCCTTAGTCTCCCAGAAGTGATGCATTCACACTTTCTGTACTTTCATGTAAGGCAGGCTCCATGGACTGACCCAGAGTGAAAGCATCATCAGCATTGCCTGGGTAATCGCCATTTATTGGCATCGCACCGATGCTGCGGTTAGCCACCGGCTGGGCATTAATGGCATGGACGTCCATTTATGTTGATATGTGGAGCCCTGGTGGATTCATTGATGCCATGCAGCTGAACTCTAGGCTGACAGTAACCCCGACACAAAGTGAAAGCTCTGTGGCCTGTCCAGCTGATTCCTCTTTTACACAGGAGAGGTAATGGAGGCCTGGTTCTCCGATTTGCCTGTGAAAGCTGGTCTGTGCCTCTGCTGTCTGAGAGAAATCAGCAACCAGAGAAACCTCACACCACAGAGGAAGCTGTCCCTTTGTTAGACATTGGCTGGCGGGTCAGCCTGAAGCCTTTGTTATTCTGCACTTCAAGAGAAGTCAAGCTAGTGGGTCACTGTCTGTGCGGAGTCTGCACGTTCTCCCCGTGTGTGCGTGGGTTTCCTCCGGGTGCTCCGGTTTCCTCCCACAGTCCGAAGACGCGCAGGTTAGGTGGATTGGCCGTAATAAATTGCCCCTTAGTGTCCAAAAAAGGTTAGGAGGGGTTATTGGGTTACGGGGATAGGGTGGAAGTGAGGGCTTAAGTGGGTCGGTGCAGACACGATGGGCCGAATGGCCTCCTTCTGCACTGTGTGTTCTATGTTCTAGTGAGGCCAAGCTGGCGAAGACGGACCAGCCACATCTTTTTTTTTGCGATGTGTGCAGTAATCAACAAGCCAGAGATTAGCTTCCGCAGTGGGTAAAGGAAGCTCTCCAAGCCCTCCGCTGAATATTGAAAAGGGGCTGGTTTAGCTCACTGAGCTAAATCGCTGGCTTTTAAAGCAGACCAAGCAGGCCAGCAGCACGGTTCGATTCCCGTACCAGTCTCCCCGGGCAGGAGGCGGAATGTGGCGACTAGGGGCTTTTCGCAGTAACTTCATTGAAGCCTACTCGTGACAATAAGCGATTTTCATTTCATTTTCATTTTTCATTTGTATGGGGGAAGTCTTCTGTGATGTGAATCATCATATAAACGCTCGCGACACCAGCCCCAAAAACACCCGTGACCACAAGGGCGGGTCACAGGCTGGGAATTCTGCAGCGAGTAACTCACCCTCCTGACCCCCGCCAAAGCTTGTCCGCCATCTATGAGGCATAGGTCAGGGGTGTAATGGAATATTCTTCACTTGCCCAAATAAGGCCTGCTCAGACAACACTCACGAAGCTCGACGTTGTCCAGATCAATGCGGCCCGCTTGATTAACACCCCATCAGACACCTTAAACATTCACTCCCTCCACCACCGACGCACAGTGGCAGCCGTGTGTGCTATTGATGCACTGCCGCAACTCGCCAAGGCTCCTTCGACAGCACCTCCCAAAACAGAAGGGCAAGGGCAACAAGATTCATGGCTTCCAAGTTGCCCTACAAATCACAAAACATTCTGGCTTGGGGGCTATATCAGAGTTCTTCCACAAGTTTGGCTGCTTCTTTCAAACTGTGCAAAGCTGCGCCAGTGAATCGGTAAGGGAATTCCAATTCAGACCTAGGTGACCCAGTCATCTTTGCTATAAGTCCATAAGATGTGCGTCTGTGTGTGGAGTAGGCCACTCGGCTCATCGAGTCTGTTCCACCATTCAATGAGATCATGGCTGATCTGATACAATCCTCAACACTTTCCTGCCTTATCCCCATAACCCTTGATTCCCTCACTGAATAAAAATCTGTCTTTCTCAGCTTTGAACATACTTAGTGACCCAGCCTCTACAGCTCTCTGCAGTAAAGAATTCTACAGATTCACCACCTTGTGAGAGAAGAAATTCCGCCTCATCTCGGTCTGAAGTGGACCACCCCTTACTCTGCGGCCAATACAGGTCCTCGGAGAATTAGTGCTGCTTCATGTCTTTATTTTCAGTAATCTTGCTTTCTACCACAACAATGTCAAGGACAAAGCTGATGAATGACTCGTGGTGGGGTATTAGGAAAAGTCCTGCACTGCAGAATGCAAAACCCGAATCATTCATCAGATCGCCGTGTGCAACTTAACCGAAAAACACTCCATGGTTTATTTTAAGGTAAACCTCAGTTTATTGTTTGTGCTACACACTCAGACACACACACGCACACAGACAGGCAGACACACACACACAAACACAACACACACACACACACACACAGACACACATACAGAGACACACACACACAAGCACACAGACAGACAGACACACACGCACACAGACACACACACACATACAGAGACACACACACTCAAGCACACAGACATACATACACACACACACACACACAGAGGCACACACACAGACACAGGCACACACACACAAACATACACAGATACAGACACACACAGAGAAACAGACCGAGACACACACTCACACACACAGACACACACAGATACAGACAGAGATACACACACACAGACCCACACACACAGGCACACAGATACACACACAGAAACACACACACACAGTAACACACACACAGAAACAGACACACAGACAGACACACACACAGAAACAGACAGAGACACACACACACAGACACAGAGATATACACACACAGACACACACATACAGACAGGCACACAGATACACACACAGAAACACACACACACAGACAGAGACACACACACAGACAGACAGACATACACAGACAGACACACAACTACACAGGCGCACACACACAGACACAAACAGACATACACAGACACACACACACCTACACAGGCACACACACAGATACACACACAGGCACACAGACACACACACACAGATACACACACACAGACACACACAGGCACACAGACACACAGAGGCACACACACAGACAAACACAGATAGATACAGACACACACATAAACACACACAAACACACACACCCACATACACACACACACACACTGTAACTTCTGGGGATTTGCTTTTTGGTAAATGGCTGCTCATGAAGCTGTAGATCACAAATATTTATTTTAAATCACTGTCACATCGCCCGCTAAAACCAAACCAAGTGACTGAGCCTAGGAGACGTTATCAGGACCAGTTTCCCACACGTCACAAGTGAACCCTAAACCACTTTCGCACACAGACCAGGAACTTCATGGGCCCTGAGGATGCTACTGACTGTGAGTTGAACTCTATCCCGACGGTTGTGGGCCTCAACTCCACCCTGGCCCCAGCCAGAAACTTGAGCACAAAAAGACTGATGCTCCCTGATGTGTTAGGCAGGTTGGTTCGATGTGGACTGCACTCGATGCAGGGAAGCTAGAAACAGACGTCTAACACTGGAGAAAATCCAACACTGTTTTATTCAGTGATAGAACTGTTAAACATATTCAACTGTGGGTCGACACTCTACGGAACTGACTGGAGACCTAGTAGTAGCCTGACCAGACTTACTAGCTACCGCGTGGTGTTTGCACTTGCTAGCTCGTGGACTCTGACTGTCTCAGTGGCTGGGTCCAGAGAGAGCGGGAAACCTAGTGTCCGCTGGCTTTATAGTGGTAGTGTCCTGTCTGGTGATTGGCTGCTCTGTGCTGTATGCTTACTGGTCATCCTGTGTGTCAATCACTGCCTGTCTGCATCTCATTATATACATGAGTGGATGTTATGACAGCTACCAATGCAATAGAGGGAGTGCTGTACTCTTAGCAATACTGGGCTAAATTACACAGCAAGGCGGGGGGCGGGGGGGGGGGGGGGTTTTGCTCACACGACCCCACACCCCCTCGGCAGGCTAACTACACAGAGTGGGCCCTCCACCCCTCATTGGGAAGAAATTCCACCCTCAAGAGCTGCCAGCCAATCTGATTGACCGACAGCTCCAGCAGTCGCAGCAGCACCAGGACTGAGCAGTGGACACAGCTGGGACTGCAGGTAGGCCCCAGGATGAAGGCCGCCCACCCGGAGCCAGGTAACTTCTGGGTCTTGGTTGGGAAGAGATGGGGGAGCCGAGGGAGGGGGCAAGGGAGGTGGGTTTTGGAGGCCAGGCTGGAGGTACAAAATCTCCTTCAGGGAATAGACAGGACAGGTACAGGTAAAATGCTTCCCTTGGTTGGAGAATTTAGAAGCAGGGGGCACAATTTCAAAATAAGCCACTTAGGACCAAGATGAGGAGAACTTTCTTGTGAATCTTTGAAATTTTTTATATATGTTTAAGGTAGAGATTGACAGATTTCTGATTAGCAATAACATAAAGGGTTATGGGGATATTGTGGGTAAAAGGCACTGAAGTGTCTGATCAGCAATGATTGTTTTGAATGATAAGCTGAAAGCCTACTCCAGTTCCGACCTTTCTAAGTTGTGGTCACATCTTGGAGGAGTGCCCGTGCTGGACAGGTGAGATTGGAATTGTTGCCAGCGAGCCACTTTCGAGAGATATGGACTGCTGCATAATGCTCTTCTTGTGTCAACATTGGAGCCACTTAAATCCAACGCTGCTGCATCAATCAGTCCAGATAAATGCGTTGAGTCGCTGGAGGGTGCAGATGGCGCTGATAAAGAGGAACCATGTATAATCAGCAATCCTTCACTCTGGACAATCACATATTTGAAGCGGCCTCTAAGGCACGGTTGTTAGCACTGCTGCCTCACAGCGCCAGAGACCCGTGTTCGATTCCGATCTCGGGTCACTGTCTGTGCGGAGTCTGCGCGTTCTCCCCGTGTCTGCGTGGGTTTCCTCCGGGTGCTCCGGTTTCCTCCCACAGTCCAAAGATGTGCAAGTTAGGTGGATTGTTAGCTGTAACCAAGTTAGCTGGTTTAGCTCACTCAGCTAAATCGCTGGCTTTTAAAGCAGACCAAGCAGGCCAGCAGCACGGTTCAATTCCCGTACCAGCCTCCCCGGACAGGCGCCGGAATGTGGCGACTAGGGGCTTTTCACAGTAACTTCATTGAAGCCTACTCGTGACAATAAGCGATTTTCATTTCATTTTTCATTTCATTACATTGCCCCGAGGTGGGGTTATGGGGTGGGTGTTTGGGCCTAGGTAGGGTGCTCTCTCATGGGGTCAGTGCAGACTTGATGGGCCAAATGGCCTCCTCCTGCAGGGATTCTATGATTCTTTCCATCTCCAGAACCTTCCAGCCTTTGAACTCTCTGAGATCGCAAATTGACAGAGAATCCAAATGGGCAGCAGCATCCGGTTAATGGAATATACCACTGGTTCTGCGGCTGCATTGTAGCGTGCCTGGGAAACAATCACTCATTGTGATCCCCCCCCCCTCCCCCCCCCTCCCCCCCCCCCCCTCCCCCCCCCCCCCCCCCCCCGGGGTAGCCAGTGAATGGCCAGAGTGATGAGCCATCAATTGCACGAGAGACGAGTTGCTTTACAAAAGTTAGGCTTTAATAAACTAGAACTTAGCCCTGCGGTTGTCTACAATAAAATGGACGACCGCCGGGCGTTTGACTATTTATACCTCGGCAAGGAGGCGTGGTTGACTCAGCCTCTCGACCAATCGGAGAGCTGTCACATGACTGGTCTCAACCAACTGGTCGAGAGGCACATGACCGACCAGGGCCAATGGTAAGCCGGTGTTCTGCCCCAATGGCCGACAGCTATGCAAATCATATCACCACACAGAGGACATTGGCTCACTGTCCAATTAAAGATGAGGGGGCGCGGTCTCAAATCAGGGAGGTCCAATCTGAGGCCTTCCAGCGAGGGAGGAGCAGCAGGAAGCCATGGCAGGTAGGTGAGGGGGAGGGCACATCAAAATGGAGGTGTCTCGCTCTCTCCAATCTAACGTTTGAATTAAAAATGCCCTCTGCACCATCATCCATGGATGGGGTTAGGGGAGGGCGGGGAGACGACCATCGGAAAAAAACCCTTTACAAGATTTAAAGTACACCGACGTCCCAGTTTGCCACGGCACCACTGAAATTGAGACACCCAAATGGAAGTCAGAGAAACATCTCTCCATTGTATCCTTCTCCCTGTCCCAAAAGCAAACACAGAGCCAATGCAATACTTTCTACACACTCAATCATAGAATTTACAGTGCAGAAGGGGGCCATTCGGCCCATCGGGTCTGCACCGGCCCTTGGAAAGAGCACCCTGCCTAAGCCCACACCTCCACCTTATCCCCGTAACCCAGTGACGTCACAGTAGCATGGGCAGCACGGTAGCATGGTGGTTAGCATAAATGCTTCACAGCTCCAGGGTCCCAGGTTCGGTTCCCGGCTGGGTCACTGTCTGTGCGGAGTCTGCACGTCCTCCCCGTGTGTGCGTGGGTTTCCTCCGGGTGCTCCGGTTTCCTCCCACAGTCCAAAGATGTGCGGGTTAGGTGGATTGGCCATGCTAAATTGCCCGTAGTGTCCTAAAAAGTAAGGTTAGGAGGGGGGGGGGGGGGGGTTGTTGGGTTACGGGTATAGGGTGGATACGTGGGTTTGAGTAGGGTGATCATTGCTCGGCACAACATCGAGGGCCGAAGGGCCTGTTCTGTTCTGTGCTGTGCTGTACTGTCACCTAACCTTTTTTTTGAACACTGAGGGCAATTTAGCACGGCCAATCCACCTAACCTGGACATCTTGGACCGTGGGAGGAAACCGGAGCACCCGAAGGAAACGCGGACACGGGGAGAATGTGCAGACTCCGCACAGACAGTGACCCAAGCCGGGAATCGAACCTGGGACCCTGCAGCTGTGAAGCAACTGTGCTACCGTGCCGCCCTCAACCACCTCTCAATCGGTATATAAATAAAATGCCAATTAAAATTCCCTGGAAAAAGCCGACAGAGGCTCAGAGATGGACTTTCAATTAAACGCACAGCACTGCAGCCTGGGGCCCTGGCCAATGGGGAGGCCCCGTATGGAGAGGTGACCATGGGAACACCATGGAACACCAATCAGAGCACTGGTAGCTCTAAATTTGCCGATTGGCTCATGAAATTCGAATGAGCCTATCAGCCGGCAGTACAGAACAACACGGGGCTCTGATTGGTGGACTCCCCTTGACGGCGGGAAAACAGTTTGCCAGATGTCGGGAGGCGGTGGAGACCTGGAGCAGTTCAGACACCGATCTCCTGGATTGGTGGGAAGTTTGTGAAATTCCACCGAGTGAAGGTGCAAAGCGGCAGCCAGGTTCCTGGCATTTAGACTGGCGGGCAGCCTGAGGCACAAAAGTGAGGTCGCCGACTTAACATCGGGGCGTGGGCCCGCAAAGCCTTCAGTGAGGCAAGGAGGAGGCACTGGCCCAATGGCCGCCAAGGGTTGCAACGGGGTGACACCCGACCTCCAGGCCATCGCTGAGGATGGAAGGAGGGAGGGAGGGTGGCCAATCAACCAACCAACCAACCTCCCAACAAACAAGAACAGCGGCCATTAGGCCAGACAGTCAGTAGCCAGACAGGAGCACACACGGTGGTCAAGGGTCAAGGCTTGAGGCCTGGCCACCCGAGCGAGAGCGAGAGGTGAGCCGAACAGCAGTCTGGAGATGCGAAGTAGGCCAGGCAAGCACCGACGGAACAGCGGCCAGCGGCAGCAGGGGGGGGGGGGGCGCGGCCAGAGTCGGATGACTTTGACCTGCTGACTTACGGAGACAACACATCAACCGGAAAACCTGAACCAGATGTGGACTCTGAAGTGGAAATGGAACTACGAGATCACGCTCAAGCACATTGTTCTGCTGCTGCTGAAGTGAGTTGAAGTAACCTACTCTGAAGATATTACCAAATGACCCACCGGGTGTGATTGAACATTTTTGTAATAAATAGACCAGAGAACACAGGTAACATGGAAAATCTGAGAAAAGAGTTTGAGTTTCGAAGCCAAAAAACAGTTGAGAGTCTTTATGAGTCCCATTTCCAGAGGGTGAAGAGAAACGGCATGATGGAAAGGAGAAATTGGTTGATTTATTCAGAAACCTTCAAGGCCGTCGACTGTTACATTTGCAAAATTTCCCTGACCCCAGTGAAGGGGGACAATCATTTGTCGACAGGTTCCCTAACTGGAGAAATGTTGGCAACGATATTGCTGATCGTGAAACTTCCAATCGACATATTAAGGCTCTGCGTGTGCCTTCATTCAAAGAAAATGAAATGAAAAATGAAACGAAAATCGCTTATTGTCATAAGTAGGCTTTAAATGAAGTTATTGTGAAAAGCCCCTAGTCACAACATTCCAGCGCCTGTTCGGGGAGGCTGGTACGGGAATTGAACCGTGCTGCTGCCCTGCCTGGGTCTGCTTTAAAAGCCAGAGATTTAGCCCTCTGCTAAACCAGCACTTGTCAATTATCCGGAAGACTTGATTCTGTGACATCGGCTCACTTTGAAAAGGAGCGTTCTTATTGGAGGAAAGTGCTGAGTCGTGCTGTTGCCATAGTTACACCGCTGTCTTCCTTGCGACTACGTCGAAGAGGACATGATGAGTCATCAGTGTCGACTCGAAGAGGCACTTTTTCAGCCTGCCTTGAATGTCTCAGTGAATTTGACGAACTTCTCAAAGAGCTTTTGAGAAGTTAGCAATATTGTGGCTCAGGGAAGACTAACATTTTAATACACAGAACCTATGATGACTTCATTAGTATAATGACAGAAAGGCTCAGAAACCAATTCACTCATGAAGTCAAAGATACTAAATACGGGCAGCACGGTGGCCTAGTGGTTAGCACAACCGCCTCATGGCGCCGAGGTCCCAGGTTCGATCCCGGCTCTGGGTCACTGTCCATGTGGAGTTTGCACATTCTCCCCGTGTCTGCGTGGGTTTCGCCCCCACAACCCAAAAACGTGCAAGCTAGGTGGATTGGCCACGCTAAATTGCCCCTTAAATGGAAAAATGATTGGGTACACTAAATTTATTTAAAAAAAGATACTAAATACTCTTCCATAATAGTTTTTTTTAATAAATATGAAATGAAATGAAAATCGCTTATTGTCACGAGTAGGCTTCAATTAAGTTACTGTGAAAAGCCCCTAGTCGCCACATTCCGGCGCCTGTTCGGGGAGGCTGTTATGGAGTACCCAATTATTTTTTTCCAATTAAGGGGCAATTTAGCGCGACACCTGGATGCCTAGATATCTAAAGCTTCCCTTATCACTTTTTAACAATATTTGTCACAAATACTTCTGGTGAATGTTCTTTGTCTGTATTGAAAAGAGTGAAACGTTACAAGCTAATACGATGAGTAAGGAACATTTAACAAGTTCAGCAATACTGACAATTGAAAATACATCCTGACAAGATTTTACCCACAATGGTGTGATTGATGATTTAGTGAACAAAAAGCTCAGAAGAAAAGTCATCAAAGTTGCCATAAACTGCAAACAACTGATGAAGCTAGAAAATTTGAAAGATCTGCTGCCCTACCATGTTCTCCAGTCTAAATCATGTTCTTCAAGAAGGAATATTTGCTGGTCTGATATAATTGCTGGTTATAGATCATAGAATTTACAGTGCAGGAGAAGGCCATTCAGCCCATCGGGTCTGCACCGGCCCTTGGAAAGAGCACCCACGTGCAGGCAGTTATAACCTGTGAGTAACCACCATCCGCCATCGCACTTTATTGACCTTCAGAAAGTCGCTTAACACAGCGGTTAGCACTGTTGCTTCACAGCGCCACGGTCCCAGGTTCGATTCCCGGCTTGGGTCACTGCCTGTGCGGAGTCTGCACCTTCTCCCCGTGTCTGCGTGGGTTTCCTCCGGGTGCTCCGGTTTCCTCCCACATGTCCCGAAAGACGTGCTTGTTCGGTAATTTGGACTTTCTGAATTCTCCCTCAGTGTACCTGAACAGGTGCCGGAGTGTGGCGACTAGGGGATTTTCACAGTAACTTCATTGCAGTAAGCCTACTTGTGACAATGAAAGATTATTGTCATAGGGGTGGGGATCCACACCATTGGGGACGGGACTCGATGCCATTGGGGGCGAGCCCGCACATCGCCAGGAGTGGGGCGAGATGTGGTGCCCCCAAAAAAGAGGGGAAGGGTGGGGCCCCTGAAAGCGTAGGTCCGCTTCTGCTGGACTCGATGGGCCGAGTGGCCTCCATCTGTGTCGTATTATTCGATGTCTCTGTGCTGCCGTGAAGTTTGAATTCTGTAGTGAACCCAGAATAATCTGCCCATTAGCATTTACAAAGGACACATACACAGACTGACTTACCAAGAGCTTCTCATTTCCTATCTCATACTTTACTGTCTGACGTTACAGGTAGCGGGGGAGTAAAGCCCTTGTTTTTATTGACAGCACTGATGGAGCACTGGCTAATCTAAGCTTCCAGTGGAATTTGCCAACCCTCCATGTGGGATTAGCCTGCAGTCTCCAGGAATTGGAGGTCCATCTCCAACGTCCAGGGCACTGAAGTGGGCGACCCTGGAGAAATATCATTGGGACCCTAAAATAAAAAGATCTTTTCTGTTGTCATTTCCTTTGAGCTTTTCTCTGCACCAGACAGAAAAAACGTTGTACAGGGTGGAAGGAAAGGCTGTTTGGCGGAGAGGCAAGGCATCATCCAACTGGGCAATGGGTCGTTTTCTTTCCAACTGGCCGAGGAAAGCAACACGTCACAAGCATGGATGTGTTGGCTGGCTCGTGGCTGGCGTGTGGAGGCAGGTCATGTGACAGAAGCTCCAGGCGTACATTCAATCACACTTGCCAACCGTCGCTGGCAATCAGGTTTATTTTACATTAACTGTGTCCCAACCCCGAATCAAACCCTTCCTTCAGCTCACGTGGCAATTGTCCCAGTCAGGGAAACTCAACAGGGAAAGGGTAACCTGGCTTGGGTGACCCATTGGGACTCAGAGTGGATACTCGCCCCAGTGGGTGGGGTCCCCTCTTGGGCAGAGACACGTGTCTGGACCTCGGTGCAGCCATGGGGCTGCGGGACCCTGCTGAGCAATTCGTGTTAATAAATCCTTTCTGTCTTCACTGGAGTCTTGTGAAAGTGCGTCTCTACATCTCATAAAGACAGGAACAGGCAGGTGGTCAGCGAGCCCACCGCAATGACAGGGGGCTCTCGGCTTCCCCCTGATGGTTTTATTGGTTCAACATTGTGCGAAATGAATATCGGCGAGGGCAGGGTCGGTAAGGGTCACCTCGTCATATCAAGAGGGGTCCCAATCACATCGAGAGGGACCCCAATCACATCGAGAGGGACCCCAATCACATTGAGAGGGATCTGGTCACATCGAAAGGGACCCCAATCACATCGAAAGGGACCCACATCACATCGAGAGGGATCTAGTCATATTGAAAGGGACCCACATCACATCGAGAGAGACCTGGTCACATCGAGGGGGCCTTGTGACATTGAGGGGGACCTCAATCAAGCGTGTACCCCATCTGATACTGAAGTCAACTGAAGGGAATAATGAGTGCGGAGGGTAATGGCGGCCAACAATAAAAACAACTTGCATTCATATAGCGCCTTTAATGTAATAAAATGCTCCAAGGTGATTCGCAGGAGCATCACTAAGCAAGATCTGACACATCGGAAAATATTGGCATAAATGACCAAAAGCATTGGTCAAATAGACAGTTTATAAGGAGCATCTTAAGGGAAGATGAAGCAGCAGTGAGGCTTGTTGGGGGGTGGGGGGTGGGGGAGGGGTGGGAGAGTTCCAGAGCTTAGGGAATTGGCAACTGAAGTCACGGCCCCCAATGGTGGAACGATGGAAATCGGTGATACTCCACTGGCCAGAATTAGACGTGGCCCAATATTTCTGAGGGGGTCGGAGGAGGTTACAGAGATCGGGAGGGGTGAGACCTTGGAGGGATTTGATGGCAAAGCTGAGAATTTTAAAATCAAGGCATTGCTTAACCGGGAGCCAATGTCGGCCTGTGAGGACAGGAGGGAAATGGGGGGGATTTGGTGTGAGGAAGGACACGGACAACAGAGATTTGGACGATACAGAGGAGAGAAAGTGTGAGAGTCGGACGTGTGCTGGGATATGGTCAAGCGTAGAAGTGGCAGAGCCAATGGCGTGAGTTTCAGCATCAGATGACTTGAGACAAAGTTGGAGTGGGGCAACGTCACGAAGGTGGACAAGGACAATCCCGCCTGTTTCCTCCTATTCTTCAGGAGATATTCCGATCCCTTGATGAGGTGCTGACCATTAGAGTTCAATAGTCCCATCTTTGATTCCTGGGCTTGAGATGCAGCCAAGGGCAGCAACTGTGCGTTGCAATTTTCCTGATAATTTGAGCGAGGGTGCCTCAATGCCCAGAATTAGCAGCTGCAAGCTGCATTACACATATATATATATATACCTCCTTTGGTATTATTCATTCTCGGGATTTGGGTGGGATTCGTTGGTCATCCCTACTGGACCTTGAGAATGTTGTTACATCGTTATTCTGTGTCGTGTTACAGACCAAACCACATTGTCGTGGGTCTGGAGTCACATGTAGGCCAGGCCAGGTAAGCACAGCAGATTTCCTTCACCAAAGGACATTAGTGACCAAGGTGGACCTTCACAATAATCGATGATGGTTGCCATGGCACCCATTACTGAGACTAGTCCGGATTTATTCATCAGTTGAAGATATCAACTGAATTTAATAATGAATCAAATTTAACTTCCACCAGCTACTATGATGGAATGATGCCGCCCACTGCACCCACCCACCCCATGTTCAAAGGAGCTGCCCGCTGCAGTGATATGTACATACAGAGACATATAAAGGGTTGATGACTACATCATAGTGTAAGACAACCACTAGGTGGCGGCACTAGATTCATGTATAAATATGTGAACTCAAAGGATCTCTCTCTCTTAGAACCAGGAGTGACTAGACAGCAGAGTGTTAGACAGATAGAGCATAGTTAGCACGTATAGTCAAATATAGTTAATACTCATTCTGAATTACTTTATTACCAGTGGTAGTTCTGCAAGAGTGAGCAAACACATTTCATCATTAGTATTTAATTCGTTATTCATTAAACCTATTTTGCTTTGAATTGAAGATTGGTGTTTGAAGATTGAAATCTAACCATCAGACCATACTGGCAGTAAAGCAAAGATTAACAATATGGTACCAGGCTTATAACATGGTACCAGGATTTGGCTTCAGTAAACTAGCTGGAGTAATATAGTAAGATCAGAAAAAGAAGAAAACCTTAGCAGCTATTTGACTCGAGAAGCATCGCCGCAAGCAAAACCTTTGAAGACAAATGACTCGATGGACAAAGGTCAAGCTCCTCTGGTTGTTAGCAGCTCTCAGAGGGCAGGACTTCTTTCCCGGGGAATGGCCCACTGCTGGCGATTTAAGGGTCTGAGTGGCACTTATGCCAACGTTCCGATGGTCCCTTGCTGGCTCCTCAACCGGCAGGTGGGATTGACTCCCAATGCCTCCATGGAATTCTGCCCATTGCCGCCACATCACCATCTCCCACTGTCGTAAGTAATATCAGTGAACCAATTGGGGTTCTAACCATGACTTCACGGCCACTTTAATGTTGCCGCCTTGTCGTTTCCAGGTTTATTATCCTTTTTAAGTTGCTTTTTGAGAAGCTGGATTTGAGTTGTCGAACTGCTCCGTTGATTCAATCAGCCGGGGCTCGGGCGAGGAAAAGGGACTGTTTCGGATCATCCCCAATTGTTCTGCCGCAGCCTATTGAACTGGATTCTCAAGAAAGTGTGGAAATAGAGAGGGAAAAAGAACATTAAACCAAGAAAGGAACTGGGCTATAAAGATCCAGAATGTGACGAGGTTTATCCCCGGATGAATTACAGAGCTTCCTTTCCTCGAGAACATTTCTCCCATTCTGATTCGTGACCTTGTTCGGTGAAGAAATGCAACTTGTGATTATCTGCGGATAATTTGAAAGCTGGTAAGGTGGTCCATGGAGAGAAAAAGACCCGCATTTATATAGCGCCAGAGACCGCCGGACGTCCCTTTGCAGCCACGGGAGTGCTGTTTTGAAGTGCAGCCACTGTTGTGACGTAGGAAACACGGCAGCCAACTTGAGCACAGCAAGATCCCAGGAATGGCAATGTGATAGTGAGCAGACAATCCGTTTTTGGGACGTCGAAGGAGAGGAGATCTTGAAGATTACCCCCCCCCCCCCCCCCCCGCCCCCCCCCCCCCCCCTCCCCCCTCAGAATAGTGCCCTGAGATCTTTTACCTCCACCTGTAAGGTCTCGGTTTAGCGTCTTGTCTGACTGCTCCCCCAACAGGGCGGCACGTCCTCGGGCCGGCTCAGGTCCTGGAGTGGGGAGTGAACCCACAACCTTGTGGTTCAGCAGCAAGACGGCGATCCGCCGCCTAATATAAAACACTCCCTCCGCAATGACCACGTAAAACAATGGCTCTTTTGTGGCCTTCACCGAGTGATCGGGTTTCTCAAATTCAGCCAACTGACACAGCACTGGGACTGGTTCCTAGTGTGTCCGTCAAATGAGGGATGATTTTATTGCTCTTTAATTAAGACTGCTGGCTGAGGGGGTGGGCTAATGGGTTCCAGACCTCCAACACAAACTCTGATTACACCACACGGGTGCCTGAGGCCAGCAGCAGTTAAGCAGCTGTTTGATCTCTGAGCCCGAATCCGCTGTGTTCTTTCAGTCTTTTCAAACACCGTCCTCTGTGCTGACAGAAACTAAACACAACCTTCCAGAGGTTAGAAGCACTGGCACCTTAATAACGTTTTGCTAAACAACGAACAGTCACCAATAAATCCGATAGAGTTATTGGAAAATCGGGGGGGGGGGGGGGGGGGGGGGTCGTGCTGGACCCCCTAAGCCAGGGTGCTGTGCGTAGTCCTGGTGTAAAGGTTATGAAATGAAAATGAAAATGGCTTATTGTCACGAGTAGGCTTCAACGAAGTTACTGTGAAAAGCCCCTAGTCGCCACATTCCGGCGCCTGTCCGGGGAGGCCGGTACGGGAATCGAACCGTGCTGCTGGCCTGCCTAGGTCTGCTTTAAAAGCCAGCGATTTAGCCCACTGAGCTATCGTGGCTACGGCGAAGGAGGCGCACAAAAGATTTACAAGAATGAGACCTGAAATGAGAGGATATAGATATCAGGAAATGTTTGACATTCTCTCGAAAATAGAGGGTTGAGGGGAACGTAACCTAACAGAGATCTTTTAAATTATGTAAGGTTTTTTGTCTCGTGGAGATAGATGATTCGGGGCTTGGGGAGGAGGGTCCCGGGGGGGGGGGGGGGGTCCCGAGACCACGGTGGGGGGCGGTCACGAGACAGGGGTCCCATTTAAAAA
Source organism: Scyliorhinus canicula (assembly GCF_902713615.1). Classification (NCBI taxonomy): domain Eukaryota; kingdom Metazoa; phylum Chordata; class Chondrichthyes; order Carcharhiniformes; family Scyliorhinidae; genus Scyliorhinus; species Scyliorhinus canicula. Next base: position 9,473,396 of record NC_052153.1, read on the forward strand.
TGCCGCCGCGATCTCTTCCTGCGCTGGTGAGCGGGGCTCGTTCGTGCTGGAAATGGGACGGAGTGCGGCCTTGACGGACCGTTCCTCACCGAGGGCCCGAAATGAAGTCCCGTTGGATAGCGGGGGTCGCTCTCGGCGCTGCCGATGCCGGGGCCGATGACGGGGCTAAACGCACTCGCCACGGAACTCTGTTTCACTTCCGTTAAAGTGCGCCCAATGTCTCCAACCTTGAGTGTCAGGAAACACGCCCGTCACGGGTGGGGCTGGGGGGTTTTCGCAGCCCACACGTTTACCTCCACCTGAAACAGGGCGTTGCACCTTCTCACCATATTTCCCAATCCCGTCGCCAAAGCCCGTCCCACACAAACGGGAGCAGAAAGTACCGGCAGGACGTCTGTGACATTTACCAGGGAGAGCGGGGGCAGGGCACGGTACCTCCGACACTGCAGCACTCCCTCAGTGCTGCGCCGGGCGGAGCAGCAGCCTAGATTGTGTGCCCAGGGAGGGAGAATGCTGCCCGCTGCACCATGGCTGACAGTGTCACTTGACGAACGAGCCCTCCGCAGATCGATTTAGGAATGTACGTCACAGGGTCACGTGAAGCCTGGGGTGGCACAGTAGGTTAGCACGGCTGCCTCACTGCGCCAGGGACCTGGGTTCAATTCCGGCCTCGGGTGACTGTCTGTGTGGAGTTTGCACTTTCACCCCCTGTGTGCGTGGGTTTCCTCCGGGTGCTCCGGTTTCCTCCCACAGTCCAAAGATGTGCAGGTTAGGTGGGTTGGCCATGATAAATTGCCCTTCGTGTCCAAAAGGGCTGGGTGGGGTTATGGGAATACGGGGATAGAATGGGGAAGTGGGCATAGGTAGAGTGCTGTTTAGTATGGGCGGTGCTTACTTGATGGGCCGAATGGCCTCCTTCGGCACTGTATGGATTGTGGTGATATGCATCACTGTAAATACACAAGGGGTTAATGTAAATACATTTAGACTAAATAAACACTAGAGGGAGCACCAGAGACATCATGACACACAGACATTCAACCAATAAGTCAGTAAGATAGGACACGACCAATGGGCAGTCAAAACACCCTGAGGTGACACTACCACAAGGGGGCAACCCATATAAAAGGACAGGGCACACATGCTCTTCCTCTTTCCATAGGCGACACTCAGCGAGACAGGGGCAGATCAGGAAGCATCACACCCACCGCATGGCTTAGCGCAGACTGGTTAGTTAGACTGAGTTACTATAGCAAGATTAGCAGGAGAGTCGAACTCAAGTAGGAGAATTGTTCACTGTTCAATAAATGTGTTAAACCTATCTCCAAGTCTGAACCTTCCTTTGTCAGAGTATACATCAAGGAAGCAGCTTATGCTACATGAAGAAGGATAACACAACAGGGATTTTATTCTATTCAATGGAATGAAAGAAAATCAGCAAGCAGCATGAATACGTCCCAATTCACTTCAGATGTAACTTCCTTTGTCTGAAGCTCCCATATATAAACCTCAGTCTGTGCAGCACAGATGTGCTTTGGGAAATTTATGGAATTGTTTAGCAGAGAGGCACTGCCTCGCAGGCTCCGAGTGCAGGCAGCGGCCAAACGCAACCTCAGCAAGTCACGGGTCAGCCATCAATTACAGAGGCAGCTCCAAGCGGAGGGGCTTTGATGGAGCAGCGTATGGATCTGAAGCATTGCAGCTGGACCTGTTTAGGGGAACAGTGAACGAAAAGCATGTATAGAAGGATTTCAGGCCAGCCAACTTGCGTGCAACATGCTCTTCCGCTGTGGTGTTTATCCAGCCCTGAATAACTTTCTCGTTTGGCTCTTTTCCAATTTTGAAATGTAAGTTGTGAAAGAGAGCAGGGCCTTTTTTTGTGTGTGTGTGTGTGACAGAGGCCAGGTTGAGTTGCTTCATTCGAAACACCTTATAAGATAATTTAACTGTCATTTGTTTGTTTTTTAAGTAAGTACCTGTGACCCATTCGCAAACCACTGCATTCAGGAAAATGCACTTTTTAAAAACACGTTTGTCACCAGATTAGGCCATTCTCCTTCCTGATAACATTGCATATTTCCAAGTCGGAGATAACAGGACTCAGCTCTCTCCCTCCTACAGCATTCCAATATTTTGGGCTTGAACCCAGGCTCGGACTAGCAACCCCCCTACTTAACAAATCTGACATTTATGGTCTGTGTAAGCAGTCTCCTAACTCACTGAATGAAGCCGATTGTTCAAAGGGTTTCTAATTACAAATGAGCCCGGCTCATTATCCTCAGACCCACCTACCAACAGAAAGGAAACAATTATCAATCAAAGAGGGAATAACTTTCATTTGGGCGGCACGGCAGCACAGATGCTTCACAGCTCCAGGCTCCCAGGTTCAATTCCCAGCTTGGGTCACCGTCTGCGCGGAGTCTGCCCGTTCTCCCCGTGTCTGCGTGGGTTTCCCCCGGGTGCTCCGGCTTCCTCCCATAGTCCAAAGATGTGCAGGTTATGTGGATTGTCCGTGCTAAATTGCCCCTTAGTGTCCGGTTAGGTTGAGTTACTGGGTTGTGGGGACGGGGTGGAGGTGTGGGCTTGGGTGGGGTGCTCTGTCCAAGGGCCAGGGCCGACTTGATGGGCTGAATGGCCTCCTGCACAGTAAATTCTATGATTCTATGATATCACACCCCTTACAACCTCAAATCCATTGCAACCAGTGAAGTACTTTTGGAATAATAGTCGCTGTTTAGAAAACGAGCAGCCAATTTGCTCACAGGAAGCTCCTACAAACAGCAATGTGATAATAACAAGGTCATCATTTTTCCCTGTTGGTTAATTGATAGATATGTATATCATATATATATTTCTATACTATATTGGATAAGGGATATTTAATATATATTTATATATAATATATATTTGAGCAGGACATCAGAGGAGAACTCTGCTTGCTTTTCTCTGGAATACTGCCAAGGGATCTTTCAGATCCCCCAAGAGGACCTCAGTTTAACATCACCTTATCCACCAGACAGTACCTCCAACAGTGCAGCACCCCCCGAGGTGTGAGCAGAGTCCACTTTTTAACCCGAAGGCAATTGGCTTTTCCCACCAGTTCCATCACTAGGAAGCACAATACTTCTTTATGTAGATGGTCAGTAGCTAAACAGCGCCATCTTCTGCTTGCTCTAGCATATTGCACATTTTGAGGTTTCAGATTTGTCATTTGTTTTAGTTTTAAGATTGTCCGCAGGCTTGACTTCAAAACAACTGGCTTCTTGGCTGCTTTCGATGGGCGAGGAACACCCTGAACTATTGTCTCATTTGTGCTTTGTGTTTTGGGTGGGCCTGTATCCAATCAGCTCGCTCTGTTGGCAACGCAGCTGCAAACCCACAAGGGGCTGATTTGCAGAGAGGGTGGAGCGCTTGTGTTCCGAAAAAAGTATGTCATTTCTAAACAATAAAACTAATCAGCAGGGGGTTACACATTTCAGGCAAAACAAAATGATAACTGGGACAGGCTTGCACCCTGTCCCTCGGGACAGCTCGAAGGGTTAACAAGGATAGCCAATTAGAAAGCACTTACCTTGCTCCACATTGCTGGAGGAGGTGCTGACGACAGGGGGACTGGAGAAGGGGGTAGTATCGGCGGCTTACAGGGCTATTTTGGAGGAGGAGAAGGCGCCGCTAGAAGGGATCAAGGCAAAGTGGGAGGAAGAGTTGGGAGAGGGTATGGAGGAGCGGTCCTGGTGTGAGGTGCTCCGGAGGGTGAACGCCTCCACCTCGTGTGCAAGGTTGGGGCTGATACAGCTGAAGGTGGTGTACAGAGCACACCTCACGAGGGCGAGAATGAGCCGGCTCTTTGAGTGGGTAGAAGATGTATGTGAACATTGCAGAGGGCGGGGGGGGGGGGGTGTTGTGTTATCCTTCTTCATGTATCATAAGCTTCTTCCTTGATGTATGCTCTGACAAAGGAAGGTTCAGACTTGGAGATAGGTTTAACACATTTATTAAACAGTTAACAATTTTCCTACTACATCTTGCCTGGGTGCTGTTGCTGGTAGTCACGGATCTTGAGTTGAACTATATAGATTCAACAGGGCACCATGGTGTGTTCTGCTTCTTCATGTAGCATAAGCTGCTTCCTTGATGTATGCTCTGACAAAGGAAGGTTCAGACTTGGAGATAGGTTTAACACATTTATTAAACTGTTAACAATTCTCCTACTTGAGTCCGACTCTCCTGCTAATCTTGCTGTAGTAACTCAGTGTAACTAACCAGTCTGCTCTAAGCTACGCGGTGGGTGTGATGCTTCCGATCTGCCCCTGTCCTACTCTCTAAGTGTCGCCTGTGGAAAGAGAAAGGGCATGTGTGCCCTGTCCTTTTATATCCCTTGTGGTAGTGTCACTCTGGGTGTCTTGACTGCCCATTGGTCGTGTTCATTAGCTGTATGTCTGCATGTCATGATGTCTCTGGTGCTCATCTAGTGTTTACTTAGTCTTAGTGTATTCACATTAACCCCTTGTGTATGTATATCACCACAGGGGGAGCCCCGCAAACCATGTTCATATGTTTTGGTCCAATCCAAAGCTGGAGGATTACTGGAAGGAGGTGTTTGAGGTCATCTCTAAAGTGGTGCACGTGAAACTGGACCCGGGCCCTCGGGAGGCCGTATTCAGTTGGAAATGGGCGCGGAGGCAGATGTTGTAGCCTTCGCCTCGTTGATCGTCCGAAGGCGGATCCTGTTAGGGTGGAGATCAACCTTTCCACCCTGGCGAGACGGGGGTCCCTGCTGGAATTACTGACATTTGAAAAGGTCAAATTTGAGCTGAGGGGAAGGATGGAAGGGGGTTCTACAATTCATGGGCGTTATTCATTACACACTTTCGAGAATTGGATCACATCGAACATTAGGGGGGCTGGGGGCTGGGAGGGTTGGGGGGAGGGGGACTGTATGTGTTAATAGTGACTATGGGTGATTCCTGATTCCTTTTTGTCATTTGTTTATGTAAACATGCGAGCTATGGGAGGATGGGATTGATATGGGGGTTGACATTCCATTCTTTACTGATTATTGTTTATTGTTGAATGTAAATTTGGGAGAAAATGTGAAAAAGGAGGAGAATAAAAAAATATTTTAAAAAAAAGAAATACTTACCTTGGGCAGAATATTATGGTTCCCCCTCCAGTGGATTTGCAGGTGAGGGACCCCCAGCATATCTCCCGGGGTACGTCCAGGGTACGATCATCCGGAGACCTCTGCCTGCCTATCCATTGCAATGGAGACATGAGAGTGTCCCGGATATATGAACAAAGAGCAAACAGCAATACAGCACAGGAACAGGCCCTTCGGCCCTCCAACCCTGTACCATCCATGATACCAACCTTTGCCAAAACCCTCAGCCCTTCCTTGTGTCGTATCCCTCTGTACCCATCCTATCCATGTGTTTGACAAGATGCCTTTGAATCGCCGTTAATGTATCTGCTTCCACAACCTCCCCTGGCAACACGTTCCAGGCACTCACCACCCTCTGTGTAAAAAACCCTGCCTCGCACATCTCCTCTAAACTTTGCCCCACAGACCTTAAACATATGCCCATTAGTTAAATAAATAGGGTTAAATAGAACCTACAGTGCAGAAGGAGGCCATTTGGCCCATCGAGTCTGCACCGACCCACATTAAGCCCTCACTTCCACCCTATCCCCGCAACCCAACCACCCTTCCCAACCCTTTTGGACACTTAGGGGTAATTTATCCTGGCCAATCCACCTAACCCCCACATCTTTGGACTGTGGGAGGAAGCCGGAGCACCCGGAGGAAACCCACGTAGACACGGGGAGAACGTGCAAACTCCGCACAGACAGTGACCCAGCGGGGAATCGAACCTGGGACTCTGGCGCTGTGAAGCCACAGTGCTATCCACTTGTGCTACCGTGCTGCCCTAAACCCTGCCCTAAACTGACCCCTCCACCCTGGGAAAGAGTGCCTGCCCATCCACTCTGTCCATGCCTCTGATAATCTTGTAGACCTCTATCAGGTCACCCCTCAACCTCCGTCTTTCTAAGGACATGGTGACATGACTATGGTGGCAGAATTAACGATCACACATTTGGGGGAGTTGGTGGGAGATGATGAATGTCACTGGTAAGCGACATTAACAGTCACTTCTGGTAATGGGACTGAAGTACTATTCCAGGGGCCGGTACTCTCGGGATATTGCCTCGGAGAGCTCCCCGTGACGCCGTTTAGCACTGGTTTCCACAACCGTGGGCCAGGCGGAACAACAAGTAGGGGAGGTCTCCCAGGCAAGATGCCACATGGGGACCTTGACCCTGCCAGCCTAGCAGTGCCAGCCGGAACCCCGGCAGTGCCATCCAGATGCCACCCTGGCAATGCCAGGGTGCCCAGGTGGCACTGCCAGGCGGGCAGGTCAAGGTGTCCAGGTGGCATTTTGCCCGTGCCGAGGATCAGGCCCGGGGAGGGGGGTGCCCTGCCCTTTCGAGGTGGGGTGCGGGAGGGGGGGGGGGGGGGGGGGTGGGGGGCTCGAGGACTCCCTAATTAGTGAGTTGGGGCATTGGGATGGTCCAGAGATCTCACAGATGAGCTCGTCAGTGCAGGAAATCAGTCTAAGTGTGGCCTTGGCGGGGCCTTCCTGGGGTGAGTGGATGTTGTGGTGTTGGGGGTCGGGGCAGCAAGGGTTGAACAGTGGGTTCAGAATTGGCACGCCAGCTGGTTTCACTGGCCCAGGGTAATTGAAGCCTGCCTGTACTAGGCCGCCCCAGGCATTCCTGCAGCTACGTGAACAGCTACTAATACCCTTGTTGCATCAAGATCCTCCTTCTCCTCCGAGGATGTTGAGTGGTCCTCACTTTCCTCCTCCTGCGGCTCCAGGACTCTCTGCATCATTATGTTGTGCAAGACATACATCATAAAGCTGTCAATCTGGGCACCCTTCCTGGTGCCTCCTCAAGGGCAGCCCCCTCCCCCCCCCCCCCCCCCCCCCCGGGTCCACCCAGAGACATGGATCACATCTTCCTCATCCCAATAGCTTGCTCAACGAGCATTCTTGGGCTCATGCAGCTTCAGTTGTACAAGGAGTCCATGTCCAAATGCAGCAAGATCTGAACAATGTCCAGGCTTGGGGCTGACAAGTGGCAAGTTACATTCGCGCCACACAAGTGCCGGGCAATGACCATCTCCAACGTAAAAGAACCTAAGCACTGCCCCTTGACATTCAATAGCATTACCATCATTGAATCCCCCACAATCAACATCCTGGAGGTTACCATTGACCAGAAACTGTACTGGACCAGCCATATTAATACTGTGGGCACAGGTCAGAGGCTGGGAATCCTGCAGCAAGTAGCTCACCTCTTGACTCCCCAAAGCCTGTCCACCGTCTACAAGGCACAAGTCAGGAATGTGATGGAATACTCCCCACTTGCCTGGATGAGTGCAGCTCCAACAACACTCAAGAATCTCAACACTACCTAGGACAAAGCAGCCCTTGATTGGCACCCCTTCCACCAACATTCATTCCCTCCATCACCAACACACAGCAGTCGTGTGTACCATCTACAAGATGCACTGCAGGGACTCGAGGCTCCTTAGGCAGCTCCTCCCAAACCCACGACCACTACTATCTGGGATACATGGGAACACCGCTAGCTTGAAGTTCTTCTCCAAGTCACTTCCCAACCCGATTAAGAAAGATATTGTTGTTCCTTCACTGTCGCTGGGTCAAATCTCCTCCCTAACAGCACTGTAGGTGTATGTACACCATATGGACTGATCAATGGTTCACGAAGGCAACTCATCACCACCATCTTCTCAAGGACAGTTCGGGGTGGGCAATAAATAATGACCAAGCCAGCGAAGCCCACGTCGCATGAAGAAATAAAATTAAAATCATTTCCTTGGCGTCACTGGTGTCATCAGCCACACCCTCAGCGAGTAGCCCTTGTCTCCAGCGAGCCACTCCCGAGTTTACATGAAGATACAAACCTCTGTCTGAGCCCGGACTGGCAACGGGCAAAGGCACAAATACAGCTCCCGGGATACCTTGCACAAAGACAAGTTCTGATCTTTGGGTGGCACAGCACCTGAACATCGATGGAGTGGAATCACTTTCCAGTGAATAGTCCTGCTGGGTGGTCGGAGGCTGCCCGAACTGCCACACAGATACAATCGGCAACTACCTCGGCTATTGCGTATCCACCAGAGCATCAAATCCACTCAATCAGGCTGGACGTAGCAATGCTGGTGAGCTGGCCATATACGTCAGGCCCGGCAAACGTGACGTGGATCACCTGGGAGTTTTCCTGGCGTAAAAGACCACAGTATTCCCGACAGCATGGGGACTTGAAATGAAACGAAAATCACTTATTGTCACAAGTAGGCTTCAAATGAAGTTACTGTGAAAAGCCCCTCGTCGCCACATTCCGGCTCCTGTTCGGGGAGGCTGGTACAGGAATTGAGCCGTGCTGCTGGCCTACCTTGGTCTGCTTTCAAAGCCAGCGATTTAGCCCTGTGCTAAACCAGCCCTAGTCCCAAAAACAGAGAATCCAGCCCCAGGTTTATACAGGTCACATGATTTGCACATTGGCTACAGTTCTGGAAACCTCCAACATTAATTAGAGGACAAAGCTCAACTATCATCCTTTCAGAATCTCACACATACCATTGTGTTGACCCGTTCCAATCAATAAAACTGTCTCCCCAGCCTCAAAATATAACAAAGAGAGATGTTCAAAACACATTGGGCGCGATTCTCCCAAACCGGGAGAAATCGTAAGGCTGGCGTCAAATCCGGGCGGGTTTGACGCCAGCCCCCCCCTTCCCGACCGGGAACCGATTCTGGTCCCCGGTCGGGGCTAGCAGCCCGACGCCGTAAACTCCGGCATCACGGGCTTAACGAATTTCGTTAAGCCCACTTGCCAGAGTTAGCGCCAGCTGACGCGTCATATGACGTCAGCCGCGCATGCGCGGATTGGAAGACTCCAACCCGCGCATACGCGGATGACGTCATCGCGTATTTGCGCGAAACCCGCGCATGCGCGGGCCGGGATGCCCCTCAGCCGCCCCGCGAATGGATACTACGGGGCGGCGGAAGGACAAATAGTGCGCGGGCATCGGGCCCGCTGAACGCGATCGGTGGGCACCGATCGCGGGCCCATGGCACCGTTGGCACGGCCGTGGTACTGCCGTGCCAATCAGTGCCATGGTTATAAAAAGCGAGAGTTTACGGCCGTTTTTACGAACGGCCAGACCAGGTGTGTTTGCCGTTCATAAAACAGCCGTAAAGGGCTGGGAACTCGGCCCATCCATCAGCTGTGAATCGCTGCCGGCCGTAAAAAAACGGCGGCAGCGATTCGTGTCGGGAGTTGGGCGTGGGGGAGGGGGGAGAATAGCGGGAGGGCGTCGGAACAGCGTGGCCGTAAAATTTTATGAGCCACGCTATTCTCCGCACCGTCGGGAGTGCGGAGAATCTCGCCCATTATACCTGCGAAGATAATAATAGCCACCATATATCTTCCAAGGTGAATGATGGATTTTGGCCAGAGACATAGAAACTGATTGTTCGCCTGAAACTGACTCATCAATGGACAACACCACATGACCTGGTGTCCTAGAGCAGTTGGGGAGGGTTTAAACTAATATGCCGGGGGGGGGGGGGGGGGGGGGGGTGGAACCAATGCAAAGAGTCAGAGAAAGAGGGAGCAAGAACAAAAACAAAAGGTAGGAAAGTGAATAAGAAAGGTGATAGGTGGAGAAACCAAGGGCAAAATTCAAACAGGACAGTAGAGAAAAATATTGGGAGCAAAGCAAACATTGTGAAAAAGACAAACTTAAAGGCTCTGTGCATTAATGCAAGGAGCATTTGCAACAAAGTGGATGAATTAATCGCACAGATAGATATCTATGGGTATGATATAATTGGGATTAAGGAAACATGGCTGCAGGGTGACCAGGGATGGGAACTGAATATCCCAGGATATTCAGTATTTAGGAAGGACGGGCATAAAAGAAAAGGTGGTGGTGTGGCACTGCTGATTAAAGAGGAAATCAACACAGTAGTGAGAAAGGATATTAGCTCTGACAATGTGGAGCCTGTATGGGTAGAGTTGAGAAATGCCAAGGGGTAAAAAACATTAGTGAATGCCATATATGGACCCCCAAACTGCAATGGTGAGGTTGGGAATGGCATTAAACAGGAAATTAGAGATGCATGTAATAAGGGAATATCGGTGATCATGGGTGATTTTAATCTTGATTTAGATTGGGCAAATCAAATTAACCATAATGCCGTAGGGGAGGAATTCCTGGCGTGCATATGGGATGGTCTTCTTGACCAATAAGTAGAGAAACCAACTAGAGAGCAGCCCATCTTAGGTTGGGTACTGTGTAATGAGAAGGGAGTCATTGCCAATCTGACTGTGCGACACCCTTTGGGGATGAGCGACCATAACATAGAATTTTTTATCACGGTGGAGAGTGAAGTAGTTGATTCAGAGACTAGGGTGCTGAATCTTAACAAAGGGAACTATGAAGATATGAGGCATGAGTTGGCCTTGATAGATTGGGGAGAGTTACTTAAAGGGATGACAGTGGATAGACAATGGCAAACATTCAAGGAACGCATGAGGGAACTGCAGCAACTGTTCATTCCTGTCTGGCACAAAAGCAAAGGGGGTAAGAGGGCCAATCCATGGCTTACAAAGGAAATTAGAAATAGTATCCGATCCAAGGAAGAAGCAAACAGATTGGCCAAGAAACATAGTAGGTTGAGGATTAAGTGCAGTTTAGAATTCAACAAAGGACAAAGGGATTGATTAAGAAGGGGAAAGTACAGTACAAAAGGAAGATGGCAGGGAACATAAAGACTGACATTAAGGGCGGGATTCTCTGAAAATGGGGCTAAGTCCCCAGTCCGGCGGGAAAACCGCCGCCGACCACTCCGGCGTCAACGGCCCCCCCAAAGTGAGAAATTCTCACCTTTCTAGGGGGCTAGGTTGCCGCCGGAGTCGGGCCCACTGCTCCAGCCGGCACCAGAGGGCATGCGCAGAATGGCCGGCGTATTTCCGCGCATGAGTGGGGGTTTCCTTCTCCGCGCCGGCCCCCGGGCAATATAGCGGAGCCCTACAGGGGCCCGCTGCAGAGGAGAGAAGGCCCCGGCAGATCGGTGGGCCCCAATAGCGAGCCAGGCCACCATGGGGACCCCCCCCGCGTTAGATATCCCTACGCCCCTCCCCCCCCCAGACCACCCCCCAGGACCACCCCTGCACACTTACCTGCCAGGTCCTGCCGTGCGTGAGGTGAGTAATTCACGCCGGCGGGACTGGCCAAAACCTTGCGGCCGCTCAGCCCATCGGGGCCCGGAGAACCACCCGTGCTGTCACCGGCCCCCAACCGGCGTGGCGGCAATCCTGCCGGCTCCCAAAAAAACGGCGCTGGAGAACAGGGCAGCCGGCGTCGGGGCGGGATTCACGCCTCCCCCCGGGGATTCTCGGACCCGGCGCAGGGTCAGAAAATCCCGGCCGAAGAGTTTCTACAGATATGCGAAGAGGAGTGGGCAGCACGGTAGCATAGTGGTTAGCATCAATGCTTCACAGCTCCAGGGTCCCAGGTTCGGTTCCCGGCTGGGTCACTGTCTGTGCGGAGTCTGCACGTCCTCCCCTTTCCACCGGGTTCTCCGGTTTCCTCCCACAGTCCAAAGATGTGCGGGTTAGGTGGATTGGCCATGCTAAATTGCCCGTAGTGTCCTAAAATGTAAGGTTAAGGGGGAGTTGTTGGGTTACGGGTATAGGGTGGATACGTGAGTTTGAGTAGGGTGATCATTGCTCGGCACATCGAGGGCCGAAGGGCCTGTTCTGTGCTGTACTGTTCTAAAGTCTAAAGAAAGAGATTGGTAAAGAGAAATGTACGACCCCTGCAGACAGAAACAGGGGGTTGCATAGTAAGGAACAAAGAATTGGCTGAGCAATTGAATACATACTTTGGTTTTTCTTCGCAAAAGAGGACACAAATCAGATACCAGAAATGCTGGAGAATGAAAGGTTTAGTGAGAGGGAAGAACTGAGGGAGATCAACATTAATCGAGAAATGGTGCTGGGAAAATTGATGGGATTGAATGCAGATAAATCCCCAGGGCCTGAGAATCTGCATCCCAGAGTGCTGAAGGAGGTGGCTCTGGAAATAGTGCATGCATTGATGGTCATCTTCCGGGATTCTATAGGCTCTGGAACTGTCCCTGCAGATTAGAGGGTATCACTCCGATATTCAAAAAGGGAGGTAGAGAGAAAGCAGGAAATTATAGACCAGTAAGCCTAACATTGGTAGTGGGGAAATGCTTGAATCCATTATCAAGGACTTTATAGCAGAACATTTAGAAAGCAGTGGCCGGATCAGTCAGAGTCAGCATGGATTTATGAAGGTAAAATCATGCTTGACAAATCTGTTGGAATTCTTTGAAGAGGTAACCAGTACAGTTGACAAGGGAAGCCAGTCGATGTGGTATATTTGGACTTTCAGAAGATGTTTGACAAAGTCTCGCATAAGAGATTATTGCGCAAAATTAAAGCGCATGGGATTGGGGGAAATGTATTGAGGTGGATAGAAAACTGGTTGGCAGAGAATAAACAAAGAGTAGGGATTAATGGGTCCTTTCAAATTGGCAGGCAGTAACCAGTGGGGTACCACAGGGATCGGTGCTGGGACCCCAGCTATTCACAATATATATTAATGATTTGGATGAGGGAACAAAATGTAGCAGCTCAAAGTTTTCAGATGATACCAAGCTAGGTGAGAGAGTGAATTATGATGAGGATGCAGGGATCCTACAGCAAGATCTGGACAGGTAGGAGAGTGGGCAAATCAATGGCAGATGCAGTATAATTTGGATAAGTGAGAGGTTATTCACTTTGGAAGCAAAAACAGAAAGGCAGCTTACTACATGAATGGTTGTGAATTGGGAGAGGGGAGTGTGCAGCGGGACCTGGGTGTCCTTGTGCACCATTCGCTGAAGGTAAGCATGCAGGTGCAGCAGGCGGTAAAGAAGGCTCATGGTATGTTGGCCTTCATTGCGAGAGGTTTTGAGTACCGAAGCAGGGATGTGTTGCTGCAATTGTACAGGGCCTTGGTGAGGCCACACCTGGAGTATTGTGGGCAGTTTTGGTCTCCTTCTCTGAGGAAGGATGTTCTTGCTCTCAAGGGAGTGCAGCAAAGGTTTACCAGACTGATTCCAGGGATGGCGGGACTGTCATATGAGGAGAGATTGACTAAGTTGGGATTGTTCTCTCTGGAGTTCAGAAGAATGAAGGGGGATCTCATAGAGACTTATAAAATTTTAACGGGACTAGATAGGGTCGATGCAGGGAAGATGTTACCAATGATGGGTGTGTCCAGAACCAGGGGTCACAGCCTGAGGATTCAGGGTAAACCATTTCAGACAGAGATAAGGAGACATTTCTTCACCCAATGAGTGGTGAGCCTGTGGAATTCATTACCACAGGAAGTAGTTGATGCTAAAACTGAATTTATTCAAGAGGCGGCTGGATATAGCACTTGGGGAGAATGGGATCAAAGTCTTTGAGGAGAAAGCAGGATTAGGCTATTGAATTGGATGATCAGCCATGACCGTGATGAACGGTGGAGCAGGCTCGAAGGGCCAAAAGGCCTCCTCCTGCTCCTATCTTCTATGTATCTATGTATATGTATCTATGACCTAAGTTCCTTTGGCTTTTGGAATGTTTAATTTTGCACTCCTGGGCTCCCTGCCTGTCTGCTGTTAACGTCCAGCCTGTCAACACCAAAGCAGAACTTCAGGCTGACAAAAAAAGCCTGCCTCAAGCCTAAACCTCCTCAAAGCCTGGTTCTCTGGAGAATTCCAGCCATCACCTGCAGAGCGAACCAAGGGCGGGATTCTCCCAACGGGAGTCTAAGTGCCGACGCCAGAGTAAAAACCGGAGTGTTTTACTCCGGCGTCGACACCCATTCCCAGACCCCTATTCTCCCCCCTCCGTGGGGCTAGCAGGCGTTGCGGATTTACGGGGGCGGGGCTTCGGCGCGGCGTCAGAGACCCGGCACCGCGTAAAAGACGCGTTGCCTTGGGTCCTGTGCATGCGCAGTTGGGCCGGCGGCAACTAGCGCATGCGCGGTGGCCGTCCTCCCCCAGGCCGCCCCGCAGAAAAATGGCGGATGGATCCAGGCTTGCCAGCGGAAGAAAGGAGGCCCGCCGACAGAGAGGCCGGCCCACCGATCGGTGGGTCCCGATCACGTACCAGGCCACTCCGGAGGTCCTCCCCGGGGTTGGAACCCCCCCCCCCCCCCCCCCCACAGGCCGCTCCCGGCCCTTGAAGCCCCAGGTCCCAATGGCCCGAGTGCAGGTTAGAACGGCGCCGGCAGGACTGTCATTTTTTTCGCCGGCCGCTCGGGCCATCCGGGCCGGAGAATCGCCGCTCGCCGCGATTCTCCGAGCAGTCCAGTGTGATTCGCGCGGCGCTGGGTTCGGGTGGGGGGGGTGGGAGAATCGCGTGCGGGGGCCGGGGCGGCGTGCGCAATTCGAGCAGTGTCCCGACAATTCTCCCACCCGGTCGGGGGGGCGGGGGGGATTCCACCCCAAGTCTCTGTACATCAATCTCATCTTGCGGTGTCATCATCAACTTTCAAGGAATTCGGGAATCCCTGCTTTCAGCTTGCTGAATCCTGCAGGTTAACTCCTGCACAAAGGAACAATCTCTGGATTCTGACATCCTGGACTCCAACATTCACATGAATTAATAGCCCTATATTTGTTTTGTTTTTTATTCTAGCTGTAAAACTCTTCTTTCCTATCTTCTTTGTGTCTGCTTATGTGTGTAGTGTGCAGTTGCAATGACCATGCCCCGGGTTTGAATGTGTGAATAAACAAAACTTCTGATTTAACCTGAAGGAGAGTTTGCTTGAGCCCCTTTAAAAATTGACTTCACAAATAGATGGTTTGGGGAAACTCGCCACAATCTATTTCAAACATTCAAATACCTCTGTTTACAGATAGACAGTGAGAAAGTAAATGAGATTGGTTTGTCTCCCTCCCCTGTCTGTAACACCTTTCGCACCATTCCGATACAGCAGGGAACTATTTACAATTCTCACAAATAACTGTGGTTCAAATGGTAGTGAAAGGTAATGTGGCATGTCGAATTTAGAACTGCACATGAATGTTTCATACTCGTTCCTTGTTACAGCATTCCCTCCTGTATTGCAAATGGCCACCAAAGTCTGTACTCAATGCATTAAACTGTAGCCTGGACCATAAGTTAATAATCGTGAATAAACTACAACTCGGTGCGCCAGATGAATAATTGTGTCTAAAACATTAAATACTTAAATTGCATATCTCCCGTGGTTTCATCCTCCTGTATTAATATCTGAAAGATAATCTGCTCCAATTTAGAATCATGGAATGATACAGGACAGAAGGAAGCCTTTCAGCCCATCAAGCTCCTGCTGGCTCTTGGAAAGAAGTATCCAATTAGTCTGATTCCCTAGTTTTTTTCCAGTGGCCTTGCAAATTTTCCCCCTTTCAAGTATTTATCTAACGCCCTTTTGATCACAGAATCTGCATTGGTTCCCTTTCAGACAGTGCGTTCCGGATCACAACAACGCGCTGTGTAAAAACATCAGTACCGTGACCTACGCCTTCACTTAATAGGTCCGTTTCACAATTTTAAAAGCTGGGACCACGTCCCTCTTTCATCAGATTTCCAATGGGATCAATCTGACACCCTTTTCACAGCTCATGATTTAGGGCCGAGCGTTGGCCTTCGACGGACTATTTCAAAGGCCCAAATGTCTTTCTGAAAATGCACAGTACAAAACAAAAAATCCCCACAGGAAGTGACCCAGAATATCAACAAGGGCAGGATCTTGGCAGCTGCATTGGGGTCAAAAGCCGAGAGATAAACCGTGTCATTGACCTAACTGCAGGCCGAGGAAGAGGGGCCTACAAGAACTTTGGTGTTTCCGCAGGGACACCTAATAAACAGCAATGCGGGCAGAATCCATCCAGTCCTTGGTGTCCGAACCTAGTCAGACATATTCCTCCAATAATCCCAACCCCACCATTGGTCACCAGACACAGCTGTCTGAACCGCAAAGTGACAAGACCCCGACTTTGAGGCAAAAAGCGGGCCCCGAGCCCACACTTGGCAACAGGGGGGCCGGCTCACCAATTTTACCACAGACAGCCTCCTAATTAGCTGCCTGCCATCCCTCCATCCAATTAAGTATGGCAGACAGGCCCTCACGATACTGCCAGCCCAGCAGCTCTGAAGTCTCAACAGTGCCATCGGGAGAGTCGGTCACTGCTGAGGTAGGTCGGAGTTCTCAGGCAGGTAAGCATTTTAAAAAAGTAACTCAGGGATTTTGGGCAATCAATTATTAATAATAATAATCATTAGCATCATTTTCCCCGCAGTATAAATTGTTGGGGTTGTTTGAAATTTAGCATTCATGTGTTTGTCCTGATGAGTGCAAGGTAAAAAGGTTCGGCAGCATGTCTCTTATTTCAGCACAGTTCAAATTTAGGGGTTTGAGGGTCAGGGTTCATGGGGAATTCTCTCTGGAAATCACTGGGTCTGTGGAGCTACCTTACACTTCATTTTCCCATTAAGCAGGCGGCCTCCCAACGGTTGCCCCGTTGTTGGCAAAATGCCAACGGCCACAAAAAGCAGCACTTGTTGGTTACCTTCACACACACTATTTTCCCTTTGGGGAATAGTGTGGAAATGTTGGACGGCTGATTATCAATCTGTCGAACCACGTTATGATCACTCTTTCCCTGACCGACAACTCGTGGGGTGGGACTTGAACCCGGAGCTTGTGGTTCAGCGGCAGCCGGGCTACCCACCAAGCCACAAGACCCCCAGGTAATTGTCCCATAATATGATCCCCTCAGAGTGGGCAACCTCTCCGCGCCAGGACCCATCGCTGGGAAAACGCCTCAGTGGCAGGACTACATGGGGTCCCGACCGTACCCGGCTCCCCGAGAATATACCGACCCCTCCCTGCCTCTGAGCCCACCTCCCAATGGTGGGGTGGGGGTGGCGGGGCGGTGGTCAGTATAATGCTGCCCATTCATCCTTATTCCCACAGCCAATCGTAAAGCCAGAAGACTCTTCCCCACTCGATTGGATACTTGACGGGTATATCAAACTGCTTGTACCACTTTGCCTTCCACCTCCAATTTTTTTGTTTAATAATCACAAATAGACAAGTATCTCGTAACTTAATAGCTCCGTGATCTTTCTCCGGGAGATTCATCTTCGATTTCCAGGGCATCCGGGAAAATTCCTAAGGACTGGCAACACCTGGGGGAAGGGAGGTTTGGCGGCGCCCCCTCCCCCCCCCTCCCCGAAGAAAAGAATGGATTGAGCCTCTGTTTTTGGGGGGGGGGGCGAGGGAGATTAAAAATGATTTGGGGTTTTTTACAAAATTTATCCGCCTCCCCAAATTCTTCGAAACTCTTGCCCCAGTCAAGGCCACAGGAATCTCCCTTGTGAGCCTGGGATCCGACATATCTGGTTCCCCGCGGAGCTCGTGTCCATTCCGGTGGATCACTCATCCTTCCCCACCCCAGCAGGTTTCCATTTGGGGGCCAAGGGTCCAAGCTTGGCCTTTTCCCAGAGTGACAGCCTGACCTCAGTTGGTAGCAATCTCGCCTCTGAGTCAAGGGGGCCAGGAATTCACGGCCCCACTCCAGAGAATTGAGCAGAAACCCCAGGCTGACACTCCCAGTGCAGTACTGAGGGGCTGCTGTGCTGTCGGAGGTGGTCACCATTCGGGTAAACCGAGACCCCTGTCTGCTCTCAAGTGGATGTGAAAGATCCCATGGCCGCTATTCCGAAAAAGAGCAGTGAGTCCGCCCTGGTGTCCCGACCAAGATTGATCCTGCAGCCAACGTTGGCAAACAAATCGAATTATCTTGCTTTTTGCCACATGGCTGTTTGTGGGATCTTACTGTGCGTAACTTGGCTGTCAAATTTCCGACATCGCCGTAAGTGACTGCACCTGAAAAGTATTTCACTGGTTGTAAAGTACTTTGGGAAGTCACAATGTTGTGAAAGGCGTCGTATGAATTCAGGTCTGTCTTTTTATCAATTTGTTGTTAAAATAGTCTGTTTAGACTTTCACTCGCTAGGTGCACCTTGCATTAATTTCCAAGCTTGCTCGCCCTGGCACAGTTATCACACCATTGGTTTCATTTCCGTTAGGCACCTGATGACAACAGCAGCCAAACCCCCACCACCCTTGGGGTGAAAAGTCTCCTGCTCAACTCTCCCCTGACCCTTCCAACAATTACTTTAACCCTTTACCTTCTGGCCTATGACCTGGCTGTGAATGGAAGTAGCTCCTTCCAGTCTATTCGATCAAGGCTCCTCAGCCTTTACTGCTCCCGAAGAAAGGAATCTCAGCCTATCCAATCTTTCCTCATCGATAAAATTCTCTATTCCTGGCAATGTCCTCGTAAATCTCTTCTGTACCCTCTGTACGTGTGGCTACATTCTCCCTCTAATGCTGCAATATGCAGTACTCCTTGCATGTTATGGCTTTTCAATTGCTCATCTGAATGCTTCTCTTATGTTGCGAGGGTTCCCGCCTCTACCACCCTTTCAGGCAGCGAGTTCGCCCTCTGGGCAAAAAATATTTTCCTCAAATCCACATTAATCTCCTGCCCATTACCTGAAATCAATGACCCCTGGTTATTGACCCCCCCCCCCCCCCCCCCCCCCCCTTACTCAGAGGAATGTTTCTTCCTATCCACCCTATCAATGTCCTTCATGATTTTGTATACCCTAATAAAAAATAAAATAAAATAAAATCCTACCAAATAACGGTCTTTTCCCTTGCCATGTTCATCCTCCCCCAAATGCATTGTATTCTGGGTAAATATCTCGATCAAAGACAAATATCAGAGCTGTTATGCTCCCGAGACCAACTCCTGGGCATTGTATTGCCCAGCTATTGCTGTTCCTGATGGCGGACCGGCTGTTGGCCGTTAATTAGGCAATCAACAGAACGGTTTGAAATTTGTTTAGGTTTCCACAAAGTATCCCCTCATCCATAAATCTCCCTCGGGTGACCTTTCGAATGTTTTTTATTCAAGGCAAGACACACAAGAATTTATTCCTCAGCGTAAACACTGAATGAGGTTCCCATCAAACTAAACAAGAGGGAACTGACCCTGCAGTTCCGCAGTGATTGTCCGATGTTGTAAAATTTACAGTTTGTTTAGGGTGTGACATAAGCCTCCTGCTGGAAGTTACTGATTCCAGGGTTGGTACACAGCGGAGCGACAGTAAAGTCCTGCGCAATGTTGTTCCTCCACTAGCCCCCTTGATCTGCTGAATGTTCTCCACGCCTAGAACTACTGCAACTGTGTACGCCAGCAACATACATGTGGGCACTTCCTTCAGGCACACCCATCCACAACATACAACAGTGTGGTGCATGTCCATGGATCGCGCCCACTATGGAATGAAGCGGGTTTGAGGATGGGCAAGTCGGGTGCATGAGTGGGGAGTGAGGGTGTGAGGGGGGTGCATGAGGGGCGGCATGGTAGCAGAGTGGTTAGCACTATGGCTTCACAGCGTCAGAGACCCGGATTCAATTCCCGGCTTGGACCACTGTCTGTGCGGAGTCTGCACGTTCTCCCCGTGTCTGAGTGGGTTTCCTCCAGTGGCTCTGGTTTCCTCCCATAAGTCCCGAAAGACGTGCCTGTTAGGTGAATTGGTCATTCTGAATTCTCCCTCAGTGAACCCAAACAGGCCCCAGGGTGTGGGGACTAGTGGATTTTCACAGTGACTTAATTGCAGTGTTAATGTAAGCCTACCTGTGACACTAATAAAGATTCTTATAATCCAAAACTATGGAAAACAAATGTAAGATGACCACAAATAAATCCATCCAGGGGTTCCAGAGGAAATGTCTCTTCACAGAGAATGGTAAGAAAATGGATCTCACTGTTACATAGAGTAGCTGGGATAAGTGGCATAAGAGGAAGCTGGATAAGCACATGTGAAAGATGAAAATAGAAGAATATATTGACATGAAATAAAGAGGGAGAAAGCTCATGTTTAATACAAACAGCAAACAAAACAAGGTCAACCATTTTAGGCAGCCCATCTCCATTTACTGGGACATAGGCCCAGTTCTGTGGATGACTGTTAGCCCCCCTTGTCCTTTCACACCTCACAACCAATTGCACCACTCGTGCCCTCTCCATAACTCCAAGCCCCAATGTCCCTTTAAAACCCCCCATATCTCCTGTGCCCTGTCCACAACCCTCGTGCTACCCAGTCCGCCTAATGTCTCTAATTCCCCTCCACATGGCCCAAGATGGCCAGCCATCTACCTGTTCGCCTTTTTTTCAAAGCCTCAAAGATGCCAGACACCTGCTCAGTTACTTTAATAGCTCAGTGGATCTCCAGACTTCAACTCACTACAAAAATTAAAATACAGTGCTCAGAAGACGCACTAATTATCAGATTTGAAATGCTGTTGGGTGCAGAGAGCACTTTATCCTGTGGATAAAGTACTTGAATACATGTGAACACTTACATAATGCGGGTCAAATTAAGGACCATTTACCTCTTATGGGCAGAGTCCTATAATCAATCACTGCATTAAAACATGCAGATCGTATTATAAACTATCTAATCATGGCATTTGAAATTGCTACGTTCTTTGTACCTATCCAAATGGTTTATCAGTCCACAAGGTGGTTCCCTGGAAGGGTGATGAGTTGATTGACCTGACGTGTTTCACACACACTTCAGGAACCCATGGACCTCCCTGATGATACAATGCCCTCAATGTTGTGCCGAGCTTTGTCCGAAACCAAGATCAAGCTATCCCACTCCCTGTCATTCTGGTGGGCTCCATGTGCCTATCCAATAACCGCTTGAAAGTTCCTAAAGTGTCCGACTCCACTATCACAGCAAGCAGTCCATTCCACACCCTAACCACTCTCTGAGTAAAGAACCTACCTCAGCCATCCCTCCTATATCTCCTACCCTGAACCTTATAGTTATGCCCCCTTGTAACAGCTACATCCACCCAAGGAAGTAGAGTCTGAACGTCCACTCTTATCTATCCCCCTCATCATCTTATAAACCTCTATTAAGTCACCTCTCATCCTCCTCTGCTCCAAAGAGAAAAGCCCTATCTCCCTCAACCTTTCCTCATAAGACCTACCCTCCAAGCCAGGCAGCATCCTGGTAAATCTCCTTTGCAGCCTTTCCAATGCTTCCACATCCTTCCTATAGTGAGGAGACCAGAACTGTACACAATACTCCAAATGTGGTCTCACCAGGGTCCTGTACAGTTGCAGCATAAAAAGACCACCATAATACCAGTACCAAAGAAGAACAATGTAGCCTGACTCAACGACTACCGACCGGTGGCCCTGCCGTCGGTTATCATGAAATGCTTTGAGCGGCTAGTCATGAGTCGGATCACTGCCAGCCTTCCAAACGGTCTCGATCCATTGCAATTTGCCTATCATCACCGCAACTGGTCCACAGCAGATGCTATCTCCCTGGCTCTACAATCAACACTCGAACACCTCGAAAACAAGGACACCTATGTAAGACTGCTGTTCATCGACTACAGCTCCGCCTTCAACACTATTATCCCAACAAGACTAATAACCAAACTCCGCAATCTTGGACCTGACCCCTCCCTGTGCAGCTGGATACTCGAGTTCCTCACCAACAGACCGCAATCTGTCAGGATCGGCAACAGCACCTCCTCCACAATAGTCCTCAACACCGGGGCCCCACAAGGATTTGTGCTCAGTCCTCTACTGTACTCTCTATACATACATGACTGTGTGGCAAGATTTAACTCCAACTCAATCTATAAGTTTGCGGATGATACGACTGTGGTGGGCGGTATCTCAAACAACGACGAATCAGACTACAGAAGGGAGATAAATTATTTGGTTGTATGGTGTACCGAAAACAGCCTTTCTCTAAATGTTGGAAAGACCAAGGAACTGATCAACGACTTCAGGAAGCGCAGCACAACACACACTCCCGTTTGCATCAATGGCTCCGAAGTGGAGATGGTCGATAGCTGTAGGTTCCTGGGGGTCACCATCACCAACAGTCTGTCCTGGTCCACTCACGTTGATGCAACAGTCAAGAAAGCCCAACAACGTCTCTACTTCCTACGGAAGCTGAAGTAATTTGGCATGTCTGCATCGACTCACAAACTTCTACAAATGTGCGATAGAGAGCATCCGATCCAGCTGTATCACAGCCTGGTATGGGAACTGCAGAGTGTGGTGAACTCAGCCCAACACATCACACAAGCTTTCCACCCTGCCATTGATTCTGTCTACACCTCCCGCTGCCTCAGGAAGGCAGACAGCATTATCAGAGACCCCTCCCACCCAAGCATTGCCTTCTTCCAGACCCTTCCATCAGGCAGAAGGTACAGAAGTCTGAAGACTCACACATCCAGACATAGGAACAGCTTCTTCCCTACAGCTACCAGACTCCTCAACGACTCCCCCTCGGACTGATCTGTTCCCTGTAAGAACACGATTCACGACGCCCTATGCTGCTCTTGCTCATGTATTTGCTTTGTTTTGCCCCTTATTCCACACTGTAACCAATCACTGTTTGTCGATGTACCATTTGTCAATGTTCTCTGTTGATTTTTCTTTTTGTCTACTATGTACGTGCTGTGTACATTCCCACGGCCGCAGAAAAATACTTTTCACTGTACTTCGATACATGTGAAAATAAATCAAATCAAAATATATCACTTCACATTTCTCTGCATTAAATCTCATGTCTTTTTTCCAGCGCTTTCGTTCAGTCTCTCTTGAGATCTGTCACGAGCCACCTCACAGTTCACAATACTTCCAACCTTTGTGTCAGTTTCACATTTTGAAATTGTGCTCTGCACTCCCAAGTCTTGACCATTGATATAGATCAGGAAAAGCAGTGGTCCTGGTACCGACTCCTCAGGAACCCCGCTATATATCTTCCCCCAGTCCAGAAAACAACCATTCACCACGACCATCTATTTCCTATCCCTCAACCAACTTTGTATACTTGCTACCATTGTCCTATTATCCCATTGGGCTTCTACTTTGCTGGCTAGTCTATTATGTTGCCCTTTATCAAATGCTTTTTAAAAATAAATTTTAGAGTACCCAATTCATTTTTTCCAATTAAGTGGCAATTTAGCATGGCTAATCCACCTACCCTGCACATCTTTGGGTTGTGCGGTTGAAACCCACGCAAACACGGGGAGAATGTGCAAACTCCACACGGACAGTGACCCAGGGCCAGGATCGAACCTGGGACCTCGGCTCCGTGAGGCAGCAGGGCTAAACACTGTGCCACCGCGCTGCCCATCAAATGCTTTTTGGAACTCCATATACACCATATCAACCATATTACCCTGATCAACCCTCCTTGTCACCTCCTCAAAGAATTCAGGCAAGCTAGATAAAAATGATTTAGAACATAGAACATAGAGAAATACAGCACAGAACAGGCCCTTCGGCCCACGATGTTGTGCTGAACTTTTGTCCTAGTTTAATCATAGTGTCCAAAATTCTATGATAATCTAAGGGCAATTTATCATGGCCAATCCACCCAACTGTGGTAGGAAATCGAAGCACCCGGAGGAAACCCACGCACACACGGGGAGAACGTGCAGACTCCCCACAGACAGTGACCCAAGCCAGAATCGAACCTGGGACCCTGGAGCTGTGAAGCAATTGTGCTATCCACAATGCTACCGTGCTGCCCGTAAGAACAAATTAATCTACACTCCATTATTCTACCATAATCCATGTACCTATCCAACAGCCGCTTGAAGGTCCCCAATGTTTCCGACTCAACTACTTCCACAGGCAGTGCATTCCATGCACCCACTACTCTCTGGGTAAAGAACCTACCTCTGATATCCCCCCTATATCTTCCACCATTCACCTTAAATTTATGTCCCCTTGTAATGGTTTGTTCCACCCGGGGAAAAAGTGTCTGACTGTCTACTCTATCTATTCCCCTGATCATCTTATAAACCTCTATCAAGTCGCCCCTCATCCTTCTCCGTTCTAATGAGAAAAGGCCTAGCACCCGCAACCTTTCCTCGTAAGACCTACTCTCCATTCCAGGCAACATCCTGGTAAATCTCCTTTGCACCTTTTCCAAAGCTTCCACATCCTTCCTAAAATGAGGTAACCAGAACTGCACATGTGGCCTTACCAAGGTTTTGTACAGCTGCATCATCACCTCACGGCTCTTAAACTCAATCCCTCTGTTAATGAACACGAGCACACTATAGGCCTTCTTCACAGCTCTATCCACTTGAGTGGCAACTTTCAAAGATCTATGAACATAGACCCCAAGATCTCTCTGCTCCTCTACATTGCCAAGAACCCTACCGTTAACCCTGTATTCCGCATTCATATTTGTCCTTCCAAAATGGACAACATCACACTTGTCAGGGTTAAACTCCATCTGCCATTTCTCAGTCCAACTCTGCATCCTATTTATGTCTCTTTGCAGCCGACAACAGCCCTCCTCACTATCCACAACTCCACCAATCTTCATATCATCTGCAAATTTACTGACCCACCCTTCAACTCCCTCATCCAAGTCATTAATGAAAATCACAAACAGCAGAGGACCCAGAACTGATTCCTGCGGTACGCCACTGGTAACTGGGCTCCAGGCTGAATATTTGCCATCCACCACCACTCTCTGTCTTCTATCGGTTAGCCAGTTTGTTATCCAACTGGCCAAATTTCCCACTATCCCATGCCTCCTTACTTTCTGCATAAGCCTACCATGGGGAACCTTATCAAATGCCTTACTAAAATCCATGTACAGTACATCCACTGCTTTACCTTCATCCACATGCTTGGTCACCTCCTCAAAGAAGTCAATAAGATTTGTAAGGCAAGACCTACCCCTCACAAATCCGTGCTGACTATCCCTAATCAAACAGTGTCTTTCCAGATGCTCAGAAATCCTATCCCTCAGTACCCTTTCCATTACTTTGCCTACCACCGAAGTAAGACTAACTGGCCTGTAATTCCCAGGGTTATCCCTATTCCCTTTTTTAAACAAGGGCACGACATTCGCAACTCTCCAATCCCCTAGTACCACCCCTGTTGACAGTGAGGACGAAAAGATCATTGCCAACGGCTCTGCAATTTCATTTCTTGCTTCCCATAGAATCCTTGGATATATCCCGTCAGGCCCGGGGGACTTGTCTATCCTCAAGTTTTTCAAAACGCCCAACACATCTTCCTTCCTAACAAGTATCTCCTCGAGCTTACCAGTCTGTTTCACACTGTCCTCTCCAACAATATGGCCCCTCTCATTTGTAAATACTGAAGAAAAGTTCTCGTTCAAGACCTCTCCAATCTCTTCAGACTCAATACACAATCTCCCGCTACTGTCCTTGATCGGACCTACCCTCGCTCTCGTCATTCTCATATTTCTCACATATGTGTAAAAGGCCTTGGGGTTTTCCTTGATCCTACCTGCCAAAGATTTTTCATGCCCTCTCTTAGCTATCCTCATCCCTTTCTTCAGTTCCCTCCTGGCTATCTTGTATCACTCCAGCGCCCTGTCTAAACCTTGTTTCCTCAGCCTTACATAAGTCTCCTTCTTCCTCTTAACAAGACATTCAATCTCTCTTGTCAACCATGGTTCCCTCACTCGAACATCTCTTCCCTGCCTGACAGGGACATACATATCAAAAACATGCAGTACCTGTTCCTTGAACAAGTTCCACATTTGCCCTTAACAAATCCAGCCTGACTTCTTTTAATTAATCCACACTTGTTCAAGCGACTGTTAATTTTATCCCAGATTATCGTTTCTAAAAACTTTCCCGCCACATTTAGATTTAGATTTGTTGCTACGTGTATCGAGGTACAGTGAAAAGTAGTGTTCTGCATAAAATCCAGGCAGATCGATTCATACATGAAAAACATGACACATGATAAAAACACAATGTACATACATAGACATCGGATGAAGCATATGGAGTATAGTGCTTCAACTGTAGAGAAGATACGTAGAGAGATCAGTTCAGTCTATAAGAGGGTCATTTAGGAGTCTGGTAACAGCGGGGAAGAAGCTGTTTTTGAGTCTGTTCGTGTGTGTTCTCAGACTTTTGTAAATCCTGCCCAATGGAAGAAGTTGGAAGAGAGAATAACCCGGGTGGGAGGGGTCTTTGATTATGCTGCCCGCTTTCCCCAGGCAGCGGGAGGTGTAGACAGAGTCAATGGATGGGAGGCGGGTTCACGTGATGGACTGGGCTGTGTTCACAACGCCCTGTACTTTCCTATGGTCTTGGGCTGAGCAGTTGCCATACCAGACTGTGCTGCAGCCAGATAGGATGCTTTCTATGGTGCATCTGTAAAAATCGGTAAGAGTCAATGTGGATAAGGCGAATTTCTTTAGTTTCCTGGGTAAGTATAGGCACTGTTGTGTTTTCCTGATCATAGAGTCAATGTGGGTGGACTAGGACAGATTGTTGGTGATGTGCACACTGAGCAATTTAAGACTGGCAACCATCTCCAACTCAGCACCATTGATGCAGACAGGGGTGTGTACGGCACTTCGCTTCCTGTGGTAGTAACCACTGCTGTATATATTAAGGTACATATGGTAAGGCCCTGTACTACAGGTACGGGGGTAGTCCCTGCCTGCTGGCTCCGCCCAGTAGGCGGAGTATAAATATGTGTGCTCCCCGTACAGCAGCCATTTCGGCAGCTGCTGTAGGAGGCCACACATCTTAGTAATAAAGCCTCAGTTGTATTCAACTGGTAGTGCATTAGTTTATTCAGGGAGTCCGAGTCACTGCGGCGACATGCACATTGTGGTGTGGAGCTATGGATTGTGATGGCAGAGGCATCACTTCCACATCACGTTGGTTCAAGAAGTGGATGTGCAACATGATCTGCAAACCTTTGGGCATAGACTGGAGGTCCTGTGACGCTTTGGGTGGCATTCTTGCCTCGGAGCCAGAAGCACCGAGTTCCTGTTGCCACCTCAAGGAATTGATGGCCAAGGAAGGTGCATTCATAACACGGCAAACAGATCGATTATCAACCTGCACATCCTTCCAACAGCTGCCAAGGGCAGGCGGTAAGAGTGGGAGAGATTCCTGGTCAACCACGCGATGGAAAGAATGTTAGAGCCTCTGCCATCACAATCCATAGCTCCACACCACAATGTGCATGTCGCCGCAGTGACTCGGACTCCCTGAATAAACTAAAGCACCACCAAGCATAGATTAGATGTACTGCATCAAACAAACCATCTGACCTGCCCCTAGGAGTTTACTTGAACTGGATATCCTCACCCAAGATCAAATCCACTTTTACCCAGACTCATTAAAGCCATATAATTACATTTCCTTTTAAAGATGCAGCATGTGATTCAGTGGGCTCTCCATGTCTTTATTATTCTGTTGCCAAAAGTATAGTGATTCATCATAATTTTCCACAGACTTTCACAAAATGTGTTACTTATTTGAGAATGAAACAGATAGCTGGTTCAAACCCAACCCATGTTTGTTATTATTCCAACCCCTAATTTCTTCCCCTGTTGTCTCAAACTTGAGAAAATGCAGGATCCTATCCTCTCCTGTGTACTAAACCAGAATCAGACTTCCAAGTGTGCAGTTGGACAACTTTTATTGGGCTTCTCTTGATGGGTTTGATCACATCCCAGAACATTGCCCCTGGACATTTCAGGTCTAGTCTAGGAGATCAGCGGGAGGCAGAGAAAAGGTCACTTTAAGCGTCGGACCAGGTTTAGCAGAAAGTAATGTGAGCAATGGGAGGAAACGGTTGACATAGCAATTAAGATTAATTACAGGGATGTCTTTCCGGGCCTCAGTCCACCAGTTTTACGGCAAACATGTCCCATTTGCCAAAAGGTTGGTGAGGTTTTCAGAAACCTTTCTTTCTTCACAGTTGTTTGAACTTTGGATGAGACGGCGCTCAAATAGGTGGCGAATTAAAGGTCAGAATTTGGGTGGAACAGATGTTTTAGTTTACGGAACGTACGGCATCATGCAAACAACTGTGGCAGCAGGAATTTACGAGAAAATGCTCCAACGCTTTTCCACAGACATTCTTCTTCCAAGATGGTTCTGAAAGCAGGTCTCTGTGCCATATGGAAAACTATCACAGAAGTTTTAAGTTGCATTTAAGTTTTGAGAAAGAGAAAGGAGCAGTTTTTTCTCGAGAGTGGAGCTTTTAAACTGACTTTGACAGTGAGTGCGGAAAAAGCCCGTCACTGATCGCAGATTGACGTCAATTAAAGTTCCACTGCATTCGTTTTAAATCGTGCAGTCTTTATCTGTGCTCAGATATGTGACAACAGCACAATTTGCAGTTACATATTGGCTAAATCTTGCCCCGTTTACATTTATTTAATGAAAAAATGAAAATTGCTTACTGTCACAAGTAGACGTCAAATGAAGTTATTGTGAAAAGCCCCTAGATGCCACATTCCGGCGCCTGTTCGGGGAAGCTGGTACAGGAATTGAACCGTGCTGCTGGCCTGCCTTGGTCTGCTTTCAAAGCCAGCGATTTAGCCCTGTGCTAAACCAGCACCTAATATAATAATCACATATTGTGCTAATCACTATGCTACCGTGCTGCCACTTGTCACAAGTATGCTTCAATGAAGTTACTGTGAAACAAGGGGCTGGTTTAGCGCACTGGGCTAAATCGCTGGTTTTTAAAGCAGACCAAGGCAGGCCAGCAGCATGGTTCAATTTCTGTACCAGCCTCCCCGAACAGGCGCCGGAATGTGGTGACTAGGGGCACATTCCTAGTCACCACATTCTGGCGCCTGTTCGGGGAGGCTGGTACGGAAATTGAACCATGCTGCTGGCCTGCCTTGGTCTGCTTTAAAAACCAGCGATTTAGCCCAGTGCGCTAAACCAGCCCCTTGTTCACTCCCCTCTCCTTTATCTCCCTGAGCAACCGCCATAAGCAACCACTAGGATTCTAGAGACTGTGCCACTGTGACATTCAATTCTGCCCACCGCCCCACCCCGCACACCCCTCACCATTGGAAGCTGGTTTCACCCGTGGCCCTTCCCATTATGGCATGGGTGAGCTCAGTCATTTTACGCATGGTGAATTGTACAAACCCCATTCACTCAAAGATAAATGGGACACTTCATAGAATTTACAGTGCAGAGGTTCTCTATTAAAAAAGTTTTAAGATTGCACATTCTTCCCGTGTTTGCGTGGGTTTCGCCCCCACAACCCAAAAATGTGCAGGGTAAGTGGATTGACCACGGTAAATTGCCCCTTAATTGGAAAAAAATAATTGTGTACTTTAAATTTATTTAAAAAAAATTTTTTTTTAAAAGTTCTAAGTTGGGGGCAGCATGTGGCGCAGTGGTTAGCAGTGGGACTGTGGCGCTGAGGACCCAGGTTCGAATCCTGCCCCTGGGTCACTGTCCGTGTGGAGTTTGCACATTCTCCCCGTGTGTGCGTGGGTTTCACCCCCCACAACCCAAAGATGTGCAGGGTAGGTGGATTGGCCACGCTAAATTGCCCCTTAATTGGAAAAAAAGAATTGGGTGCACTAAATTTATTTTAAGAAGTTCTAAGTTGTTAGGTTGGTCTAAAAATAAAATTAGAAGAGGGACTTGCATTAATATAGCGCCTTTCACAACCTCAGGACACCTCGAAATGAAGTGCAGTCACAGTAGAAAAGAACCAACTCATGTGTGAATACGCAATGCCAAAAGTCAGTGGGTACTTGACCCAAATGGCCATTGTATATATACACATATATGTGTTTATATTTTGTATATACATAAATATAGCCGGTGGTTGTATTTCCCCCACACTTGAAATGAAAATGGGTCACTGTCCGTGTGGAGTTTGTACATTCTCCACTTGTCCGTGTGGGTTTTACCCCCACAACCCAAAGATGTGCAGGTTAAGTGGATTGGCCACGCTAAATTGACCCTTAATTGGAAAAAAAAATAATTGGGCACTCTAAATTTAAAAAAAAGTGTAGTTGCCAGGTTATATAGCTTCTTAAAATTCCCGTCAACTGATAGATACGCTCTTACCGTTTCCCTGTCATTAATTTTTCCACGAGAATTGAAACTAGCTCTTGTTGATCCTGTTCACTGCCTAGTTCATACACCAATCCAAGACCTTTAGATGCCACATCCTGGCTAAGCTCTATAATGTTAAGCAAACAAATAAATCAGCACAATGCATCAACCTGCACAGCTTTCTACTAAATAATTAGTTTACTGAAAGGATTGCAATACAGTGTAGTAGTTTCCTTCGTGCTAATATCTGAACTACCAGTTTTCTTCACTGGATGATAAATATTTTTTTTATAAATGAAATGAAATGAAAATCGCTTATTGTCACGAGTAGGCTTCAATGAAGTTACTGTGAAAAGCCCCTAGTCGCCACATTCCGGCGCCTGTCCGGGGAGGCTGGTACGGGAATCGAACCGGGCTGCTGGCCTGCTTGGTCTGCTTTAAAAGCCAGCGATTTAGCTGAGTGAGCTAAACCAGCCCCTCCATCCCCCCCTCCATAAATCTGGGCACTGTGAAATATCGTAGCACTTTAACTGTAATCGGGATACTGAACTCAGTACTACAGCCCCAGGTCGATAGTCAGCTTGAGCCCAGCCTAGACAAAGCAGGAACTCAAAGAATTCATTTATCCGGCCACAATTTCAATGGCCATCTCAGGTAGATATTTAACCTTTAACCATAGGAGTAAGTATGCTTTTTAGTTTCAAATACCCTTGACCAAGATATTGAATAATTACATAATTCAGTTGGGGGCCGCTCAGCTCAGTCGGTGAGATGGTTAACATGAGTAATGGTGTAGTGGTAATGAGACCGGACTGGTAACCCAGAGGCCCAGGCTAAAGCTCTGGGGATATGGTTTCAAATCCCACCACGGCAGCTGGTGGAATTTAAATTCAATTAATAAATCTGGAATGGTAACCATTAAACTATCATCGATTGTCATAACAACCCACTTGGTTCTCTAATGTCTTTTAGGGAAGGAAATCTGCCACCCTTACCTGGTCTGGCCTACATGTGAGTCCAGACCCACAGCAATGTGGCTGATTGTTAATTGCTCTCTGCAATGGCCTAGGTTAACAAGGGATGGGCAACCAATTGCAGAACACTTTCTTCTTCCAAGCATGTGAATTACAAACAGGGGATTGAGAGGGCCAGAGTGCAAAGGAAGGAGGCAATTAAAATTAACAGCCTGCCAGAATATGTCAAACCCGAATTGGTTTCAAAAGGGAAGTAAAAAACATTTTTTTTTCTTGCCAGTTATAGTTTGGTCGTTTAGTCTCCAAGCCCGAAAATAAACTAGCCGCAACCAAAAAGCAGGCAGTGTTCGGATGTCGTGGATAACAGCCAGCTGTTACATACCATTGTTAAACCTTTACGCCAAAAGCTAGAGATTCAACACTAACAGTGTCAAACACCAAGATTTACATGCACTGCAAAGGAGCAGAGAACGGCCATCGGGGACCATGCGAGACAGCGCAGAGGAACCAGCATCAAACCGCATCAAATGACCGACGCACCTTCTTCTCATGCACGGTATTGAATTGAAGAATCCACCACAACTTACTGGGTCGAAGGTTTGGCCATCACAAGTTGGAATTTCGTGTTTTGGTGTAAATCTCTCAAATCCATTCTAGGTAGAGTGGTCCTGGAGAGAGTACTGAGGAGGTTTACTCGCATTGTACCAGTGATGGCGGAATTCAGTTGCTGGGGGGGGGGGGGGTTGAGGGTGGGGGGTTTGTTGGACTGGAGAGTCTGGGATTATCCCCCCGGAGGTAGAGGAGGTCAAGGGGATATTTGATGGTGGCGTTCAAAATTATGGAGGTTTATTTGAGCAAATTGTCAGGAGGGTCGGTGACCATTCCAAGACAAAGCATTATGCTATGGCACGGGTTTAAGATTGTTATATTCTCAAGGTGCCGGAAAGATAAAAGTTATGGGGGAGTCACACACCTGGGTTTCTTCCAAACACGATGCGAGGTTTATGTCGCTCATACAATACCAAGATGGAGGATTAAAGGCCATGCAAACACTCTGCTGACGTCTCTACAGATCACATGACGTTCCTCCAGTAGAGGTGTATTACTTATCTAAATAACACCCCTCCCCCTTTTCTTCTTTCGTAGAAGCAACTACTTTTCTTAACGCTTCAACAACTGACCCAATTATACATGAGATACATTACTTTGCACCGTTATCTTTTTGCAGAAATACAACTTAACAATAGTCTCCCAGGTGGATATCTATTTCTTTTGCGTTTAACTCGACATTCTGGAACCTGGCTAATCAAGACCTTTGAAGTGTCTTATTTTCCTTCTGTTGGTAATACCTCCTGTGAAGTTACTTCAGGGTCCGTCCCCTTTGGTGTTGAAGATTCCTCTGAACTTGTCTCTTGTGTTTAGTCTCAATTCAGAAGTATCACTGCTTAGATTTTCTGATGGAAATACTTCTTGGGAAGTTTCAATGATTTCACTTCATGAAGCAAGGTGGTCAGTATAGTGTCGCCAAGCTCTCTCATATTATGTCTGTACAGTGTATAGTAAGAAGTCTCACAACTCCAGGTTAAAGTCCAACATGCTTGTTTCAAACACTAGCTTTTGGAGCACTGCTCCTTCCTCAGGTTCACCTGAAGAAGTAACAAGCCCTGATTTAGGGCTTGAGATCTGGGTATCAACGATGTACATAAGAACATAAGAACTAGGAGCAGGAGTAGGCCATCTGGCCCCTCAAGCGTGCTCCGCCATTCAATGAGATCATGGCTGATCTTTTGTGGACTCAGCTCCACTTTCCGGCCCAAACACCATAACCCTTAATCCCTTTATTCGTCAAAAAACTGTCTATCTTTATCTTAAAAACATTTCACGAAGGAGCCTCTACTGCTTCACTGGGCAAGGAATTCCATAGATTCACAACCCTTTGGATTCTCTGATTGTTCCTTTTTAGACCATGTCCATAACCTTCTCCATCACTGGATCGGTTCTTGTATACTACTGTACTTGAGATGAAGTCACAGACGCATTATCTATGTGTGAGAAATACAGGATGTTGACAAAATTTTCTTCTGATTCTTGCTAGATTTGTAATGGTAATCTTTACAAAGCATCTGCATTTGCATGTTGCTCTGGTTTACAATATTGAATTTCGTAAGTGTGTGTTGATAATATCAAAGACCACCTCTGTGACCTACTAGCTGCTAAAGGATGAATACCTTTTGTCATGTGAGAGTACCCTTTAAGAAATGAGTGTTTAAGAAATGTACCTTTAAGAAATGGAGCTGCTCATGTTACTGGAGTGATGTCAGAGTGTGGGAGCTGAGCTCTACTTCTGCTTTTTAGTTTCAGTTTGAGAAAAGCTTGGGTGTGTCTGTGTTTTTTCAGTGAGCTGCATCTGCTGTTGATCTCTGCCATCCAAAGACTATCTATGGATCATTTGGCGAACTCAGAATTGTAAAAAGGTCTCAGTATTAAATGTAAACCTAATGTGCTCCTGTTTGAAGGTTTGTTAAGCATTTTGGGTGTAAAAGGACAGCATACAGGTTGCTTAGTGTTGTATTCTTTGGGGGGTGTATTTGATTTACTGGTTGCTAAGATATTCACTGTTTGTTTTAAAAAGGTTAACTTGAGTTCATAGCATAAACATTGTTTTGTTTAAAAAACCAGTGGTCCATTTTCTGCTATACCATACCTGTAGAGTGGGCCGTGTGCGCCCCATACCACAAACAGGTGAACTCCATGATACACTTTGGTGTTCTCTAAACCCTGGCCCATAACATTTTATACAGCCCGAAGATTGTCGTCAAGGGTGGGTGATCTGTCAAGAGTTTAAAATAAGGTCCATAGAGGTAGTGGTGAAA
The DNA here is from genome assembly GCF_902713615.1 of Scyliorhinus canicula. Taxonomy (NCBI): domain Eukaryota; kingdom Metazoa; phylum Chordata; class Chondrichthyes; order Carcharhiniformes; family Scyliorhinidae; genus Scyliorhinus; species Scyliorhinus canicula. The sequence goes on from NC_052153.1 coordinate 9,507,349, forward strand.
CCTTCATATTCTGAAAATGATGCCCAACGCTTCTTTTGCTAGCTGAGCATAATTCGTTTCTAGTAAGAGTTCGTGAAGTGAAGGCTTCCTGAAGGACATATTCTTACTGAGCCATCTAGTTTTAGTACAGGAGCGATTGGTGTAGCCCAATTGGTGTGAGACAACTGCGCCAACCCCAGAGGGTGACGCATCGCAAGTAAGTTGTAACTTCAGCTTGGGATTGTCGCGAACAAATTGCTCTGACTTCTTTTACCTCTTAACGCACACTTTTCTTCTGTCCAGTGCCGTACTCATTTGCCATATAACAAAGTTTGTAAAGGCTTAAATTTGGGATGAATTTACCGTAATAATTTATTAATCCCAGGAACGACCTCAGTTGTATCACATTTTGAAGCTGGTGCTTCTAAGATTTCTATCATCTTTTTCCCTCCTTATGCCAGCCATCTTTGTCACTCTGAGATTATGATTTTGTAGATGTTCCAGGGTAGCTTCCAAGTTCTTCAAGTGCTCTTGCTCGCTTGAGTGGGTGGTGAGGATGTCATCCAGATAACATTGCGCCCCATTTAGCTCACTCAGAATTTGATCCATGGACCTCCGAAAAAGAGCAGGAGCAGATATTATCTCAAATGGAAATCTCCTGTAATGGAACAGACCTTTGTGCATCACAATAGTGAGTAGCGGATGTGTGTTTGAAGTCATTTGTAAATATGCATATGAAAGATCAATCTTACTGAATTGCTAACCTCCAGAAAGTCCAGCAAAACGTCTTCAACCAGCTGCAGTGGACTGTGATCTGTGCACAATACCGGGTTTGTAGTTGTCTTAAAATCGCCACATATTCTTACTGAGCCATCTTGTTTTAGTACAGGAACAATTGGTGTAGCCCAATCACTTGTAGTAACTGGTTCAATGACTCCTGTTCAGACTACTCTTTCCAGTTCTTCTTCGACTTTTTGCCTGATAGTACGGTTCTGTCTTTGAGATATTTTGGCATACAGTTTGGATTAATTTTGAGTTGGACCTCAACTCCTGTGAACTTTCAGTCACCTTTTTCTACTTTTCCAGAAGTTGCTGTAGGTCATTCTTTGAATCAACTAGTTGAGTCACCGCTCCCAGTTGAGTTTAATTTCTCCCAACCATGCTCTACCAAATAAAGCAGGAAAGTCTCCACGGACAAGGTGGAGAGGAAACTGCTATTTGTCCATTTTTACCATAATGTAACCCTTTAGGTGTACAACCCCTTCTGTGTACATCTGCAGGGTAGTAGTTGATGGTTTCAATGGCAGATGCTTTAACTTCTCATTATAGATTGTCTCCGGTGTCAATGATGCAGCTGCACCTGTATCCGTTTCCATTTTAACTTGGTTACCGTCAAGTTTTGGGAATGCCCAGAAACGTTGTTGATTGACAAGGCGCCTTGTCTCAGCTCTTGAAGTTGTTCAGGTACATTGTCTCCCGAAGGGTCTTGAACTTTGTCTATCTTCTTGTAGAGTTGATGAATAGACTCAAATATTTTCATCCACTTACACATCTTAGTTGTTTCCGAAGTTTGCCTTGGCCAGCGTACTTTGGCAATATGTCCCTTTTTGCCACAGTTCTTGCACTTTAATTTCTCTAATTCCCCCACTGAGTGTCCAACTTGTGCACATTAATGAACATGGTTGTACTCTTGCCAGAATTACTTTTGGTGGTCTCTATCTTGTGGATCTTCATTCCAGCTGCTACATGTGAAGCCTCTTTTGCTGCTAGATCCATTGACGTGGCAATTTTAGCTAAATTCAAAGTTAAGTCGCTTACAGTAAGTTGCTTCCTCTGAATAGTTTTGTAGCAGAATCCACATGCCAGCCTATCACAAAGGGTGTCGTCTAGTGTTGCACCAAACTCGCAGTATTTTGCTAACCTTCTTAGGGGCACCATGAATAGTAAGATGCCCTCACCTTCCTCCTGACTATGGTGGTGGAACTGAACCCTTTCTGCAATTATAGGTTGCCTTGATGAGAAATGCCTTTCTAGAATCATTATCAATTGACTGTGGGTCTTATCTCCTGACTTCGCTGGATGGACTATATTTTGCAGTAGCATAAAAGTTTTATGCCCTACCCAACTGAGAAATGTTGCAAACATTAGGTCCTCCGGTGTTTGATTAGCTATGAGATATTGTTGAAATCTCTCTTCATACGAGTTCCAAGTCTCACCATCTTCATCAAATGCATCCATGGTACCACCTTTGCCCGCCATTTTGGATATCTGGGGCGGAATTCTCCGACCTTGCAGGGTCGGGGAATCGTCCGGGGCCGGCGTAAATCCTGCCCCTGCTGTGGCCGGAATTCACCGCCACCTGTGAATCGGCGGGAGCGGGAATCACGCCGCGCCAATCGGCGGCCGCCCCGCGGCGATTCTCCGGCCCGCGATGGGCCGAAGTCCCACTGCTGACAGGCCTCTCCCGCCGGCGGGATTGGAGCACCTCTGGTGCCGGCGGGAGCAGGCGGCGCGAGCGGACCCCGGGGTCCTGGGGGGGGGGCGCAGGGTGACCGGACCCCGGGGGGTGCCCCCACGGTGGCCTGGCCCACGATCGGGGCCCACCGATCGGCGGGCGGGCCAGTGCCGTGGGGGAACTCTTTTTCTTCCGCCACGGCCTCCACCATGGCGGAGGCGGAAGAGACCCTCTCCCGCGCATGTGCCGGTGGTGACGTCAGCGGCCGCTGATGCACCGGCGCATGTGCAAACCGGCGAAGGCCTTTTTGAGCCAGCCCCGGCGCCGGACGGCGTAGTGCCAAAGGCCGTTGCCGCCGGTTTTGGCGCCAGTCGGCGTGAATTCCGCACCTTTGGGGAGACCCGACGCCGGAGTGGTTGGCGCCACTCCGCTACGCTGGGACCCCCTGCCCCGCCAGGTAGGGGAGAATCCCGGCCCTGCTCCCAGGATCTATAATTCTTCCAACCTTCCTCCCTTCTGTTTCTGTCTCCTAATCCACAATGCAAAGTAAAAAAATGTTCTTTTGCCTGAACTGTTGTTTGTCTCATCCCAGCAGTAGCTTGCACGGAATGGGAAAGACTTTTGAATCCCCGTTCCCGCAGCCCATTTCATTTTGCCACGTGCAACAGTCCCAGCATCAATCCACTTCCAGCGGCAAGCAAGGTTTTGAAACTTTTGTTCTACTTACAGACAGTTGTGCCCCCCTTTGTTTTTCAAACCTTTCCGCATCGCCGCTTTGGCTTCAATCAACATTTGAATCCACTTTTCCCATCGGCAATTTTACCACCTCACCAGTTCCCTCTTGCCTCAATCCTCGTCGCCAGTGTATTTTCTTTTGTTATGTTCCAGATGTGGCGCAAAGAGGAAAGATATGGAACACACTTGGGTTTCTTCCAAACATGATGCAAGGTTTATTCAGGAGATGTCGCTCATACAATACTAAGAGGGAGAACTACAGCCCGCACAAACCCCACTCTGCTGGCGTCACTACAGACCCCGTGACGTTCTACCGGCAGGGATGTACGACTTAAATACATGAGAAAGGTAATCGGCAAAAGGAATCAAAGAGGCAACGAGGAGAAAATAGCCTCCTTCTGTGGTGTATGATTTCATATAGCAGGCAATCCTCATCATCCACTCTTCTTTTACAAGCACCACTATAATCAAGCTTAGAAATTGCAAAATAAACTCAGGTCACACCGAAAATAAACACAACCAGGGTCCAGAAAGAAATAAATTATGCCATCATTTTAGTAGGTTTTCAATGATGGCCCAGTGTTAACTCCACTCGCATCTCCTCAGCTAGGATGGACTTGAGAACTGTTGTCTATTGGGTCAGTGGAAAGGTATCTGCTCTCCACAAGCTCAGTGGACATTCTTGCCACAGTGGGTATATCTCAGGTGTACTGGCAGGTGTACTGTGCACCCAGCATCTCTACCCATCTCCACCCATCAACAACCACCGCCTTGGAGATTTGATTCTGAGGTGCAGCCAACCCTCTGTGAAAAGGAACAAATAGTCTTCTATTGTCTAATTGCCTATTTTCAGGGGGTCTAACAATGGTTTAACCTTCCTTGGATTGCACCCTCCAACTCTCACCCTCTCCCCCACCCTCCTCCCTTGGCGGGACCATATTCCACAACAGAGATTCCTCCACCACCTCAAAGAACAGGGTAGCAAGTGCATGGGAACCACCATCGCCTCCAAGGCACACTTGGAATATAATCAGCCATCCCTAGAGGTAATAAAGGCACAGGTGAGAATTTCAGCAGCACAGGAGCGAGGTAAGAGAGGAGGCAGGCACTCTAACGGTTGAAAAGAGGCGGTCTCAGTGATGGTGCAGATGGTGGTCAAAAGCTGAGGTGACAACATATGGCATCAAGGCCGTAAACAGCCTGGTTCAATATCAGACAGCTGCTAGGGAACGGGATGGAGTCAATGGCTAGAGAACAGACCTAGTGGTGAAGACCAATGCTTACTTCCCAGTATTTCATCAATATCAGCTTAATAACATATTAATATGACTAATATCATAGTTATCGCCAAATCGGTGGAGTAACCGGTACCTGTTTCGATAACGTAACTTGTATTTTTCCGACATTTGTTTCCTCCATTGCAACAGCGACCACTCTTCAGAAGGACTTCATCGGCTGTCTCAGTACTTTGGGAAAACCTGAGGCGGTGAAAGGCGCTACAGAAATGCAAGTTCATTCTTTCTCGAGTGAAGCAGTCCAGACTTCATCCCAGGTGGCGTGAAATTCTGGGAATGGATCGACCTGAATGCCAGATGGAGGTTGCTTCATACCAGCAGCTGAGTTTGGCTTTTTTCATGTCTGTAACATAAAGCCAATTGGAAAATCTGAATTCAGTTGTTTTCCCCTGACCTCAAATCTCCGCTGAGATGCAATGTTCTAACCGTTAAGAGTTTGGGAACAATAAATTTCAAGTATTTTGAAGGCGAATGTCAATACAATGGAAAGGGTCACAGCTGATGGATAAGGCAGGCATCCCGTCAGACTAGAAGATATCGCGCCCGAGATATTTCTGACTTGGTACATAGTTACTTTAGGTTTCAGCAACCGCGGCAGGAGTTGTGGGCGCGAGCGAGGAAATATGGAATTTATTGAAACCAGTGGAGAGGCAAATTATACTTGGCAGGTCCACGTTGCAGACTCCCTCACAAAGAGGTCAGCAAGGTGGCTTAAGGATTTTATAACAGGTTCCGTTAATTTGTTACAGTGGATTAGCTTGATATTTACGGAATATTATCGCGTTTTTAAGTTAAAGCTGGCATCTTAGCCTGTTGGAATGCATATGCTTGGTTGTCACGGCAACGGAATGGAATTGAATTCTTCACTGGTAATGCAAAGGAGGAAGACATACCTGCATTTGTGCATTTATATAGCACCTTTCACAGCCTCAGAAAGGGCTTTATCATCAAAGGGGTAGCGTCACTCTTGTAATGCAGGCAATGGGCAGCCAATTTGCAAGCAGCAAGTTCCCACAAGCCACAGTATAATAATAAGGTAGTTTGCTTTTGTGATGATGGCTGAGAGGCCACTATTGGCCAGGACATCAAGGGGAACTCCAATGCTCTTCTTTGAAGTCATGACATGCGATCTTTTGCTTCCACCCGAGAGGACAGTCAGGGTTGTGGTTCAACATAGAATCATAGAATCTCTACAGTGCAGAAGGCCATTCGGCCCATTGAAGTCTGCACCTGCCCTTGGAAAGAGCACCCTACTTAAGCCCATGCTTCCACCCGCAGGAAACCCAAGCAGACACTTGTACAGGCGTAGAAATGTAAAAGTTCGAGATGCTGGAAAAAGCAAGGGAAAGAGAGGGAAGCGAAAGGGAGAGCGCATTTGAACTGGAATGGGAGAGGAAGTTTAAAAGGGAAATTGAGCAAGCGGCACGGGAAGAAAGAGAGAGTGGGAGAGCACGGTAGCACAGTGGTTAGCACAATTGCTTTACAGCTCCAGGGTCCCAGGTTCGATTCCCGGCTTGGGTCACTGTCTGCGGTGGAGTCTGCACGTTCTCCTCGTGTCTGTGTGGGTTTCCTCCGGGTGCTCCGGTTTCCTCCCACAGTCCAAAGATGTGCAGGTTTGGTGCATTGACCACAGTAAATTGTCCTTAGTGTCCAAAATTGCCCTTAGTGTTCGATGACGTTACTGGGTTATGGGGATAGGGTGGAGGTGTGGGCTTGGCTAGGGTGCTCTTTCCAAGAGCCAGTGCAGACTTGATGGGCCGAATGGCCTCCTTCTGCACTGTAAATTCTATGAAACTTCCAACTTTGCACACACGCAGCAGCAACCGAAAGGTTAGAGCAGACGGCGGAGGGAGATGGTTCTCGACAGGAAACTAGAGTGGAGATGTTCAGATATGTACAATCTCCACCAACATTTGATGAGAGAGGTGCTGCGACTTTTTTTGAGCTTTTGATAAAATAGCTAAACAGACGAGATGGCCACAAGATACTTGGAGCCTACTCTTACAGACAGAGCATGTGGGTAGGGCCAGCGAAGTCTATGCGTCGCTGTCAGAGGAAAGGTCAGGACACTATGAGACAGTGAAGAAAGCTATATTGAGGGTACATGAGTTAGTACCAGAGATGTACAGACAGAAACTTAGAGCTGTTAGAAACAGGCTGGACAGACTTGCATTGAATTCAAAAGGGTTAAGCAAAGTTCATTCATCAAGTCATTTTGATAAGATGGGTATGAGCTTTGAAAAAAGAAGAGACCTATAAAGCTCTTAGATTGATAATTCTGTTGGAGGAATTTAAAGATTTGTTGCCTGCAATGATTAGAACTCATGTTGAGGAACAGAAAGTTGGTACTGCCAGACTGGGACCTCGTATCAGCCTTGGCTTTTACTCCATGCTGAGCTGTCAAGCCACGGAACTTGCGGACGACTATGAGCTGGTTCATAGGCCAAAGCCTTTCTTTAGGCCCACTTTTAAATCGGAGAAAGCTAGAAATTGGGAAAGTTGCGAGAGAGGGCAGGCCAGCCCAGAGAGGTAGTGGTCGGAAACTCAGATCAGGTTTCACCTCAAAATAGAACAGAGTCCGCTGGAGGGGTGAGAGACATGAAAAGGGCCATATGAAATCACTATGCTGGAGATTAAAAGTTTGGCCGGTTGGGGATTATAAATCTTTAAATGGGAAATTGGAAGCCAGAGGCTGGAGAACGGGAGAAGCTGATAGGATTTGAATACAGAGCAAAGGAACAGACAATTGGAGGGAACATGTGTGCACAAGGGCAGAATGACCAGCAAGTGGTGGGCATGGTTAAAGAATTTGTGTGCCAGGGTAAAATATTTCCCTGTGGTCAGGATAAATCAGGAAAAGATATTAAAATCCTCTGGGATATAGACACGAGTCAATCTCTAATCTTATGGGATAAAGATATTTGTTGTCCAACAGAGATATTAAAGGATAAAGGTTATGGTCAGCAGCATTCTCAGAGAAAATAGAGTAATTCCTTTAGTAAAAATAAACTTACAAAGTAGCGTGAAGACAAGGGAAGTAGTGATAGGTGTGGTAGAAATGTTGCCCATTGCTGGCACTCAATTCATTCGGGAATTATATTGCAGGATCCCAGATGGTCGTGACGCCTACTATATTCGAACAGCCGATAGAGAATCCTACCAGAGAGAAATTACAAACAGACCCCATGGAATATTTCGGGATTGCGTGGTGATGCTATCAGGGGCTCATAAACTGAGACAAAAGAGGGAGGAGTTGCAAGCCCAACATGAGGCCAGTGAGATCAGGTTATCTGATGCAATTTTTAGCAAGCAAAATGAGAATGAGACAGACACAGAGAACGAAGCAAATGCTTTCCATTCAAAGAGGTTGATTGAATTGCAGCAGAGTAACTCAAAAGTAAACATTAAAAGACAGCCCGACAGGGAGTAAAAGCCAAGGTTGATACGAAGGCCCAGAATCAGAGATTTATAACCTGGGAGAGAGAATACTCATGTTGTTACCTGCGTCGGGCAAAACCCTGAAAGCTAGATTCAGTGGACCATATGTCATTGAAAGGAAATTGAGTGAGGTAAACTATCTGGTACGCACCCCAGATAGACACAAATCAGAGTATGTCATGTCAACATGTCAAAAAAGTATAGGGTTAAAGGAGGTGAGAACAAGCAGGAGAAACCGAGGGATTAAATTCTGACAGTATTCTGATTATATCCCTATAATTCATTTGGACCATTTAAACCAGTGGTTAAGACATCTCCCAGATAAGAACTGGAGTGAAGTGAGAGTTACTGCAGACCTATAAATGTATTTGTGGGAATAAACTAGGTAGAACAGGGTTAGCAACACAAAGCATAGAAGTGGTTCCAGTCAAACCACATCCATAACAGTTAAATCCAGCTAAGGTATCGTAGGTACAGAAGAAAATTGAGTAACTGCTCCAGAATGACCTTATTGAATTGAGTTCTAGTGATTGGAGCTCCCCTATCGTCATGGTGCCCGAAACAGCTGGAACCCAGAGACTGTGTGGCAATTACAGGCAGGCGAATGCTGTAGCCTGGAGGGATTAATTTCACATTCCACATTTGGAAGGCTGTATCAAAAGTGTTGGACAGTCGCAATTCATCGCGCACATAGACTTGCTAAAGGGCCATGGGCAGGTACCTCTTACTGAGAGGGAAAATGAGATCGCCGTTGGTGTGTCTGCCCAAGGACCAAGATTAGGTGGATTGGCCATGATAAATTGCCCTTAGTGTCCAAAAAGGTGAGGTGAGGTGGGGTTACTGGGTTACAGGGATAGGGTGGAGGTGTGGGCTTAATTAGGGTGCTCTTTCCAAGAGCCGGTGCAGACTCAATGGGCCGAATGGCCTCCTTCTGCATTGTAAATTCTATGACTTTAACAATTCAAAGTTAAGACATTGGGGGTGAAGAAAACCTCCACAATTGTTCAAAGGCGCACAGAGTGATTTGACGATTGTGTCACCGTGCCGTAAACATTAATGACTTTGTGGTGTTCAGTCAGAGTTGGGAAGAGCATCGAGACCACACAAAGGAACTGTTGGACCACTTAGAACAAGCAAGCTTGGGATAATCCTTACAAAAATATTTAAAAGTCACATGGGCAAATCTGGATTTGTTAAGGGTAAACCATGTTTAACCAACTGGCTTGGATTTGATGATGGGGTCACACACAGATGGTGAAATTAGTGCTGCTGAAGTGGAGCATACGGACTTTCAGATGGAATTTGATGAAGTGTTGCACAGCAGAGCTCTCAGCAAAAGGAAATAAAGGGGGCAGTAAAAACATGGATTCAAAATTAACCGAGTAAGAGGAAACAGAGCAGAGTTGTTTCTCAGTCTGCACGATGACACAAAATTTGGAACTATTGCCAACTATATGGAGAGAAGTGTTAAACTTTGCAAAGACGTAGACAAGTTGGTAGAATGGGCTGAGGAGTGGTCAGTGAAAGTGACAGTTATTCATCAAACAGTAACTTCGCCTGCAGCTATAAGTTAGTTTACATAGAATTTACAGTGCAGAAGGAGGCCATTCGGCCCATTGAGTCTGCACCGGCTCTTGGAAAGAGCACCCTAGCCCCTACCCAAGGTCAACACCTCCACCCTATCCCCATAACTCAGTAACCCCACCCAACACTAAGGGCAATTTTGGACACTAAGGGCAATTTATCATGGCCAATCCACCTAACTTGCACATCTTTGGACTGTGGGAGGAAACCGGAGCACCCGGAGGAAACCCACGCACACACGGGGAGGATGTGCAGACTCCGCACAGACAGTGACCCAAGCCGGAATCGAACCTGGGACCCTGGAGCTGTGAAGCGATTGTGCTATCCACAATGCTACCGTGCTGCCCCTTACTGAAGGGTTATGTACAACATTTAGTTTTTCTCTAATCCAGCCATTTATACAATTGTGTTAATTAATTATTTTTCAATTAATTAGTTTGAATTAATAAACCACACACTCCCAGCAAGCTTTATTACTGCTATTTCAAAAACTTTACAAATAAGACCTCATAGTTACTGATAAATTGCACCAATTCTTCAAAGATTAATGAGAAAATCAAACAAAATAGTCACCAACCAAGCACTTACCTGGTTCCCTGTGGCATCACACATAGCTTTCCCTGAATCTGGGTGATCCACAGATTGAAAGCCACTACCAGTGTCTCTGGTTCCACTGAAAATCTCACCCCGTCTCATGTTCTTCAAAGCCCCTGCGTCTCTTCTTTTAATTCATTGATGGGATGTGGGTGTCACAGGCTGGACCAGCATTTATTACCCATCCCTTATTGCCCTTGAGAAGGTGGTGACGAGTTGGCTTCTTGAACCAATGAGGTCTTTGTCATGTAAGAACATCCACAGTGCTGTGAGGGAGGGTGTTCCAGGATCTTGACCCAGCGACAGTGAAGAAATAGTGATATATTTCCAAGTCAGGATGGTGAGTGGTGTGGAGGGGAATCTCCAGGTGCTGGGGTTCCCAGGTATTTGCTGCTCTTGTCCTTATAGATGGTAGAGGTTGTGGGTTAGAAAGGTGCTGTCTAATGAACCTTGGTGAGTTCCTGTAGTGCATCTTGTAGATGGTACACACGGCTGCCACCATGTGTCAGTGGGTGGACAGAGATTTTTTTTTGTGGATGGTGTAACAATCAAGTGGGCTGGAAATCTTACCCTCTCTATTTGAAGCCTCCAGGTCAACTGTACCCTTATGAATAGGGGTATAGAGTATCAAAGCTTGGAAGTCATAGTAAATCTGCATAGAATTTTCTCCTGAACAGCACTGTAGATATACCCAAACCATATGGACCACAGCAGTTCAAAAAGGCGGCTCACTAGCACCTTTTCCAGAGGAATTAGAGATGGGCAATACAGCCAGTCCTCAGACTTACAACACAGTGGCTCCTTTTAAAACCACGCTGTCAGGCGAGAAGTTGTAAGTTGGAACCAATTTTCTCATAGGAACAATGGTATAACTGGGAGATTGGTTCCCGAACTAAGGCCAGAAATCACTCATAGGTTGCCCAGCCGTGTTGAATGTTCACAACTCTTGCCCTGTCAAGTCACCGAGGCAACGATTGATGTCTCCACGCCTTCGCACAACTTCCTTGATTAGCGTGGGGAATAATGAAGCCACCGTTCCCTGTCAGTTGCCTGTTTAACCTTGAACTTCTGCGACTCTGAGTGCAAATCAAATACAATATAAGCATATAAATGGATTAAAATCACGACAGTTGTGTCACAAAATTTGACAGATTAAAACGCTTGTTTCCAACCTCATTAAGATTCAACCTGTCCAGTCACACAGATGGGCGGCGCAGAACATATATGAATGGGCTGGTGTGACATCATGAAGTCAAAACTAACGTTGCAAAGTCAAAATAGGGTGGCAATTTTATAAATGTTGGCAAGTGCCATTCGTCATAACTGGAACATCGTAAAGTCGAGGACTACTTGCGAAGGCCAGTTTAGCTCACCAGACAGCTGTCTCATGATTCAGAGCGAGGCCAGCAGCGCGGGTTCAACTCCCGTACCAGCTGAAGTTATTCTGGAAGGCTCCGCCTTCTCGCCCTTGCCCCTCGCCTGAGGTGTGGTGATCCTCAGGTTAAATCACCGCCAGTCAGCTCTCCCCCTCAAAGGGGAAAGTAGCCTATAGTCATCTGAGACTATGGTGACTTTATCTCACCTTCCTGCTGATGAGCATATGGCGTTGAATACCTAAAGTGCAGAAGGAGGCCATTTGGCCCATCAGCTCTCACCGGCCCTCTGAAAGAATGCCTCCACCCAAGTCCACTCTCCACCCATCCCCCCCCTCATTACCGTTGGACAGCAAGGGGCAATTTAGAATGGCCAAACCACCGAACCTGCACATGAACAACTGAAACCATTATCACATTGCTATTTGCAGGGGACGTTGTTAGGTGCAAACTAGCTGCTTCATTGCCCACATTACAACAGTGACTACACTTCAGACAAATACTCAATTGTGAGCCCATCAATTCGGGAGGTCATGCAACGTGTGCCGCAAAGATGCGAGCTGCGTGGAGCAACCTTGCAAACCAATTGCAAGAGCAGCGCGGTGCACTGCCCAGATGGCACCTAGACACACACATGTTGCTCAGTGCAATCGACACGTGCCCGCCAGCGGTGATGCGCGTGCGCAGAAAGCTGAGGCCGGGCGGGACGGGAGGGTGAGTGCGCAGGCGCGCCCCCTCCTCCTGCGGAGCGAGCGCGCTGGCGCGCACGCCCATCGCCAACCCCTGTCTCTCTCGGGCGCCGACGGCGGCGGCGCGCGCGCGCGTTGCGTGAGGGGGCGTGGCCGGTAGCGGGCTCGAGCACGCCGAGTGGGCGCTGCTGCTGCTGCTGCTGCAAGATGGCCGCTCAGGACGAGCTGAGTAAGTTTACAGCGAGAGTTAATGGAGGAGGAGGGGGAAATGAAGAAGCTTTTTAATATAATATTTCAAAAAATAAACCCCTTACAGATTCTGACACCTCACAGGGGGAGTGAGTGGGGGAGGGGGAGAAAGACCATGGGCGTGACTGGAGGTTGTTAACACCCTTATAAAAATTTTTTACGCCCCTCTCCATTGGTCAGCCTGAGGGGGCTTTAATTTTTGGGGGGTTGCTCAAGTTTAATTTTTTAATATAAAACTTCACTTTTTGACACCGCCTGTCACACCTTTTGGAGAAAGAAAGCGTGGGCCCAGCAGTAGCAGCCCCTGCCTGAGCTGCCTCTCTGTGAAGCACACTTCCCAGCCCAGCACCACTCACAGGGATTCTTCCCTCTACCTTTCCTCTCTTGTGTGTTTTTATTTTGCCTTTTGTTTGCCATTCCCACTGCCAGTTGCAAACTGTCGAGATGGCAGGCTTGCATGCGGAGATGCTTTTATTTAAAATAACTGGTGGGAGTGTTGGTGTGAAACCAAAAGTGAAAATCTGAAAGGAGCACGGAAACCGGTGTACAAACTGTATTCTTTTTTTAAATTATCATTTGCATCTGCTTTAACTTGCTAGCTTGCCGTCTTGATCTTAATGCAGATCTGTAAACCTCCCATGTTGCTCCCTCTTAAAGCTCGCTTGTGAAATTGAAACGAGAAGGTTGAGGCCTTACAAGACATTTAGACTACTTAAAGATTTGGTGCAAGCCCACTGCATCAGTTTTAATTTTTAAAAAGACCTTCAGACCAGCCCTTAAACTTGTACGCCTCACCTGGTACTGTGCCCTGCAAACCAGCTGCCTATGCCAGTCGCAGTTTGTAACAGGTTAGCTGTTCTTGATTATGTAATTGAGAACCCTAAATTAGATTTCTGGGATCGCATGGGGGGAAATACTACCTGGGGTTTTCCAGCCTTGATTGCTGTTTAGTGACTACTGCTGGAATCACAGGACCAGGGTGGGCCCATGCTTTTAAGATGACCCTTCATCAACTCTCATGGCACTGCCTTCCGCAAGAAGAAACTTTGCTTGTATGAGGCTGCAGACGCTTATCAGCACCTGTGATCCTCAGTAAAGTTATAATTGAGTGGACGGAAGAGAATAATGACAGGATGGGGTCCTCTGGATAATTTCTCATTTATTTAGAAAGTGTGTGAAGGTGCATAGTGGAGTTTGTGCCAGTTTTTATAAATGTTGAATTGTACTTTAGCCCAGATAGCGTTTTACTTCAATTTTTACAGGTTTTATTACAGAAGTCATCGCGACCACATGAAACAGTTAGAGCAAAGGGCAAGGACACATCTAAGGGGAGGCTTGATGCACACATGAGGGAGAATTAAGTGATTAGAACATAGAACAGAATTTACAGTGCAGAAGGAGGCCATTTGGCCCATCGAGTCTGCACTGACCTTTGGAAAGACCACCCCATGTAAGCCCACACTTTCACCCTATCCCCGTAACCCAATAACCCCTCCTAACCTTTTTGGAAACTAAGGGCAATTTAGCATGGCCAATCTACCTAACCTGCACATCTTTGGACTGTGGGAGGAAACCAGAGCACCCGGAGGAAACCCACGCAGACACTGGGAGAACGTGCAGGCTCCGCACAGACAGTGGCCCAAGCCGGGAATCGAACCTGGGACCCTGGAGCTGTGAAGCCACAGTGCTAACCACTGCTACTGTGCCGCCCACTGGGAAAAATTAATTACAGTGGCTGGAAACTTGTGTGGAGTATAAACACCTTCAGACAGGTTGGACTGAATGGTCCGTTTCTCTGCAGTAAAGTCTGTACAAAATGTGATCAGTGGAATCAAATGTGATAACCCATGAGAAGAAATCTTGCATGGGTACGGTCATCACCTGATCAGCAAAATTCAATTTCTAACATTATTGGCAGCTAGTGCTTACATGACTAACACTATCATTGCTTCATGACAATCATAAATGGAAGCGATATTAATATTTTTTGACACTGAGCTCTATATTTTAAACCGTTACAGCAATGACAAATTTATTTTGTCATTGGAGTACATGATGTAAATTGAAATATAAAGTTCTGATCAGCCATCTTGAAAGTATTGGAAGATCAATGCTCTTTTCAATTGCTGTGAAGAAAAGTGAGGCTTTGAGGCAGATTAATGTATTTTACTTTGCATAAATAGTCCAGTTTTCTTTACAAAGTTATCACTATTTGGGGCCTGCATCAAGGATTCTTGACAGGCAGAATCAAATGCATGTTACTATATGGGAACCAAATCTGACCTGGAGTGAACAAATTTGGCATAATCCTGGGGGGATAAAAGCGACGGATTAGCAAATTTGTTTGATGCACACTGGAGTTGAACACCTAATCTTACCTTAGGCTAAACTAACTATAACTCAGTTGCAGAATCTCAGAAGGACGTGTTGGAGCGAGAAAACAGAATAGTCTGTGTTTCACAGTCGCAGAGTTGCAGCGGGTGCTCGCTACTGACTTCAAAAGATCTATCCCCAGAGATCCAGTAATCTTTTTGGTGTGGATTTCCTCCCTCCTCAACATCAGTTTGGGTCTGGCAGCAAGTTAAGGGAATACCCAGGCAACCAGCAACAGTGATGCCATGAGACAGCATAAGCAACCAATCGCATTGCAGTATTCTTACAGACAGCAAACCAGGAAGTAAAAACCACAATTTTAATTAAACCTCTACAGGCAGTGAGATAAAATGGTTGGAGCGCACAAATCGGATTCAGCTAGAATCTGAAATGTTGTAACCAACTTTGAAAGTTTTTATTGTGAATTTTTTACATGATGGAGAAATTTGACTTTGTCAGAAATTCAGAAATTTAATTTTTCAGGGCCAGTGAGGCTGTTCGAAGTGCTGAACTTAATACACTGTTAAAAACTCAGTTATATCTCAATCACTAAAGTCTTACTTTTTTGATGGTGTTTATAATGAGAATAAAAAGCATAAAAGTGGAAGTTCTTATTAGTTTAACAATTTCTAATTTATTATAGACTGGAGAAATCTCAGCTCACCCTCTGGTGAAATGTAGATCACCGACAGCAGTTTCTGGATTTCTGCATTTAAATGTACATGTACAGACTGCAAACTTTTCCTTCAATTTCAGAGGATTAATGATAGTGAACAGTGACAGTTTTTCATCATTGTGGCCACATAGTTTAGACTAATGCGTGGGGTATGAATGAGCATTATATAGTTGAAATAGAAACACTTGTTTGTGGGACACCAGAGTGGTAAAGCAAAAAGTGCAGAGGATACCAGAAGTCTGCAGAGAGATTTGGATAGGTTAAGTAAATGAGCTAGGCTCTGGCAGATGGAATACAATGTTGACAAATGTGAGGTTATCCATTTTGGAAGGAATAACAGCAAAAGGGATTATTATTTAAATGATAAAATATTAAAACATGCTTCTGTGCAGATAGACCTGGGTGTGCTGGTGCATGAGTCGCAAACAGTTGGTTTACAGTGCAACAGGTGATTAAGAAGGCAAATGGAATTTTGTCCTTCATTGTTAGAGGGATGGAGTTTAAGACTAGGGAGGTTATGCTGCAATTGTATAAGGTGTTGGTGAGGCCACACCTGGAGTATTGTGTTCAGTTTTGGTCTCCTTACCTGAGAAAGGATGTACTGGCGCTGGAGGGTGTGCAGAGGAGATTCACTCGGGTAATCCCAGAGATGAGAGGGTTGGATTACGAGGAGAGGTTGAGTAGACTGGGACTGTACTCGTTGGAATTTGGAAGGATGAGGGGGGACCTTATAGAAACATATAAAATTATGAAGGGAATAGATAGGATAGATGCGGGAAGGTTGTTTCCACTGGCGGGTGAAAACAGAACTAGGAGGCATAGCCTCAAAATAAGGGGAAGTAGATTTAGGACTGAGTTTAGGAAGAACTTCTTCACCCAAAGAGTTGTGAATCTATGGAATTCGTTGCCCAGTGAAGCAGTTGAGGCTCCTTCATTAAATGTTTTTAAGATAAAGATAGATAGTTTTTTGAAGAATAAAGGGATTAAGGGTTATGGTGAGCGGACGGGTGAGTGGAGCTGAGTCCACAAAAGATCGGCCATGATCTCATTGAATGGCGGAGCAGGCCCAAGGGGCCAGATGGCCTACTCCTGCCCCTAGGTCTTGCGTTTCACCACTAAGCTAAAATAATTACACACCACAGAATAGTGGGGGAGTAGGAAACATTATTACAACCCGAGACCTGACACCAACACTGGACAGAAACCCCAATATTTTATTTTATTTTCTAAGACTGTGAGGAAAGAATACCTCGCTCCAGGGGTGATTTCAGAAAGAAATAGGGGAATCGTATATTAAAATAAATGTTATTACTAACACAGTAATAAAATATCTTTAATATCACACCAGAAAATAACTTGCAATCAGCCCTTGAATAATGCTAATCAATACAGTAACCCTTAACTGCTATCTTTATTCCCACTCAAACAACACAAAAATCTCAGCCCTCAATTCACTGTTAAAATATACCTAGCACCCGAATACCTGTTTTACAGAGATGTTCTCTAAGACTGTTTTAAAGAAAAGACCTGAATCCTGTCGGAACCATGCAGAAACCCTGGCTGCATTCCTTAAAAAATGCTTCTCAGCTTGTTTCAGCTCACCTTCTAACCAGGCCATTCCGAACTGCTTGGAAAGACTGCTAATCTGCCGACAAACATATCTTTAACTGAACTGCAGTGAGAGCAAATGTTGATGAAATGCTCACTGCTTCATCTAAAATTCAACTGGACCTACTTTTCTGCAAAATTCCTGATACCGTAGCTCTACCCAGTAACTACATCATCTTACCAAGCTTAAATATAATTAAATATAATAATATAAGGGAACCTCCCTTAATCCAAACAAAACTGCATTCGCCCTCACTTTTTATGACGCCTTAATTGCACCCCTGGCGCCCAACCTTTCAAACCAGGATTCTTTTAAAACATGACCGCAACACTCTAACACAGGCTTTTAACCCTTACTGAACCAAATACCTATAATACAATATATCTGAAATTCCTGCATTCATCACACATCTATTCATGCTCCAGGCATCTTGAGTCTGGGCTAGGCTTGACTGATCAGCTTGTCTTCTGACCATTATTAGGATACCAGACGAGACCCCAACATTTGTTAGGATACCGGATGAGAAAGCACAAACAATTTTTCAATTTGTAAAATTGTAAGGAAAGGATACTTCACCCCAGGAGTGTTGATTCTAAGCAATAGGCATCTTTTATGTTAATGCTTTTAAAATTTAAACACAGAATTAACATAAAATAAATAGTTTTATAATTATCAATTAATCAGTTCTTAAATAAAATGGAAAACATTAACTTACTATTTACATCTGGTACTAATTCCACTTAAGCAGTCAAATACAGTCCAAATGTCATTTATAAATAAAGTTAACAGAACAGGTTACTTACAGTCCTTTGGAGAGAGAGAGACCCTTTTCAGGAATAACCTTGTGTCCTGTCACACTCTTCTGCTCAACCTAACAGCATTGGGAAAAACTGTAAACTACAGTCAGACCTGGCTCCTCCCAATAGTTACATCATCTTTTCCCCACTAAGATGGCCCATCTCCTGCTTAGCTAGGACTAAATCCAATCCCTCATAAATTATCTACTCTCCAGGGAATCTCCAATCAAAACAATATCCCATCAGCCATCTCTAAACAAATAATTGGTTAAAAATCAATAATTACCTTGCCTTTTACACTCCTTAATTGCAGCTTTAGTAGGCACACTGCCTATATGTGTGTTAAACCTGGGGTTTTAATTAAAATTACTGCCACAAATATGAAATATATATAACAATTTCTGCATTCATCACCGTAATTTTCAATTATTCTTAAATTGACTTTCCATTCCAAATAAAACTAGGAAGATAATGTGTCAAGTTTAGAAATTATAAATGCTAAATTTGCTTAAAATCCCTGGTACGCAAGCCTGCCAACTGTAGTTACATTTCCATGCACCCTGATCTTTTATCCATTAAAATAATTGACTGCCTGGCTACTCTCAGTAGTGGCTATGCGGTTAACCCTTTAATTCCCGGTGAATCCAAGCCAATCCTGGAAGGTTGGTGACCAAACCTTTGCCAAAGAATAATCACGACTGTAAGAAATGCAACTTTCATTCAGCCAGCCCAATTTGGTCACATCGTACAAGCCCCACATATATGTTTCACCTTTCAGTACCCTGACCAACAATATGGTATATAAATTAAAACACTCTGGGAGCGTAGTGATGCATACATTTATCACAAATTAACTGTTTACTCCTGTGTAATTTTTTTCAAGTGTATCTAGTTAAATAAACAATCCCAAGGTCGAAATTCCATGTAATTTAAATCAGTCTTACACCCAGTTTGGACCCAGTTTCATGTTACTACCAAATATCACCAGGGGCAGCACGGTAACACAAGTGGACAGCACTGTGGCTTCACAGCTCTAAGGTCCCAGGTTCGATTCCCCGCAGGGTCACTGTCTGTGCGGAGTCTGCAAGTTCTCCCCGTGTCTGCGAGGGTTTCCTCCGGGTGCTCCAGCTTCCTCCCACAGTCCCAAGACGTGCAGGTTAGGTGGATTGGCCATGATAAATTGCCCTTAGTGTCCAAAAAGGTTAGGAGGGGTTATTGGTTTACGGGGATAGGGTGGAAGTGTGGGCTTAAGTGGGTCGGTGCAGACTCGATGGGCCGAATTGCCTCCTCCTGCACTGTATGTTCTATGTGAAATATGTTGGAATGCCACATCACAAATTACAAGTTAGTCAGATGCCTTGTCTATTTGGCTCTGCTACCAATGTAGTCTAAAACCATTTGCGTGGCAACGTACTGAATAACAGCAGTGGTATATCTGATGCACAGGCTCCAGTGAGCAGGTGACCGCGGGTTTGCAAGACCAGTCGGTGCTCTAGAAAAATCAGGTGAACCCCGCCTGCCACAGAGAGGTTAATTTCAGAATTCAAATTTAACATTCTACCGTGGTGGGATTTGAACCTAGTACCCCCAGACCATTGCCCTAGGTTTGTGGTTTGCCAGTTCAGGTTGTGAATGTTGTCGCACCACCTAGGGCTGCCAGCCAATCATATGATGATGGGTAGGCCTCCAGTCCCAGCAGCACCAGTGTGAATGGTGGCCACTGCTGTTAGTGCCTCACAAGGAGCCATGAAGCAGTCAGGTACCAAGGTAAATAGGGTGGCTTCATTGGGGCTAGTCGAGTTGGGTGGGATTAGCAGTGCCAGCAGTCACCAATGTGGGGGGGGGGGGGGGATTAGCAGGGCCAGCAGTCACCAATATGGGGGGGGGGGGGGGGAATGGCATCTCGGACTAAATCAGGAGGGACCCAGCCCCCCCCCCAAGTCTGTAGCCAATCTGCCATGGTTTACATGGCTATTATACCACATAAAATACCAATAGCTGCAGGAGGCGACCCTTAAGTAGCCATTAATTGGTTACTTTTGGGCCTCAGTTGGCCCATGGTTTGACGGGCCATTCGATTCCTAGCCCCTTGCTGGTAAAATATTGACTTGCATGCCCCTCTTCCGCTTGCCAGCCTATTCCTGGTTGCGAGTAAAATTCCAGTCAGCATCTCTGGAACCGGGTGTTACACTTTAAGAAAACAAGCGATAAACGTGAGTAACCTCAAGATTATTTTCAGTAGCAAGAGCCAGGTGAGGGAGATAAATCTGTGGATAGGAAACTTAGGAGAAAAAGTTTCGGATTTCAGGACATTGGGACCGGTTCTATGGCAAGAGGGAACTCCACCAGTGTGCTGGCCTGTAACTGAAGAGAGCGGAGCAAGATAGTCAAATAAAGAACCAGAAATGGGGGTAAAAGCAACAGCAAAAATTAAGATTGCTAAACCAAAGGACTAATACAGAATCCAAGGAACAGTACTTGGTTTAACATCATAAAATCATTAGGTCATAGCAAATGCGGCTGCAGCTGCGCTAAGGCTAGCAACAAAATGTTCCTAATTAGTACATTTTGAAGGAAAAAAGGGAGGAGTGGGTAGAGGAAATTAATTTGAGGCATTCATGAAATTGGGAGTGCGAGAATGCGAGTAGAGAAGTGGGTTGAGTTGAATAATAGCACCAGATTAATGGCATGACGAGAGGCATATTGCAAGTTGTGGATTAGTTGTATGGAAGTCATGGATGAAGTTTAGACAAATTGAAGAGGTCTGGATAACCAAGGTTGGTAATTAAAAGAGAATTTAGTTAGCAAAAAATTATCGTTAAAAAGGGTTCTTTTTGCAAAGTGTTTCAGAATGTCTTCTCTTAAATTGCTATTCTGTAAGGGAAGGGAAGATGGAGTTAATCTGGTTTTGAGCAATCCAGCAGTGACTGGGTGCCAGTAAAGTACAGTATTATAGTTTGACAAAGCAGGTTTTATTTTGTTTGGTTGGAGCAGGAGAGTGGGATTAGTTTAACTAGGGCATATTGAAAAAACTACCAATGCAAAACAGGTGAGCTGAATGACCTGTATCTGCCCTGGTTCTATATAAGACTGTATCGAACCATTCCCTTTGAGACCAGATTGTGAACTTACTCCTTCAGGACCAGTTATGCTGTGCTGTCAGTAAAGCTCCATGGATGCCCGCAGTGGTCAGCTCTCCCTTGCCCAGAACCAAGACCGGATATTTAATGCACGTGCTGGTGTGGTGCTCCTGTTGGCCATCTGTTCTGCAAAGTTACCCGGAGGGCATATTTGCGGTTAAAGATGTTTATCTGCATCAAACATGTTTTAAATTCTGGCAAGCTTCTCTACAAGGACCATTATCAGTTCAGGCATGGCATAAATGCAATATTAATAATAAACTTTATTAGTGTCACAAGTAGACTTACATTAACACTGCAATGAAGTTACTGTGAAAATCCCCTAGTCGCCACATTCCAGCGTCTGTTTGGGTTCACAGAGAGAGAATTCAGAATGTCCAGTTCATCTAATTGTACGTCTTTCGGGACTTGTGGGAGGAAACCGGAGCACCTGGAGGAACCCACGCAGAAACGGGGAGAACGTGCAGACAGTGACCCAAGCCGGGATACGAACCTGGGACCCTGGTGCTGTGAAGCAACAGTGCTTAGCCACTGTGATACCCCGTGCCGCCCATAGTGAGTGGGTATGGCAGAGTATTCGTTTTCTGTTTTCCTATTCTTTTGTAATATTCAATTTTCATAATGTTCAGACACAAGTTTATGGCTTCTCTCCCTAAGCTTGCCCTGTGTCGACTGGCTGGCAGATTGTATCAGAATCCAGAAGTCTAACTGACACAAATATATCACACATTGCCCTGTACTGTTGAAGCAACATGTTTTAAAATAGCTTCTAAACCTACAAAACCATTTGTTATTTCAGTATTCTGGATATGTTGCAGAAATAAGCGTTAAAACGTCTAGACTTCTAATATCAAATTATTCATGTGATCGTCCCTTTCCACTCCATAGTGGCAGAGATATTAACATTTCTTCATTGTCAAAGGTTACAATGTTGATTATATTTTCATTAGGTGGTTGGGTCCTCCCAAGTGCTGTTCCAAACAGCAGAAAACCTCATTTCTAATAAAGGCTTTTTCCTTGCGTCAATATTGTGTTCCCAACTTTCATCTCGAGGGAGGCTGCTGCAAGCACGTTGTCAGCTAGCTGAATTTAATCTCATTCCGAAGATGGCTGCTCTGCCTCTGAAGGAGACAGGAAGGGAGGAAACGTTCACCTTTTTCAAAAGGCTAGGGCAGCAATGGTGGTGCAGTGGTTAGCACTGCTGCCCCATGGCACTGAGAACCCGGGCTCGATCCCGGCTCTGGGTCACTGTCCGTGTGGAGTTTGCACATTCTCCCCGTGTCTGCATGAGTCTCATCCCCACATCCCAAAGATGTGTAAGGTAGGTGAATTGGGCACGCTAAATTGCCCCTTAATTGGGAAAAAATAATTCAATACTCTTTAAAAAAAAATGTTACATTTCAATAGGCTAAACTGAAAACATAGAGCAAACAATCTCATGGCCCGCTTGTTAATACTACATGTTGTTCCTCCCTGGACCTTCGATGTGAGCTATGAATTGAGAAATCTTCGCATACAGATTTTCTTTTGCTCATGAATTTATTTGCGACCTGGAGGACGATAGTGCCTTGATGTTTCCGACTATAAATGATTCTGTTCGGTTTTCCTCCACAGATGAATCAGTTAACTCCCAAACAGATTGGTTACAGGCTTGGTTAGAGGAAATCTTCTCTGAGCCCCTAATAAATCCATCTTACATGTTCATATTTATTGCCTGGGTGATCTGGATTCCGTATGCTGTGCTTGATTACTTGTGGGTTGATCCTCGTATTTCCCAGTAGCTATTTTGATTGACTGGAGCATTATTGTGTCCCCCACCCCCGTCCCATCCCCTCCCCCAAATCCCAATCGGACACCTGAAGGGTCATTTGGAAGGAAATGTATGGGATGGCTATGTTTGACCAGCTTCATTAGCTCTTCTGTCCCCTCTTGAAGTTTTGTACACATCCCTGATAACTGACTCAGTTTCCCAGCTTTACGTATACCCAGGAGAGACATTCCAGAGTAGGCATCCTGTTGCCCGGGATGGAAGAGGTGGACTTACAAACATACAAACAGCGATGGACAAAACCCTCTGGCCCATCCAACTTGTTCCGCAAGGAAGGACTCGTGAAGATGATAGTAGTTTACAGAAGAAATGGTTCACATGAGGATATCCTTCAGTAATTTTCAGTGGGCAAAGATTCTCACGTAAATTAATTTCCCAAATTTTAGCTGTAATCGAGGTAGCCAAGTTGTTGGTCTGGGAATCATCTCTTTAATTGGTCACCATAGCAGCAGGCTGTCACCAGTATACTGATGGTTGAGCTTTAGTTTCTCTACAGAGGTACAAACCCAAGCATTCCAATCCATTTTTGGGCAGTTGAAAGTTCTACTTGCAATTCGATTGGTAAAATCTCAAAGCGTTTTAACTGGTGTAACATCTTGCGGTAATTCGGAACTGTTTGCGGCGGCGCAGTGGTTTCCCGAAATGGCGCAGTGTTTAGCGCTGCTGCCTCACGGCGCCGAGGATCCGGATTCGATCCCGGTCCCAGGTAACTGTCCGTGTGGAGTTTGCACATTCCCCCCGTGTCTGCATGGGTCTCACCCCCACAACCCAAAGGTGTGCAGGGTAGGTGGTTTGGCCACGCTAAATTGCCCCTTAATTGGAATTTAAAACACTTTGTTTTCAGTAATTCTGACCTGTAGACCTCATCCCATCCTGACCGAATTTGCAAAAATTTCCCTTTCATTCAACCAGTATCACTGTAACAGAATAGTTTGTCTTTTTCCTCATTTGCTATTTACGGGCTTTCACGGTTTGTGAATTGACTGCCAGTTTGTCTTATCAGTACCTGCACTCAAAACTCTTCATTCGTTTATGAATCGTGTTGGGAAATTCGGAGAACACGATGAGCTATATAAATGTTAAACCTTTGTGGGGGGGGGGTTAGCAATGGTTTCAAATTCCAGAAGGATTGATCCATCTCTTCAAGTCCGAAGGGAGGCTTTGGGTAAAAGTCATGAACCTAAAACATCTTTAAGTTGAAAACTGCAGCCAGAGTCAAGTGCAGTTGCAGCGAGATTTGGGAAAGAAGACACAAAATTAATTTAACTTTTCACAAGTTGTATTTATCTTGTCCGCACGCCTCCCCTTAAAAAGGAAAGCGATCAGACAGTCTGTGCAATTGATATTCTAGCTAAACAGCTGTTCTCTTCAACTGCTCTCCCCCGCCTGGCACTTGCACAGATTTATTTATGTAACTCAAATGTCCTGCAGGAGGGAAGCAGATTTATTTCCCTGCCAGGAGTGAATAAGCAAACATTTTCCCCATTGCTAACAGGAGAATATATTTATTATTACGTAGTATAACATGATGGTTATAAAAGGGTATTAATAGACTTAATGTGATCAATACTGCAAAGGATTCACTGGTTGCATATATTAAAATATGTACACCATGCACAGGCAGCGAAATCCACATATTTCGCTCTTCTCTTATTGCTGGTGCATTCTGACCTGCTCATGGTCCAAGTGTTTAGGAATTGTCGTCTTAAAGAGACCAGTTCTATCTTGGTCACAAAATAATTTGTCCACGAAAATGTAATTATTTTTTTGTTCATGTGACGTGGGGATCGCAGGCTGGGTCAGCATTTATTGTCCATCCCTAATTGCCCTCGGGCGGGTAGTTAAGAGTCAACCACATTGCTGTGGGTCTGGAGTCACATGTAGGCCAGACCGGGTAAGGACGGCAGATTTCCTTCCCTAAAGGACATTGGTGAACCAGATGGGTTTTTCCGACAATCAACAATAGTTTCATGGACATCATTAGACTTTTAATTCCACATTATTACTGAATTCAGATGTCGCCATCTGCAGCGGTGGGATTTGAACCTGGGCTCCCAGAGCACTTCTCTGGATCTCTGGATTACTAGTCCAGTGACAACACCACTACGCCACCGCCTCCCCTTCAATTGAACTTGGTACCACCTGACTTAACATGGGAAATCAGAAAATAAACATAATACTCTGTAACCTCTGCAGAGTGCAGACTGCAGAGGTCACAGTGTATTGTATGTATATTAGGGTAATATCAACATGCAGTCCAGTTATCACTTGTCTGTGTCAAAGCCCCGTAATCCTTGGATCGGAACTTAATCAAACGATAAATTATTTGGGAGGACAAAGAATTTTGCACGATAATGAAAGTGGGTCTCAACCGATCAACTATTTGGGGAGTATTGACACCATCTCGCTCTTAAAACTATGGGTTGTCTGCAGTCTGTTTGTCGACAATAGTCCAGAATCATTGGCCTAAATCACGTGTTCAACCTGGTTCTGTCTGAAGGATTATATAACATTTTGAGTTCTGAGATTTGCAATTTAGGCAAACGGCTCTGACAGAACCGTATGTCCACATCGTGAATGGTCAGGGAAAACATCCCGATGACCTCCAAATGATATAAACCTTGTGAATACACATCACCTAATATGCAGCACATCTAATCAATGGCATATTTGGGATTTGTTTTGTACAAAGCACTGAATTTTTGTTTCGTACATTGTAGATCAACTCGAACGTGTCTTTATGCGCCTCGGCCTTGCTGAAACAGATGAACAGCTGCAAAATATTATCTCAAAGTTTCTCCCGCCTGTTCTGCTGAAGCTGTCCAGTGTTCAGGAAGGAGTGCGTAAAAAAGTAAGTTTATGTTGCATTCTCCTTTTGCTATAGGCCATGACCCAGCTTTTTATGTCTGAAGGCTGTTACACATCTGGGTGTTGTACAGGTTTATTGCTGGTGAATAGTCATAGAATTTACAGTGCAGAAGGAGGCCATTCGGCCCATCGAGTCTGCACCGGCTCTTGGAAAGAGCACCCTACCCAAGATCAACACCTCCACCCTATCCCCATAACACAGTAACCCCACCCAACACTAAGGGCAATTTTGGACACTAAGGGCAATTTATCATGGCCAATCCACCTAACTTGCACATCTTTGGACTGTGGGAGGAAACCGGAGCACCCGGAGGAAACCCACGCACACACGGGGAGGATGTGCAGACTCTGCACAGACAGTGACCCAAGCCGTAATCGAACCTGGGACCCTGGAGCTGTGAAGCATTTGTGCTATCCACAATGCTACCGTGCATGCCCATGGGAATAGAGCTGGAACAGATTGGAGTGGCAGAGCAGGGGATCAGGCTGTGGACAGACATGCGGGTGGAGATTTTGAATTTGGAGCCTTGGGGAATCAAGAACTACTGGAGGTTGACCAAGACAGAAGTGTGGGATAGGATGCCAAAAGTGACGTTTTAAATGCATAGCGGGACACAACAGATGAACTCAAGCGTTCGGAAATGACCAAGTCAGAGAGGAGAAAGCCAGTCTTGGCGAGTGATAGGACTGGGGGTGCATACAGGTAGTCTGTGGGGAAATGGATGATTATAGCGGTAGCTAGGATATCGGATTTAAAGGCTCCCATTAGTGATTGGGCTAGGGATATGGATACAAATCACCGAATGGCAATTCCAAATCAGGGAGGAGTACGAGGCGGAGATGATCTGTTCAATTGAATCAAAGTTGAATTGGGTCCAAAGGTATGAATTCTGAGAGACGTAATTCCTGCAGTCGCCCAATGACCAAGACTGCAAGGCATTTTCAATAGTCTCAGAGTCATTAAAGATGAACATTTTCAATTGCATAGCAGATTTTGGTCAATCTGAGGCTTTGGCAAAGATGAACGTCGCAACTTTTAGGAAAAACATACCTTCTATAATTATCATTGACTTTAATTTAGAGAAGATAACCTCTCTACAATGAGTAATTAATGAAATACTGATTGATTATAAATGACATTTAGCCTCACTCCCTGGAAAAAAAACCACGTGACCATCACACAGAGATTTCCTTGTGTCTGGGCATTTCTTCAGTCTGAAGCCTTTCAATTAATTAATTTTCCTTTAACAAGAAGATAAGTACAGCATTAGGATAAGAAAGTCAGTGTCATGGACAGCATTTAAAAAAAAAAAATGTAAGTACCCAATTCATTTTTTCCAATTAAGGGGCAATCCACCTAGCCTGCACACTTTTGGGTTGTGGGGGCGAAACCCATGCAGACACGGGGAGAATGCAAACTCCACACGGACAGTGACCCAGAGCCGGGATCGAACCTGGGACCTCAGCACCGTGAGGCAGCAGTGCTAACTACTGCTCCACCGTGCTGCCCTGTGACATGGTCAGCATTGACGATCGCCCAGTCCTTATTGTCCGAAGGATGTGGTGGGTTTCATCTTGAACTGCTTCAGCTCCTGGGGTAACGCTCTTTGAGCCAGTTGTTTTTATGTAGCTGAATGCATAGGCCAGTTCAGAGGGCAGTTCAGACCGCGCTGGTATGGCACTGGAGTCCTTTTCTGGCCAGATCAGATAAGAATGGCTGTTTTCCTTTTCCGAAGGGTGTTCGAGAACCTGTCAGGTTTTCAACGACAAGCTGACAGGTTCATGGTCACTTGTACTTCCGATGCCAATGTATTCTTTCCAGATACTTTTGACAGAGTCAAATTTCAAACATTCATGGTGGAACCCAGACCTCCGGATCGCTGGCCTGACCATGTAACAACCATGTTACCCATTGGCTCTGTCGCTTGACCCAGAGTTATTATACATTTGACGGACGCCGTTTACTTAATGTTTGAACCCTGTTACCACTAAGCAGACTTAAATTCAATTGGTTCAAAAAAAACAAGGACCATCTGTTTGTCTGGAGCATTGCAGGTCGGTTTATTGATGTTTCAGACAGTGGTGACATCTAGTCCCAGGCCAACAAGTGATGGTATTGCTCGCAAAAGTAGGATTTGCCTGTCAACCCTGCATGCAGCAATGGTTCTCAGTAAACGCAAGTGGTTGTTACAGCAAAGTAAGCAGCCGTTCCTGTGTTCAAATTCAGGTCATGGAACTGCTCGTTCATCTCAACAAGCGCATCAAGAGTCGACCTAAAATCCAATTACCGGTGGAAACACTTCTGGTTCAGTATCAGGATCCTGCTGCTGTTTCCTTTGTCACAGTGAGTACCTGTCTGATTTATCTTTCGTAGAGTTTAATTTTTAAGATTTATTGTTCCCGACAGCATAAGGAACTAAAATTACCTGGGCGATGGGAAGCGGATCCATGTTAACGTGAATTGGCTGTGGTTTAATCACGTGCCTCCAGAACGGGAGTTGCTCGTGGAGTGATCTTCCTTCACTATTTGGGGACATGAATGGCAACGTTATTTCAGACTTAAATTGTGGGGTCAATGGCAAATCAACACGGCTGTCCAGAGGAATTGGGAAAAGCTTTTCCAGGGTTGTGATTTGAAAATAAGAATTCGAATCGTCGTTAAACAGGCTTAGGATTTTTACAAATTAATTTGTTTTTCTCTATCTCCTCGAAATTTGAACCCAATTAGCATGATTCACACCCTACACGTGGACTGTGCATTCAACTCTCCATGTGATAGATTGTGTAGAAATTTCATTTAATTCATTAGTGTCAGTAAATCATTTATTATACTCTCTTATAAAGCTATTAGAAATCTTAATTTAAGCAGGGTTTATATTTATCGACACTTTAGCTCTTATTCGATATGGCTACATTTAGTGACTCATCTACTTTCTGCTCACAGTGAGTCTGACTAGAGCTTTATATAACACAGCGGTATGTACGGTATTAGATAGGAAACTGGTCAACTCACACTCACAACGGTGCACAGTTCTGGTCTCCCTATGTACGTGATGAGAACAGGAGGAAGTCATCCGCCTACCAGCCTGTTCTGCAGTTACTGTCTTGGTTCACAGGTGAAGAATAGCCACCAGGAATGTGGTCCCGGGGGATTCTGGTGCCAGTGGGATGATGCCCAGCGAAAAGTCAGCACCTTTAGTAGTGGGGAACAGTAAACACGAACATTGTCAATGATGCTCACGTCCTGTGAATTAATTTTTTTTAAAAGGAAAGAAAATCTGAGCGGTGGTAAGGGGGAGAATTGGGTGATTAACACTGACCCAAGGAATGTTCTTTTGGGATTGGGATTGATGCCTGTGATATCCCAGACTTGGGAATACTCAGATACTGCCCTTGTGTGTCAAACAAGTCAAATATTTGTTTTCCTAACATTGGTTCATTCTGAAAGTGAGATTACTTGGATTTGACCTGGAAAAGGACAAATGTTCTGTTCTGCTCATTCGCATATGACTTGATCCTCACATTAGTGAGGTTACTGTGACATTGACTCATTAAAACAAAGTTTGGCAATCACTGATCTTGTCAACCAGGAGGAGTTTAACAAAATGATGTCTCGCACCTCATAAGATGCATCCCTTTAACAAACTTTTTTCCATCCCAGAATTTTACTATAATATATATCAAGATGGGCTTTCCCCGTTTATCTGTGGAGAAACAATGTGAATTAGCACCTTCCTTGGTTACTGCGATGGAAAGCAAGCCCCAGCCACAGCAAGACAGGTACACAATTCTTTTTTGCAGCATGGTGTAGTGTTGAAACACTGATGGGGAGCTGACCATCAGAAAGAATCCCAGTCAGCAAAAGTGTGATATATGCACCAGTCCCGCTTAACGTCGATCCACTTAACGTTGTTTCACATCAGCATTGATATTGTGACGATATATCAGTTTGTCGTTGCCGGTTTCTCTTTAAGGTCGATTGGCGCGGGCTTCCTCTTCTATGGCCTGTCTGCTATTTGGGCGTTTCTCTCGGCGTTTCCACCCTCACCCCCAGCCCCTCCACCTGCCGGTCCCCGGCCCCTGTTCGTATCTCAATCCTCGGGCTCTGTTCTTCATCAGCTCCTGACTAATTCTGACTACCCTGCTGCCTTCCTTCCTGGCTTCTTCACTGCTGAACCTGCACTGAAGCCTTGGCCTCCATCTAGTGCCAGCAGTTGGTCAGTGTAGGTAGTTCTGGGACGTCAGCTGCTACCCGCACTAACCAACGTCTCCCACTAGATGGTGCCTGGTCCTGTGCCATAAGGTGCGTACTGTCATTTAAAAAAACAGTTTATATCGTATTTCTGACATATTTGGTGATTTGTTTTATCTTACAAGTATCTGCAGCTAGGAATGCACAGTTGCAGTATTTCAACTTGTACATAGGTTCCTTCAGACATTTGTCACCTGGAAAAACAAACCTCTGACTTTAACATTGATTCCTCTGGCTATGAACCAAAGTCCTTTCACTTAAAAGTCACGATTCTCAGGAACACAGGCACAACTTTGCGGACTGACTGTACATTTTAAGTCATTTTGCTTAACATGGAGGGGAAGAAGGTGGGGGCGATTTTCCGAGCCCCGTGCCGGGCCGGAGAATCTGAGCAACCGCGCCACGACGCGGCACGCGATTCTCCAAGGTGCGCAGAATCGGCGGCATTTGCGCTGGCGTGGCGCAGGCCGCTGGAATCAGCGGGGCTGCCGATTCTCCGGCCCGGAAATGGCCGAGCGGCCGCTCCAACACGACAGAGTCCCGCTGGCGCCGCTCACCCCTGGTCGTTGCAGGCAGGAACTCTGCGGGAA
The DNA here is from genome assembly GCF_902713615.1 of Scyliorhinus canicula. Lineage (NCBI taxonomy): Eukaryota > Metazoa > Chordata > Chondrichthyes > Carcharhiniformes > Scyliorhinidae > Scyliorhinus > Scyliorhinus canicula. The sequence goes on from NC_052153.1 coordinate 9,537,873, forward strand.
CACTTGTTGGGGGGGAGTCCCCTGGCCCACGATCGGGGCCCACTGATCTGCTGGCCGGCCTCTCTCTCCCTCTTTCCCCCCCCCCCCCCCCGGCCTACATTCCGCCACGGCCGGCCCCTGAACACCAACCCCATGTTGTGTCGGGGCCGGCACGCGTAAGAAGTTCCCCGCGCATGCGCAGGATGGCGCGGCCCAACTGCGTATGCGCGGGTTGGCGCGGCGCCCATTTTGCGTCGCGTACGGAGGCTGGAGCAGCGTGAACCTGTGGAGGCCAGAGTAGGTTGTGCCCGGGCCCTGTTCGCGCCGTCGTGAAATGCGACTGTGTTCACCATTTGCTGATTGTGATCGCTCCTCTGCACAAAATCTGTTTCTACATCTGCCCACGTGACTATATCTGCAGTCCAAATGTAACCAATCAGATGTAAAGTGCTTTTAGACTTGGAGGCCACAATAGGACACTGCATGAATGCAGCTTTTTCTTTCATCTTTTCTAACGAAAACTAAGAAAATATAAAATAGCTTATCCTTCCGTACTTCAAATACTTTAATTTACTGTCTTTAGTTTCTTTCTCGACCCACATGTTCTGCTAAGTTGTTGATGATTATAAAAATGTTGTACAAGGTCAAATGCAAAAATGTAGTACTTGGTAATGCCAAGTTTGATCTACCTGCAGATCCCTTTGAGGTGGGGATAGTGGTGCACCCTGACATGATAGTGAATAGTGTTGAACATGCAGTGTAGATATAGGCTGAACAGCATGATTAGCCTGCCCTGGTGTTAGTATTCCATACAAATCTCCTCTTGTTCTGTCGAACTTATCTCAGCCACTGTTCCCTCCATTCCTTTTTCCCTCAGTTCCCGACTGTTTCCTTTTGAAAGCTTTAGGGTCAGAGCTATTTGCCTCAACTTGTTCCAGCCATAACAAATTTCACATTCGCTGAGTGAAGGAATGTCTCTTCATTTCCACATTGAATTTATTAGTAACTATCTTGTATTTATGATCTAAAATAAAAACAGAAAATGCTGAAAACACTCAGAAGGTCTCTGGCAACAGGCTCTGTGGCGAGAATAACAGAGTTAGTGTTTCAGATTGCTGACCTTTCGTCAGAACTCGAGCAATTTGTGCTTTTATTTATGACCCCTAAGTTTTGGATTCGACCATATGTGCTCTCCACATTGACCTATGCAACCAAATCATAATTTTAAAGACCTGTGCCACACCCCCCTCTAAATTTTCCCCTTCCCAAAGAAAGAAGCTCTAACTTGTTCAACCTTTCCTGCTAGCTGTAACATCCCATTTCTGTTACAGTCCTGTTTTACACTTTCACCAGTGCACCTATGTCCTTTTTATAGAATATTAATAGATGTCAATACAAGTATTATGGACGTAGTTTGTCTTAATTTATCACAAGCTAAATTTGTATTTGTCATTTGTGGATTAAAAAGATTAGTTTTACCCGAGTCAAGAGGTTACAAAATTCCAAAACATCAACTCCCTAATGTCTCTTCTGAGCTTCCATTTATAGAACAGTGTAGTCTACTGAATTCTGATGGTATCTTTGTCTGATAAAGTGCAGGCAGGTCACCAAGGATATAATTCCCTGCAATTTTACTTTTGGTAGTTACAGTTCCATAATGATGCACATTAGTTCAAAATCTCGGCTGTCCACGACCCATGTGATAGTCCATTAACCTACAACAGGTTTAACAGGTGCAACGTACAGGTTTCTAAGTTTTAAGTTTTCAGCAACTTCCAAACACAGAGTTGTGTATGGTGTTTGGCATTTCTCAAAGGAGTTTGCAAAATAGTTTTGAAAAGTTTTACGATGAGTGCGCAGTTTTAAATGTTTTTGCGACACTTTGAAAGAAAACTTTGACCAAGTATCTTTTTTCATAATTGCAAATCAGATGAAAATCTTTGCTCTGTCTTCCAGCCTAATGCAGTTGCTAATTCCAGCATTGTACCACATGAAATACCCACCAGAGAAAAACAAAGGAATATCGATTTTCAACTTGGCAGAGAAACCAAAGATTGTTCAGCAGTTGTTAGACTTTATGTTGGACGTTCTGTTGATGCCTTACGGGTACGTATATAAAGGTTCTCCTTCCCATCCAAGTGAAGTCTGTTTACTCCCTGGAAATTATTAACTGGTTCATTAGTACGCTACTGATACCACCAGAAAAACAAAGCATTCTTCTCCACATAATATCTATTTCCCACTTTGAGCAATTCTAGTGTTTCGACATTGCCATTACGCTGAATTTGTAGGACAGAATTAGGCCATTCGGCCCAACTGGTCCACAGGAGCCAGTTCATTGACTGAAACAAGATCGAACTATCTCAGTACTAATGACACTGTTGAACATGTCTATCTATTTTTTCTCAGTTCTCCCACCACAATTGTATTGGAAAAATAAACAATGTAAAACATGCTATCAAAAGTTAGAATGCTGCTGTTGGAGATTGACGTCTTCTTAATGTTGGGCGGTGCAGGGTCAGGGATCTTTGTGATGAGGATCAATTTCTCACTGAATTGGCCTATCACTAGAAAGGCTTGCAGAAACCTTTGGATAAAATAGCTGTCAAATTTACCACAACCTACTTGGTGCTTCAGCATTCCTTTGCACCAAGCGATGGTTTCAAGTGGCAATGTTCCCTGTCAGACAATCCAACCAACAGAGCTGGTGCGTGAATCTTCACTGCTGGCTCACTGTGAAGGTTGCTGAGTTGACACAGAATCTTGACATGCAGCCGTGTTATCACTGGCTAGGCCTCAGCTGGGGTACTGTGGAAATCTGTGGACACCACACTTCTGGCAAGATGTAAAGGCTTTGGATGGGATGCAGAGGAGGTTAACCGGAATGATAGCGAAGAGATTGAGGAGAAGTTGGGGAAGTTGGCACTGCTCGCCTTGGAATGGAGACAGTTGCGAGATGACCTATTCGAGGTCTTTAAGCTTTTGATGGAGTAGATAAAGAAAAATGCATTCCACCTGATATCATATTTTCAGAATCATTGGTAAAATGAGAAATGTTTTCACTCAAATCGTCATGCAAGCTGATTCCACAATCCCTCATGGCGATTTGAGGTTGAGGACCTTACAGGGCTACAAAAAGCGAGGCTAAATGCAATTGTTCTTTCAAAGAGCCAACACAGACACATTGGGCTGAATGGCCTCCTGTGCTTAAGTTCCTACGATTTGTCCCTTGTATTCCTGTTATAACTAAAAGCTCTGTTAGCGCAATGAAAAAATATCTAGTTGTGCTCTCCACTAGTGTAGCAACAGATCGACAACTGTTCCTGTGTGCGACCTTGTACTATTAAAATATATTATATATATGTAATGTATATTATATATCTGTGTGGGGCATTTACCTATGGAGACATCTGTGAAATGGGTATTTTGTTCAGGTTATTGCAATCCAATGATCACCTGTCATCAGTACCTTGTTAGTTTCAGTGACTTCCATTGTGAGGTCAGACCCCCACCCCCAAAAACTTTGTAGATATAATTGTGCAAAGCCATGCTTTGTGAAATGTATAGTGGGGGAATTAGAAGGACTTTTTTTAAACAATCAAAGTGCGATTTAACTTTGTCGAACATTTCACTAACGTTGATCACAGTGGGTGCTAATGTAAGGCTAAAGCTTTAGGAAAATGCCCCTCGCACCTGAAACCTATGCCCCCTAGTAATTGACCCCTCTACCCTTGGGAAAAAGCCCCTGACTATCCACTCTGTCGATGCCTTGCATAATTTTGTCCACCTCTATCAGGTCGCCTCTGTCGTTCCAGTGAGAACAAACCGAGTTTATTCAACCTCTCCTCATAGCTAATGCCCTCCATGGAGGAGGAGGTGGAAGCAGGGACGATAGTGACATTTAAAGGGCAGCTTGACAAATACATGAATAGGATGGGAATAGAGGGATATGGACCCCGGAAGTGTAGAAGATTTTAGATTTAGACGGGCAGCATGGTCGGCGCAGGCTTGGAGGGCCGAAGAGCCTGTTCCTGTGCTGTTCTTTTCTTTGAAAAGTCAAGCCGTCTTTGAAATCTGTCAGTAGAAGTTATTTTTCGGAGTCGATGAACACTCTCGCATCCTGTAAAGTGGCCTTTGCTGAATCTAAATGGCCCCACTGTGGCTTTTCTGTGCTGATGGCTTCGGCTGGAAATGTTGTAACAAACGCTACGAGAAACAAGTAGGTTTTGTTTCATCTCGCAACGGGTTCTCGTTTTAGGTTTGTCTTGACCGAGCCCCCAAACCGTCCGGGTCAGGGCCCACAACAAGGTGCCAGCACTGTTGGTCTTGTTCAGCCGCCACCGGGCATGAGTTCGTATGCAGCCAAGCGTGTCGTTGGTGATAACCCCTGGACGCCTGAACAGCTGGAACAGGTACAGAATTTGTATGGGTGATGGTGCGCTGATAGATTGCAATGGGCAACTGGAAATTTGAAGTGCTAGTAATTAATGGGGTTGCACGTTGCAACCAATCTTTCAACATTGCTAATTAATTATTTGAAATTGGGTAGGACCAACTATAATTTGAAAACAAATCGATTCCTGTCCCTACTCTAAAACTGCTCACTCTGCCAAAAGAAATAAAATTCCTCCAGTTGTCATTGTGTAGCTTGTCCTTGCAGCAGGGTATACAAATCGGGTGTAATCTGTGCTGCTGAATAACTGTGTTGCTTCGGTGGAACTGAACCAGTCTTATTAGTTTCACCTTCCTTTTCTTCCTGACACCCACCCACCACACTGCAGTGCAGTGCAATTCTCCGACCATTAAAACTTTGAATATATTTGTTAAAACTTTGAATATATTCAAGAGGCGGCTGGATATAGCACTTGGGGAGAATGGGATCAAAGGCTATGGTGGGAAAGCAGGATTAGGCTATTGAGTTGGATGATCAGCCACGATAGTGATGAATGGCAGAGCAGGCTCGAAGGGCCAAAAGGCTCCTCCTGCTCCTATCTTCTACGTATTTATGAAAGCACCTCCCAGAACTGCCCCATGAGAAAAGACAAGTTCTAAAACCTGTACATGGTTTTAAAGGAGACCAACTACATACAAATGTGCCACAAGTACACTGTCCATGTGGAGTTCGCACATTCTCCCTGTGTCTGCGTGGGTCTCACCCCCACAATGCAAAGATGTGCAGGGTAGGTGGATTGGCCACGCTAAATTGCCCCTTCACTGGAAAGAAAAGAATTGGGTAATCTTTTGGGACACCTTTGCCAATCTCTCATTAGCTCCGACCTATCACTGACTTTCCATCCTTCCCCAAACCCCCTCTCCAAGTATATAATTCATCACATTTCTATCCCTTTTCAGCTCTTTGAAGGGTCATATGGACTCGAAACATTATCTCTGCTTCTCTGTCCACTGAAGCTGCCACTTCTGCTGAGTTTATCCAGCATTTCCTGTTTTTATTTCAGATTTCCAGCATTGACAGTATTTTGCTTCTGTTATTGAATATTCATTTATAAATGTATAATAATTCAGCCATTGGTAGGCGGCCCCCCCGATCTGCGGGCGGGCCTGTGCCGTGGGGGCACTCCTTCCTTCCGTGCCAGCCCCTGTAAGGCTCCACGATGGCTGGCGCAGAGTACACCCCCGCGTATGCGTTAGAATATGCCGGCGGTTCTGCGCATGCACTAACTCGCGGCAGCCCTTAGGCGCCAGCTAGCGCGGAGCCAACCCCTCCGGCACAGGCCTAGCCCCCGGAAGTGCAGAGGATTCCACAACTTTCTGTCGGCCCGACGCCGAAATGGTTCCCGCCGTTTTTTACACCGGCGTAGGCCTAGCGGGAATTCAGGAGAATCCCGCCCCTGGAATTGCGCAGGATATGATTATATCATAATGTAATTATAGGTAAGAGTAGATGTGATTACATCTGAGATGATTATTATAATGGTGGAGATGAAGGAGGAGGGAGAATTGACACCATGTGTGACAGGAATGTGACAGAGATAGAGGTGACACAGACAGGAAGTTTGTGCAAGCATCAGACATTTAATATTATAGAATATTCAAATATTATTTGCAGCATGTGCAGGCTTTCACCAGTACAGATTATATCTATATATTTATTTAACTATTACAATTAGGCCATTGAACCAGAGGAAAGGTCCCACACAGGAGTAGGTGGGGAAGAGAAAGTAACCAGATTTATTTTTGATCGTCTGATGGGGAGAGAGCAGGCACAAGAGTGCCTGGTTGATGGGGAATGGTGGGTGTATAAATCTATCTAAAGTTATAATGTATTAAAAATTGCACCGACCTGAAAGAAAAGATGGACTCTGCACTTGGGCGTGTGGAAAGATGAGAATGAGGTCTTTAAATGCGTAACTCTTGATTATAAGATATGAAACAGCAGCTTATAATCAGTACAGATTTTCAGAACATCCTGCTAAAATTGATACCCTGGTCGTTTTAACAATTGTTTTTGGGGATGGGAAGAGCAACTATCTGAATATTGATCCTAATTAATATCTGAAAATAGTGCAAATTAGGAATTGTGAAATTCATTGAAGCGGAGCATATCCCAGAAAATGAAGCAATTGTCCATCTGGTGGTGGCCTCGAGTGACACTCGGCACAGTGTGGCAACGGCTGCTGATATGGAGGTGAAGAGCACACAAAGGTAAGAATTAATTACGGCTTTGACTTTTAAAAAACTTTTAGACTCTCTACTTCGTATCAACCAATTTGAGTACTTTACATTTATGTAACTTATTCACATAGTAATGAAACATTTTAGTTAAGTCTGAAAGTCTTATTTTAGAATGGGCTGCAAAAGTAAACCTAGCGTTCCCCCCCTCCTTCTGTCTCGAGCAGTCGCAGGCGATTTCTGCTTCAAGGGAGCGTTCAGCTGGTGCACTGTCGTGACTTACTATACACTCTACCCTAATCTCGGGGAAGCCAGGCTGTGCTTTCTTGCCCTGTGCAAACAGAACAGCTTGCGTTTACATATCATCTTTAATATAATAAAACCTTCCATGTTACCTCACAGGAGTGTTTGTAAAAAAGTAATTGGGTACTCTAAAAGCACAATAGCACTGTGGTTAGCACTGTTGCTTTCCCAGCTCCAGGGACCCAGGTTCGATTCCTGGCTTGGGTCACTGTCTGTGTGGAGTCTGCACGTTCTCCCCGTGTCTGCGTCGGTCTCCTCCGGGCGCTCCGGTTTCTTCCCACAAGTCCCGAAAGACGTGCTTGTTCGGTGAATTGGACATTCTGAATTCCCCCTCAGTGTACCCGAACAGGCGCCGGAGTGTGGCGACTAGGGGATTTTCACAGTAACTTCATTGCAGTGTTAATGTAAGTCTACTTGTGACACTAATAAAGATTTTTTTTAAAAAATTGAACTTGTGCGTATAATTTACAAATGTGTCAGCAGAGTGCAACAATATAAACCATAGCTCAGACGTTAACTTCCTGTAGCTGCAACTGAATGTGGTCTTAATGGTGTTTAATTTTGTGCCGTTACCTTTTTTAACTGCAAGTTAGAAGCAGTTACTTTAAAATAGAAAGCATTGTTTGTTTAATAATATCAAGGCAACTTTCCTGTTCACTGCAGTCATTGTATTAATTCACAGAGGTTTAGCCAATAACGATTTAATTTAATTTTAGTTCTTTTAACGTTCTGCACTGACAGCTGGATGTATTGGCCATAATTTTTTTTTTTTTTTTTTAATTTAGATTACCCAATTATTTTTTCCAATTAAGGGGCAATTTAGCGTGGCCAATCCACCTACTCTGCACATTTTTGGGTTGTGGGGGTGAAACCCACGCAGACACGGGGAGAATGTGCAAACTCCACACAGACAGTGACCCAGAGCCGGGATCGAACCTGGGACCTCAGCGCCGTGAGGCGGTTGTGCTAACCACTAGGCCACCGTGCTGCCCTTGGCCATAATTTTTTTAAGGCAGTCTTAGAAATGACTGAGAAGAGGTTTGTGCAGATTGAAAAATTCATATTTTTAATGTTTTCACAGTATGATTGACTGGAACAATCCCATTATTGTCAATAAACTCTACAAGATTTACCTGGGAGACATACCACTAAAAACAAAAGAGGTACGTTTGTTTAGTTATGGCTGCTTCATCTTTCCCGAGTACCACGCATTCTGAGAGGCTGAAAACGCTTGATACTGAGCTTTCAATATTTTATAAAAATAATTTTAACGCCCATTTAAGTGAAAACTTGAAAAGTGAGTGGTGTACAAATTAATGAAGCATCACTGCAACTTTGATTTCTTGCGCTTTTCAGTGAATTCAATATTTGCTGACCGGTCTGATGAAGTGAATTTGATAACCTGACTGATGAGCGTCTGGAATTAAATCTTGGAATTAAATAGACAGTTTAAAGTATAACCAGTTACAAAACCTGACGTCCCTAATGCCTCACTGGGACTTGGAGACTAATAGTCTTCCCACCAAACTTCCCACAGTTGCTCAGAATTCAGAACAAGTCACATGATACCCTTCATTCTTCCATTTTGCCTTAAATTAAACAGACAATTCCAAAACAACTAATTCACATAGGTATAGCCAGCTTGTGTTCTGTTCACCCCATCGAAGTGCCACCCTGCACTTACCCTGACCACCCAGGGGCCTCCGATGGCCTGGGAGACCCCCTGGGTGTCGTTCCGCTTGGTTCAGCCGCCTGAGCACACCGCAAGCGAATCGCGCCCCTAGTGTCCATTTTGATTCTGATGGCAGTAATTTATGGAGCAGTAATTTCATTTAATCCATCTACGCCCACCTGTGGCATCAAGACTGGAGGCTTTTGTTGGTTTGATGTTGCTGAACAGGAAATGGAGACGATCCTAGGAACCTCTTAAACATAGGGTCTAATTGTTGCTTGTAAGTGAACGTATGCAAAGTATGGGATGGGAAAAGTAGGGCCCCAAAGTATAAAATATTGTTTTCATCTCTTTAAGTGGGTCCTGATGATTTCAGAATGTCTTTCTCACCCAAATTCTGAAATGTTTTCCAAAGTAAATGGCTGCAAACGTATGAGAAATGTGATGCACCTTATTTGGATTGGATTGGATTTGATTTATTGTCACATGTACCGAGGTACAGTGATGAGTATTGTTCTTCATGCAGTCCAGACAGATCATTCCATACATGAAAAAAAAATAGGACATACATAAATACACGATGTAAACACATAAACGCATTGGGTGAAGCATACGGAGTGCCGTATTACTCAGTAGAGAAGATGTGTTACGAGATCAGTTCAGTCCATATGGGTCATTCAGGAGTCTGGTAACAGCGGGGAAGAAGCTGCTTTTGAACCTTTCCCACTGCTTTAGAGAACCTTTAGTGCTGTTACATGTTTGTCCAACATTTGTTAAGAAATTTCCTGTTTCAGGGCCCAGGTGTCAGAATAAATGTTAAAACTTACTGATGGAAGCTGCTTTTCCCCGTTACAAGATGTGTTGGTGCTAGTTTGATTTTACAGTTCTTCTTGCCTTAACCAAAATGCATGCTGATCTTTTGCAGGGAGCAGCGCTGAAGCCTGAGCTAAAACGGGAGCCAGTTAGCACCAGAGTTAAACTGAAAATTCTCCCTCACTTATTACGGTCCAGGCAAGCTGCAGAGACATTCCCAGCCAGCATACAGGTACGGACTAATTACTTCCGTTAAACTGGACAACTTCTGTTGTGGGGGGAAAGTACAGCTATTCGGCTTTAATGTACTTCACTCTCCCACTCACGAGAAACCAAAGACTCTTGGAGTTAGAGGCAACGCCTTTGGTACAATGCTATAGCACAGGTTGATATCATTCCAAGTAGGCAATTCAGAGAGCCCTGGTTAAAGGATTGTCCAGGCAGTTATACTCTAGATTTGGTAACAAATTTGCATATACCAGTCAGTTGCTACTATTTATCTATGTCCAGTCATAACTATCGATTAGCTTTACACCATGCATAGTATATGAGACCAATTAGCCAATTGCAAATGCATGTTTACTTAATTATAATACCCAGTCAGTGCAAATACATGTACATGCTGCATCCTAATATTTATCACCGTTTCTCAGGATCAGCCCTGTGGGTATCATTCACCTGCTTGTCTGACTTCTCTAACTTATAAATGCCCGTTTCCCAAGGCAAAAACGTTGCAGCAATAAACAATTCTGTATGTGTCTCCCTTTCCAGAGAACCTGGAACCAGTACAAATGGTGAAAAGATCCCATATCATTGTCATCCTTGACAGTGACCATCTGTTGCTCGTCTTTCCTGGGATCCCATCATCAGCAACATGTGTCCTTGGGCTGGTTTCCTACAGCGAATAACTTCAGTACAGATCGATACAGAAAAATTTTAACCTCTTCAGCACTTAGTGGATAGCTAGAGTTCTAAAACTAGTTCTGATAGAATGTCGAAAACTGCACCCTTTCAACTTCCAAACAAACTGCACCTGTCATTTGTGGAGGTTTAATAAGTTCAGTCTTGGACATCTGCTGAACACTAATACTACTGAATCCAAACATGAATTTCTTCAGATTCATTATTTGTGATTGCTGTTTTATCTTTAAGCTGATTGTGCCACTCAAGAGTTTCCAATTTCTCTTCTGCGAGACTTTATTCAGGGGTATATACGATTAATCAGTTTTTGTTGGATACCCACCCCATCGCCCCGCATACTAAATTTAAACGCTGCTTCGTCTTCATTTATTGAGTCCCACTGTCCAGGGAGTGACACTAGCAGTGGTACAGGAACAGACAACTCCACCCTCTCCGGCAGCGCAGCCTGGCTCATGGAACGACGAAGGGAGAAAACATGCGAGTGGGTTCTCTTTCTTGCGACGGATAATTATTAACTTGAAAAGAGATCCTCCGTTTGCAGACTCGATGGGCCATATGGCCTAATCCTCCTCCTGCTTCCTATTTCTTATGTGCAGGATTCTTCGATGGAGCTCTGTAAGCAAAATCAAATGAGTGATTAGACTAGCTCAGCTCCGACCTGGGGCATCCCTTTGCAGCACATCCATTAAAATTGTTCTTGCTGATGTTGTTGCCTGCTTACGGAGAATTGCAGATTTAAATTTTCATCTTTAACGTTTTGATGCTCAGTGTGGAGGGACGGAAACAAGCTAAATCCCGGTAATCTTTATTCTCCTTTAAGAAATAATCCCAACACAGTGATGTTGGTTCTGAGGAGATTTACTGTGTAGTGATTTGCATTGGAGGACATAATGACCCTGTACTGATAACCATTAGCAAGGCTACAGTGTCAGAACCTTGATCATTTCTTATTTAAAAGTTAAAACCAGTGAAGTCCACTGTGAGTATTATCCACAGTGCTAACCCCTTTGAGTTAACGTCTAAATGTTTGAAACCAGCAACATGGCATATTACGTTGTACTTTTTTTTACTGGGAAATTACAGACCCAATGCCTACCCTTTTCACTCCATTAATGTGCAGTGCACCTCTTATATTCCAGAATGCGCAGCTGGACGGAAAGGGCCCTTGGTAGCAGTGCAAACATGGAAAATTATACTGTAACTTCACAAACGTTTGAAACCAAAATAAATGTTCTATAACCGGAGAGAGAGAGGGGGGTAATTTGACCTGTAAATAATCTGAACAGTTAATTGTTTATGTGAGGTTATAGATCTATTAATGTAGTGATGATCCACAGTCTTGTTTTCACAGGTGGTGTATGATGGACTGTTTGGTGCCAACTCAAATGCAAAGTTAAGAGGACTCGCCCTACAATTTGTGCACCATATATGCTCAGTGTAAGTTCAAATGTAGATTTTATTTATGTTTATTTGTAGACCTGTGTGTGTGTGTGTGTAAATATGTAAGCACATTTTTAATGAATCATAAGGGGAAAATGAGCTATAAATTGCTCATGATACCCTCTTCGAAGCATCTCTTGTGTGAAACACAGCTTGACTGGAAGCATAGTGCTGGGTGAATTCAATGTTTAATGTTTTGCAAATCAGGAAACTGAGTGAATCTGTCAATGGGATAAAAATTGCTCGGTGCTAAGAGGCAGGTTAAGGTCCATGATTTCCCATGCGATGAATCTTTATGAGCCCGTCGCCGTACTGTTTAATCCAGGCTGCACAGCAGCCCAAGGGTTCCCACACACGGCCATGCAAAAAACATTTTCAGGGGCCACACACTTGAACATATCACCCAGACATTAAAACTAAAAATGAAAGGGTGCTTTGGTCCATCGGACGTCGAACAGGTGGAGGAGGCAGCAATATGCACAGCAAAGGAGAAATGAGTGTCAAAAATCATTGGTTCAGGCACAGCATTATTAAATGCTTGGAAATAAGTCAGGTAGTGGGAGGACAAATGAGGCAGCCCACTGAAGGATAATATGAAGTGAGGGGGAGCGATACAATATATATTGCTGTGTAAAATATTTTGAGTTGCATTGATTTGAATGGCTGTTCTTAAGTAGCTATTGAACCAGCTATGATTCAGCTCGTAAGTTACTTTTGCTTGTTACCAAGCTTTAACTTAAGTGCAGCATTGCGTGCTGCAAAGTTTGGCAACAATGCCAGATTCATCAACAGTGTGTCGAATTGACCAACAAACCGAAGGTAAGGAGGGCAGCACAGTGGTTAGCACAGTTGCTTCACTGCTCCATGATCCCAGGTTCAATTCCCGGCTTGGTTCACTGTCTGTGCGGAGTCTGCACGTTCTCCCCGTGTCTGCGTGGGTTTCCTCCGGGTGCTCCGGTTTCCTCACACAGTCCAAAAATGTGCAGGTTAGGTGGATTGGCCATGCTCATTTGTCCTTAGTGTCCATAAAGGTTAGGTGGGGTTACTGGGATAGGGTGGAGACATGGGCTTAGGTAGGGTGCACTTTCCAAGGGCCGGTGCAGACTCGATGGGCTGCATGGCCTCCTTCTGCACTGTAAATTCTATGAATTACAGCCCATGGTTTTGTGTGTGTGTGGGGGGGGGCGGGGGGGGGGGGGGGGGGGGGGTTATAGTACTGATTTTCTGCCATTAGAAGTTGCTGATGCACCAGACAGTTGGCATCATTTATTCTGGGCAGGATTCTCGGCCCCGCCGCGCCACAGTTCCGGTCCGACCGGCCAGCGGGATTCTCCGTTACGCCGGCCGGTCAGTGGGGTTTCCCATTGTGGGGCAGCCCCACGCCGCCGGGAAACCTCCGGGCGCCGGTATAACGGAGAATCCCGCCGGCGGAGAATCCCTGCCTCTTGTTTATTTTTATTTGAATACGTGGATATCTAGTTAGATTTACCCAACCCAGTGGGGTTGTCAGTTTTTTTTAACCTAGGATGAAGTATAAAACTAAATCTTTCATTTTTCCCCTTATTTGAATTGTCTCTATCTTCGATATTTACAAAAAGTCACGCTCTCAATAGCATTGCAGTGGCAGTGACTCCAATTGGGAGAGTTGACGGATCTGAACAAGCTGTATTTTTGAGTCAGCATTCAATATCTCTGCCAGTGTTGCACCAGAAGAGGCACAAGACTGCCGTTGTGAAGGAAGATCAATTTGCTGCAACGTCAAATTCTTTGGGGGCATATTTATTGAACACAAGTAGTGGATCATTTTCATTTAGTTCTATTTTAAAAAGTCATTTGCTGCTTTGCTTGTCAATTTCACATTTGAGGTACTTTAAGTCGGTGCTATGTCTTTTCGTCCGACGTCACTTCGTCCAACGACACTTCGTCCACGTCTTTTGGTCCAACGTCTTTTTGTCCGCCCGTCTTTTGGTCCAACGTCTTTTTGTCCGATGATTTTTTTCGTGAAAGACTTTTTGTGACTTGTTACGTTTTTTTGTCGGATGATTTTTTTTTGTAAAAGACTTTTGGTAACTTGCTTAGTAGCACTCCACTCCACTCCCCACATTAACTTTTTGTAAATAGAAATCTTCTCTAATGCACAAAGCAAGGTACAATATGCAATAAAGGATTTTTATTACCGGTCTCTTTCCTTTAACGAGCCTCGTTAAAGGATATTTATTATTGTTCTCTTTCCATTAACGAGTCTCGTTAAAGGATAGATATTACCGTTCTCTTTCTTAATTCGGGAATTTTAAGTAATTAGTAAACTTTTAGATTTTTTAACTGCATTTTTAGATTTTTTAACTACATTTTTCAACTTGCATTTTACTTGCATTTTATCAATTACTTGCATTGTAGCAATTAAATTCACTTGCTGTATTGTACTTGCATTTTATCAATTAAATGGTTTATACGGAATTAATTTGTAATTGGATAATTGGACGAAGTGACATTGGACCAAAAGACGGGCGGACAAAAAGACGTTGGACCAAAAGACGTGGACGAAGTGTCATTGGACGAAGTGACGTCGGACGAAAAGACGCGACACGCTTTAAGTCGAACATTCAAAAGAAACATTCTCTCTCATGATTGTAATCTTCCTTATTGTTTACAGATGTCCTGATAATAAAATTAAACCTTTGGGGCCAATGCTTCTAAATGGACTTACTAAATTGATCAATGAATATAAAGAGGTAAGGCTTCTCAAATCTATTTGATCCACAGCCGTGTATTCTGCTGAATCCTATTCTCTCGTCTTTTCCCACTATGAAAATGCTACAACTTAAAACTGGGCTGGAGTTTCCCAATTGCCAACAGTCCCCTGGTACCTTGCCCAAGTTACCATCCTTCATTCCTGAGACGGTGCTTTGTCATGAAACTATCGGTCTGTGGGCATCACCTCGTGGTACCACTGCTGCAATTGAGAGTAGAAAGTTCAGGCAGAACGTTGAATGTTGCATCATTCCTACAGCTAAGAACCAGCTCTCTCCCAGAGCAAGAATCAAATCTGGCATCTGAAGTTCCTTTCGCTCTTTCCATTTTCTCCGCAATCCCAGACTCATTCCTTGCCAGAGGATGATTCACTGGCTGTCCTGTGCTACCTCAGCCAAATTATTACTCTTCTGTGATGTGAAAGTAGACAGTGGAGGCCAGCGGGCTATTCAACTTTGTGCACTGCTGCCAAAGCGAATTCTGTCCATGCCCAACCTGTGCACATGCAGTTCCGTTAGGGGATACCAGCTAACTATCCCCAAATCCAGCTGATTTTGACCCCCTAAATAAGTAACACTTGCACCGCTCACCCAGCACAGAACTGAGATTGGATGTAGAGCCTTTCTCCTTTGTGTGGCTGAGGCACTCGCTACCTGGCATTTGTAGGTATTTACAGATGTATTCCTCAAGAATATGTAATTAGCATTTTTGCACTGTCAGCAAGTTGATTTGGTTTTTTTTTCATTCTATTCAAGTCTTTCTGATATTTGACCTGCTAAGCTAGCCAACATCTTAGTCACTGTTTTTTGCCTCTAGAATCTGTCAAATATTGCACTTTGTTAAATTGTTCTTGCTTTATCTTGCCCAAGGACCCAAAAGCCCTTTCCATGGCATATTCAGCAGTTGGGAAATTATCCAGGTGAGTATTTTGAATTTTATTTGACTTTTCCAAGTGTTGATATACAGCTTTGATTCAGTGCATCTTTTTTGCATAACATGAATTGCTTCATGATATGGTATGTCTTGTTGAACAAATAGCTCAGTGATGTTTATCATACTTGGGGCTTATTTTCAAAATGGGTCTTCTGGATTTGTGGACATGCAAGCCCCCCAGTAACGTATGCTAGCTCCAATTGCAAAATACCATGTTTAACGCTGTTATTAATTAGTGAGCCCTTTCCACACACCCATTTCGTAGAACGTTCCAGGCAACCAACATTTCTGAAGACAAAACTGGTGAAAGGTCTCAATAGAAATTGTTCCCACTGGCGGGAGAGTTGGTAACCAGAGGACATAAGTTTAAGGTGATTGGCAAAAGAGCCAGAGGGGATATGAGGCTTCTTTTTAATAAATTGGGGTTCGAAATCATAGAACTTACAGTGCAGAAGGAGGCTATTCGGCCCATCGGGCCTGCACCAGCCCTTGGAAAGAGCACCCTACTTACGCCCATGCCTACACCCTATCCCTTTAACCCAGTAACCCCACCTAACCTTTTTGGACACTTAAGGGCAATTTAGCACGGCCAATCCACCTAACCCGCACATCTTTGGACTATGGGAGGAAACCGGAGCACCCGGAGGAAACCCACGCAGACACGGGAAGAGCATGCAGACTCCACACAGACAGTGACCCAAGCCGGGAATCAAACCTGGAACTGTGAAACTGCTACCCACCCACTTAAACTTAATTGCTAAAATAAATATCTTCCACATACCTGCCTGAGTCACTCGAGAATGTATTCTCTCATCTGGAGCAAGAATACTTTGCATTTTCCACATATGAAGTCTTTTAAGGAACAGCATTTTAGGTCCTTTATAGCTTTCTGCAGAAGTCAAAATACACAGTTAGCCATCAGATGGCTGAGTCACATTTTCTAGAGCAGAGACTAAGCCGTTGTTGGAAATGTAAGACATGCCTGGTGTCGGCACAGAGCAATTTATCTTAAGTTAGCAGCAATCATGGTCAAACTTTGGACACTTACCTATGTAACTGGTTCTATCCAGCCATGAACTTATCGAATGGCTAGCAGGCGAGGGGACCTACACGGCATACTCCAGTTCCTATTTCTTATGTCCTTATCTGCACAGTACCAAGATTGGGGCAGGCATGTGACACAGGGGAGGCTTAAGTGGGGAAAGAATTAATACAAGCAATTTAAACAAACAAAAAAACATTCTGGATATCTCTTGCACCATCTGAAGTATCGTCCCCAATCAAAATTAGTAATTAAATCTTCATTTATTAACTGTGCAAATCTTCCAGAGCCATAAACATGGAAGACATCTGCACATATTCTGCAACCGTTATGTTATCAGTGAAATATGTTTTTCTGCCCTTCACATTTAGCCGTTTACCACAACTTTTCACGAAAGATCTAGCACTTGTGCAACAGTTTTTTGAAGCAATGTGCAAGGTATGTTGAAATTCTCTGAAATGTTCCTTTTACATTACAATGTCTAGTTGTGTTTCTAACAAGGGATTTATTTTAAATCTGTTTTATTAATAGGAAGGTCCTGACATCAGGCTCTCCATTCAGGAAGCTTTGGCCATGATGGTAGGAGCCTATTGTTCCTTGCAAGGAGCTTCTCTTACACTCATGGAAGCTCTGGTTGCTGCATATCTGGAGAAGGTATGTCCAAACTTATAACCAAATGCTATTAGACTGATATAAAGAATGTCCTTCATGTCATGATCGCCTTAAACAATCTCTTACATTTATATTGCGTTTTTAATGTAATATGTCCTCAGGCACTTTGCAAGAGTTAGCAAACCATATTTCATAGCAAGCCACGTAAGGAGATATCATGGTAGAACAGAGCATATTAATGTAAACATGAATATATTTTTCATTGAGGAATATGTGGCCAGAATTCTTAATGTTAGTTGCAATATCAGTTGCGCTGATTAATGCATTATGACTTTTCTATGATAACAAGTGCAGGATATTAATTCAAAATATTAATTAGGAAAGGACAGGCACAAATCTGGTGTTCTTGATTAATATGGGGGATTTCGTGATTAATAAGAGGTTCAGGGGATATGGGGAGAAGGCAGGAGAATGGGGATGAGAAACACATCAGCCACGATCGAATGACGGAGCAGACCCACTGATTGGCTTAATTCTGCTCCTATATCTTATAGACTGGCATTTAAAGGCATGGCATTTATGACTGGTCCCTTCCGACTCAAAACAAAAGCATTAAACCTACAATGAATGTTTGCAGCAATGGTTTATAGTGTAGGAGCAAAGCCCTACATTTAGTTGTTTTACTGTTTGCTGCTGCGTTTTTCTGAAAACACGATGTCGTGTTGTGGGAAATTCAATAGCAACAGCTGCTCTCCAGGCAGTACGTTGACTTAACAATTTGGTCTTGGAACAGCCCAATTCAACTGGCTGTTATAAAATGAGATGGGGAGGCGGTGAAGAAAAGTGAATTACTTTTCACTGTACATAGCGAATCGCTGAATCACATTCTCTCGTTACTTTTGCAGCCTGAAGTGCAGGTCCGGCAAGTTGCTGTGAAATTTGCCAGCAAGGTGTTTGCCTCAGACCACATTCCATCCAGATACATGCTGTTACTTGCTGCAGGAGACCCGTAAGTTTTCTCTCATAAAAATCACAAGCGTGCAACATACTTGCATTTTAGGATGGGGATGCGTGGTCAAAAGAGGGAGATTTTAGGGAGCATCTTAAAGGAGGAAAGAGGGGAGAGGTTTATTTCGAAGCTCAGGGCACAGACAGGCTGAAGGCTCAGCAGCCAACAGTGGAGCAATGAGAATTGGAAATTGCCAAGAGCGCAGAATTGGGGGAACACAGATTTAGAATTTAGAACAGTACAGCACAGAACAGGCCCTTCGGCCCTCGATGTTGTGCCGAGCAATGATCACCCTACTCAAACTCACGTATCCACCCTATACCCGTAACCCAACAACTCCCCCTTAACCTTACTTTTTAGAACACTACGGGCAATTTAGCATGGCCAATCCACCTAACCCGCCCATCTTTGGACTGTGGGAGGAAACCGGAGCACCCGGAGGAAACCCACGCACACACGGGGAGGACGTGCAGACTCCACACAGACAGTGACCCAGCCGGGAACCGAACCTGGGACCCTGGAGCTGTGAAGCATTGATGCTAACCACTATGCTACCCTGCTGCCCCAGATCTTGGGAGTTGTGAAGCTGGACGAAGTTACAGAGATATGGAGGAGTGAAGCCACGGGAAAGTTTGAAAACAAGAATGTAAATTTTTAAATCAATATCTTACTGGACCGGGAGCAACTCGGTAGCACAGTAGTTAGCACTGTTGCTTCACAGCACCAGGGTCCCAGGTTCGATTCCCGGCTTGGGTCACTGTATGTGCGGTGTCCGCACGTTCTCCCCGTGTCTGCGTGGGTCTCCTCCGGGTGCTCCGATTTCCTCCCACAAGTCCCGAAAGATGTGCTTGTTGGGTGAATTGGACATTCTGAATTCTCCCTACCCAAACAGGCGCCGGAGTGTGGCGACTAGTGGATTTTCACAGTACCTTCATTGCAGTGTTAATGTAAGCCGACTTGTGACACTAATAAAGATTATCATTGTTATTAGAACAATATGGGTCAGCGAATGCAGGGGGAGACTTGGTGCACATTAAGATACAGGCAGTAGTTTTGGATAGGAGCAGATTAAATCCACTGAGGAAATTACTGCTCAACCCTTTTTGTCAGAGCACTTTTTACTTTTAAACATTTACTTCTATTCACCATCTATTCGGTTCCTGTTAGGAAGTAAACCGCGTCATTGGGAACTGTTTAGTAAAGTAAGAGCAAATTAATCAGCCCTAGTCAATTTGCACATTTGTAAAATTAGCACTGATTCTAAATATTATGGAACAAATAGCAAAGCGCATTTTTAACCAGAGTGAACTATTTGGTCATCTAACTCTGTTTAATATTAGGAGAGAGGAGGTATATGTGGAAGCACGACTTGTTCTAAGGGCTCTACCAAATCAAACAACAGAGAAGGAAAGCACGTCTAAGATCATGCCACCATTTCCTGAAATGGTCCATTACATTCAGGACAAGGTAATGTTTTGTCTTCTCAAAGGTTTTGCTGTGAGGCTTCATTAGTGATTCAAGCTTACCACCTTTGGCAGAGTAACAGTTAGAGTTAGGAACATGTGGTAGTTTACCATTCCGACAACTCTGCTCCGCGGTGCGAAGTTGTTTAATTCAAATTTAAGTAATTACAAAAGTAGAATCAGATAATCTACAGTTCACACCTACGTTGCTGGCATTTAAATTCTGAAAAACTATTTTGTTTTGGCATGTGGCTTTTTATACTCGGGTCTCCTCTTCTTTCATAAAATGTGATTATTCAATGTTTATAACAATTCAAATAATTGTTGGAGCGAAACGTGTTAGAAAGTGACTAGAAAACTATTCTACAATAGTCTATACACTGTCTGCCTGAAGGTGTCTTTAAAGTGGTTAACCTCGATAATAGGATTGGTCTTTAGTATTCCATTGTCATGGTGAAGGCCTGACAGAGCAAGAAATAAGACCTTGATTACGTTTTTGGTCCCTCGAGCCTGCTGTGCAATTCATTAAAACCACGACTGACTCCCTTAATTTAGTAATAAGACTGATTTCATACACTATGCCCTTAAAAATAACTCGGTCATCTCATTCTATCCTCCAGTTGATGGTGATAACTGGTATCCTAACTTTGATTTTCCTTCTCAACAGGCCTCACAGAGGATAAAAACATCAGCAAAGTATACCGTTGGAACATACATTCTGCCGTTTAACCCTGCTACATACAGTGAGGTAAGAACTAGTAAATTGAAGGAGAACAGGTGGTGTAGAAGCTAGTTTGATGCCTATCTATAATCCATTGCTGGAACATTTAGATTATGTGCAGTATTATCCCCTAATCATGGCATGTAAATTGAAAATAATAAAGTTGAGGGGAATGCAAATTGATTAGCGAAAGCGGAAAGGTTTAGTTGACGTAATAACTGGCCTCGGAAGAATACATAAACCTGAGCAACCATTAAGAATATCCGAATGGAAATTCAGTTGCCTCCAAAAGGTTTGACAACACATGGAATGGAAGCATTATCCTTTCGTAGGATGACTCATTTCATTTAATTCAGACAAATGCGTGTGATGCATGGGTGATTGACTTTGTGCGATGGAGGTTGTGCTGTTGCTAATGCCACAGAGTTTAAGCAGAGTATTTTAACATGTATGATGGGACCTCACGTGAGGACTATTTTCATGATCTGGAGAGGATTAGATATTGTACCATTAAGATCAAAGTTGACTTAATCACCGGTACTCAGTGTCAACAGTGGTTTTCACAATTAGGGACGGTTTTAGCAGGGTGCTTCATTGTGGAAAAACAGTCTTATTGGCTTTATTTGAAAACCATTGATTTCTTGGAAAATATTTGAGCATATTAATCTTGCGTTGACAAATGACATTTCCTCTTGCATTTCTGTCCAAATTAAACTAACTATTCTTTTCTGTCCATCTCAAGTTCAAGCACAATTCTCCTTCATCTAAGTAATCAAAATGTTTTTGCCAACATTTGTTTTTATTTCAGTCAGCTTTGTTCAATAGCTTCTTATGGTGATGCTTTGCAAAAGTATGATGAAAATCTTCTCCACGGCTGATCATGCTGGTAGATTGGGGTACACCTTTCTGCATCACACTCATGTAAAGTTGCAGTACAAATGTGGATCCTGGCCTGGTGTTAAGATCCTGGACCAGGCCCCAACAGTTATTAAAATACCGGTTAAGGGCACCAAACACTTTTTTTAAGCTTTTAAAACTGTGAGGAAAGGATTCTTCTCTCCAGGAGAGATTCCACTGACCAATAGGTGTCTTTTATATTAAAGCAAACTTTATTCTCAACACAGGATTGAACACATTAACAATACAAAACAAGGCTTTTCATTTAACAATTAAACAATTCTTAAAATAAAAAGAAACAATTTTTGCTACTAACTTATACCTGCTCTATCTCCAATTAAACCAAGCCCATCACGGGTCAAAAGCCACTTATAACTAAACTTAGTAAACACAGGGTTACTTACTGTACACTTGTACAGAGATTTCTTGGAAAGACTGCTTGATGGGAGAGAAAGATCCTTTCAGAAAACAGCATGCAGATCCTTCCGTCTGTGTCAGACTACTGTTTAACCTAGAAGCTCCTAGCAGACTGCCCAACCTATATTAAACTGCAAAACTACAGACAGACCTGGCTCCTCCTATTACATTATCTTTATCCCACTCAAATCCCCGACCTGCTTATCTAAGTCTAAATACAGCGTCTCAAATTATCAACTTTCCAGGGACACTCCAGCAATCGTAACAAAATGCCATTAGGCCTCTCTCTGTAAACACATACATGGTTTAATGAACGATGAACTCACTTTTACGACATCTTAATTGCACATTTTCCAGACAAACTGCCTGCCTGTAGGTTAAACCAAGATTTTTAAAAAATATATACCTTAACCCAGGCTTTTAATAACATTACTCTTACAGATATTTATAATACAATCAATATACAAAATTTCATACATTCATCACACTGGCCCGGCTCCTAGGCGTACCAGACTGCGATGTCTTGCAAGGGGTTAATCTCGCATTACCTTGGATTGATAGTGTCGAATCAAATCTGGAGGGTCGGCGAGACAGATGCTAGGACCCCAAGGTATCTCATACCTCAGCGAAGAGCAGGAGAATTAAAGTGACTTCCAGAGAGCTGTGACACCCCATAGTTTAGTTCCATGAGAAATGAGCAACCCTCTAGATCAGGGGTGGGCAAACTACGGCCCGCGGGCCGCATGCGGCCCGCCAAAGGTATTTCTGCGGCCCACCATTTTAAGGTTAATGGGGGGGGGGGAGGGCTGTTGGGTTACTTACTGGTATAGGGTGGATACGTTGACTTGAGTAGGGTGATCATTGCTCGGCACAACGTCGAGGGCCGAAGGGCCTGTTCTGTGCTGTACTGTTCTATGTTCTATATGAGGCGCCCAGAATCATAACCGGGTGAAGTAATTATTTTACTTAATATACTATGCGGCCCTTTGTGAATTGTGAATTTCGAAATGTGGCCCTTGCACGGAAAAGTTTGCCCACCCCTGCTCTAGATCCTGTAAAGTTTAGAGGAATTGATTGGGGGAAATAAAATTAGAACAGAAGTGTTCTGTTGAGATTGTGTTTTAGGAGTAAGTGTACAAAATGTAGTCACGTTAGTAGTATTTGCCTTGTGTACATTAAAGCTTTTTGAGACATTATATCTTGTGACGTAATTCTTTCAGTCAATAATTGAGAGTTTGAATTTATTTTATAAGGCCTCCACTGAGATCATTAATCTCCAATGTAAGTGTTTAGAAAACAGAGATTCTCCTGTTCTCATTCTCTAAACAATCTCATTTCCAGCTGTAACTGCCTGTGTATCTATCCAAAAGCATGTGGAACACTCCTGAACAAAATATAAGAGCCAAGTTGTGTAAGGAGGGTTCTGCTTGGCTGAAACACAAACTCCCACCATATTGGTATTTAACACTCCCCTAATTTATCAAGGCTACTTCAGAATTAGATGCACTTAAAACAAGTACCCTTGTCTCCAAGTCAGAGTCAGATTCTGTTCCTGGCCAATATTTGTCCCTGAAATGAATGTCCTTAAGTACATCATCTGTTCATTCTCTCATCCATACTTGCTTTGTGCAACATGACAATTGAATTTCCTACTTTGCAACAAATAATATTAATAACTTATTGTCACAAGTAGGCTTCAATGAAGTTACTGTGAAAAGCCTATGCTTCAAAAGTACTGCATTGGCGAGAAAGTGCTTTGAGAATTCTCGAGAGGTGCTATATCCAAAAAGTATTTTTTTATTAAGGCAATTGTAGGTTTGAATTTGCAGCTTTTACTCAAAAGCACTCTTGCCATCAAGGTAGACGGTGCAACTTTTAAAAAATTTATCTCTTTATGCATGGTCTCCCAAAGGTGGCAAATCAAGCGGAGATGCGTAGGCAGCAGCTTTTGGTGCCTTGTTCAAGTAGAACGTGGTCCATTCTTCCCCAACATTGTTCTGACGCAAGGTCATCACCTGAAACATTAACCCTGTTTCTCTTCTAGCTGACCTGCTGAGTGCTTCCAGCATCAACCTTATTCTCATATCAACTGACAATCCCTGAAGCAATGGTTGCTAGATAGAGATTGTAAATGGGGATGCCACACAATTTCTACCTTCTCCAGGCAAGGGATACTGAGGGTATCTGTCCAAGCTTTGACCTTTACAAATGATAATCAGATTATTCAGTACTGATAGGATCCAAAACCAATCATATCGTGCAGCGCATTTTCCCCACTGAATCTTTTAACTGGAACTGCTTAGATTATTCTAAAATGCCTCCGTTTGGAATTTGGGACTGCGAGGAAAAGAAATGGAACTTCTTTGCCCAGTGGAAAGATAAGTGGAGGGAATTAATCTTTAAATCTGTCTGCAAGACCGCCCGGTAGTAACTGCATTAATTTAGGCTGTTGTGGTAATGAAACTTACTTTGTCCTTTCTGTGTGATAGATGTGTTTAGTTATTTTGCACAATTACAGAACTCCCATCAGTGTGTCAAAATCACATTTATATTTGTTGGAATATGCTATCAGCCAATATCTAAAATTAAAATTTAAAAAGAAAGGAAACTATATTGTGTTTGGTGTCTTAAATCTAAAATAGTGCTTGAAGGAGCAACGTACTTGATAGTTAATACTGTGACGTGGCTTAAATGTGCAATTTTTCAGTCACCATATTAGCACTCTAGAACATAGAACATACAGTGCAGAAGGAGGCCATTTGGGCCATTGAGTCTGCACCGACCCACTTAAGCCCTCACTTCCACCCTATCTCCGTAACCCAATAACCCCTCCCAATCTTTTTGGACACTAAGGGCAATTTAGCACGGCCAATCCACCTAACCTGCACGTCTTTGGACTGTGGGAGGAAACCGGAGCACCCGGAGGAAACCCACGCAAACACCGGAAGAACGTGCAGACACCGCACAGACAATGACCCAGCGGGGAATCGAACCTGGGACCTTGGCGCTGTGAAGCCACAGTGCTATCCACTTGTGCTATTGTGCTGCCCACTCTACTTCGCTTCAGGATCTTCTCCCTACTTAATAGAGAAAACACCAAACTAATGATATATCCTCAAAGCTGTGCAAACAGAAAGCTGTTTGTTACCTGCAACAATGGAGAGTTCTGTAGTGAGTTGAATCCAGAGCCAGGGATTTGACGGCATCTTGAGCGATTGCCCCCCTCCTGCAAACTTTAAAAAGCAAATAATCCTATTGGTTGCAAAAAATAATAACTCAGCAATTTGGTTGTGTCTGCAGATTATCCTGTATCTGCGGATGTGCCTGGCACAGAGCGCAGGCGTGGTGCCTATCTCTCACAGTTTCGTTGACATGCATGACCAAGCTCCCGCTGTTGGTCGTTATGTCAGAAGCCTGGCTTCTGATGCCTTCATTTCACAGTCGTCCACGAAGAATGGAGAAACGAATCCAGTGCAAGTGTACATTGATCTTCTCGAACGTTTGCTATCAGCCATAGGAGGTAAAACCATTCAAAATATCAATGGAACATAACTACCTGATTGTAAACCTAATGTCATGCTGGCTTTTGAAACGTGCACTTGCATAGTTTGGTTTGGCAATTTACATTGCTCGCTAGGTATTTTTGTGGCGCACAGCCTGTTTATTCACTTCAAGGCATCACTTAAATTATTTTGCACAGGACAAACAAGGCAACTAGAATGGCAGACATGATACCTTCAGGGGTGCCTTGCAACTGGGCACGCTCCTACCTTCGAGGGAACATGGGTCATTAGCACCCACCAGAATCCCATCTGTCACTGACTTGTCTTCTTGTAAGCGGCTGTTTAGCACAGGGCTAAATCGCTGGCTTTGAAGGCAGGCCAGCAGCAGAGTTCAATTCCCGTACCAGCCTCCCCGAACAGGCGCCGGAATGTGGCGACTAGGGGCTTTTCACAGTAACTTCATTTGAAGCCTACTTGTGACAATAAGCGATTTTCATTTCATTTCATTTATGTCGACGATGGGGAAACAGCTTATTCTGTGTCCTCGTATACAAACTAATCAAATGCATGTTTTAATACATGTTGACTTGCTGAAATGTACCAGATGTTGCCAAGTGATTATTCTTGTCTTGAGCAGCAGGTTGAATGTATTTTTTTATGTACCACGGAATAATTTGACAAAGAACAGGTTGGTCACCATCCTGTAATAGTCACAAGCACAGTCAATGGCCATGGCACTAACGGGGGGAGCCCTTATAAATTAAACGTTTCTGGACAAAATAGAAAATAAAAATTAAGAATGCATTCCACAATTTCACTTTATAATGTGTAACGAGAATAGATAATTTGATAAAAATCCCCAAACCATTCCAGGTAACTAGGTGCTGGGTTTGTGCTGCACCATTGTTAATGGGTGCATTAATATTGGATCCCCATTGTGTAACTTTTGTCGGTGGAATGACTGATCCAGGAGTGAGTTGCCTGCTGGTGGAAGCACACAGTAGATTGGGAAACTGGCAACCTGTTGGAGTTCCAGAACTTGGGTTTGTGGACATGTGATGCTACACATCGACTGACTTCCTGGTTACTGTGTGGGGGGGACATACCAGTTTCAAGGCCGTGTTCAGGTTTTTTGGAAGGTACACCTGCCTCGTGGATGAATTTTCTGATCTGCAGGATGGGTGAAATGTGCTTTTTGAATCATAAATAAAATGCTCAGAATTAAAAGGTTTGGGATTTAATGAAAACAAAAGAATATATGTGAAATAAACACTTAGATCTCACTTCATAAAATGTTAATCCTAAAGGATGTGACTTGTGTGGTTGACTGCACCCTCAATGCTTAGTCTCTCATGGAGAGCCTTGTTCAGAGCTCTTTCTCTGTGTACGAGTGACTGAGGTTGGATGCTCCTCACTGCTGTGCATTAGTGAAGGGACAAATTGGAACTTGCATTAAGCCAGGAAAGTTGTGTCTCACCACGACTGCAGTTTGTCAACACAATTCTGGATTTTATATAGTTTTGTTTGGAATTCATTTTTTGAAGACGAGTGGGTTTTGGGATTAACCCTGAAATTCCTGACACGGAAATGTGCCCACGGTTAATTTGATCTTGATCCTTGAATTGGAGCATACACAAACTTGGCACGTGATTGTGCCTCGTTTTGAATTCAAAGCTGCATATTCAAACTTGCCGTGTGTTTGTGAACTGGAAAACACTGCCACAGAAGCCCGTAACACCTTATGATGCTTGTATCTAAGGCAAACTATAGTTTTGATTTTGACAAAATATGCTAGCTGGGTGACAGCACAATAACGTTTTCATGTTAAAAATACCAGAACCAATCCAACAGCAATGGGTCGGGAAGTAATGAAGCTCATTTGTGATTGATTTTGGTGACTGCGGGATGAAATATTGTGCCTCATGAGACCAAATATTCCCAATTAATATTTCTGCTGTAATTCTGTTCCTCCCCCTTTCTGTCCTCCTCTTTGGAAATATTAGGGATGCCTGTGATGTACTGTCTATTGGAAGTAATTTCGATCTATCCACAGAAGTTGGCTGCACAGTTCACGGACAAAATAGATTGGATTAAGGTACGCTGATAATCTGCTTTAATAGCAGATTCCTTTGTCAAGGAAAATAAAATGGAAGTTCTGAATACAATTTTTTGAGCATTATAACTATTGAGCTTATACTTTTTTCCATATCGTGAACAAAAATATATTGATGCAGCGTGGCTCAGTTGGTGGCACTCCAACGTCTGGTTTCACTGTCGTAGATTGCCACCCTTTGGATGAGATATTAAATTGAGGCCCTATCTGCCCCAATTTATGTAGGCGTCAAAGGCGTCATGGAAGGGTTTAAGGAAAACCATTGAGTTCTCCTGGCCAATATTTGTCCCTTAGCTAACCAGAAGTAGATTAGTTCGGCAGTCATGCCATTAGTCTTTGCAGGATGTTTCTTTTTTTCAATTTCTTTATCCCATCCTTAAAGCTACAAAGCCAATGCGCAGAGTGAACAGGGCAAACCCCATAATCCATCTCATCGCTTGCTCCAAAAACCAATTCAAATTCAAATTGAAGCCAATTCAGGGGTCTCCACATGAGAGACGTACAAGATCCAAGCTGACAAGAAAAGGCATTGCACCTCATCTTGGGCTTGATCTGACGTTTGATCGTAAGGCCAAGAAACGATCTTTGTGGGGTGTTGCTGCTCAAAGATGGGTTATTGCACTTCCCCCACGTGGTAATGATCGTAGTTCTATACATTTCCAGAAAATGCTTTTATTAAAAAATGCACACAAAAATGAACCTGCCTGGGTGGCACAGTGGTTAGCACTGCTGCCTCACGGCGTCGAGGTCCCAGGTTCGATCCAGGCTCTGGGTCACTGTCCGTGTAGAGTTTGCACATTCTCCCCGTGTCTGCGTGGGTTTCACCCCCACAACCCAAAGATGTGCAGGGTAGGTGAATTTGCCACGCTAAATTGCCCTGTAATTGGAAAACAAATAATTGGGCAATCCAAATTTTTTTTTAAAATTAACCTGCCTTTTGAGACACTTTCGACAAAGCTCCTTTCATTTGGCTAATATAAAATTTAATCCGCTGTAAATCTAGAAACACTGGAGTGTCAAATACCGTTGCATTTGGGTGTAAAAAAAGTTGGTTCTTTTCTCCCCGGTGGCAATTTTTAGTCCGAAACTAAGCTGATTATATTTTTCCAGAATTGTTTCCCGACTATCTTGAGCACTGTCTTGATTTTGGACTTTTAAAAATTGTCATTAAAGTATGTCTTCTGGAGAAAACAAATTCTAGAATAAGCGTTTTTTGAAATAAGAGTTATGATCGATAAATGTTCCTCTTATCTCTCTCGCATTCCCCATCTTTCAACAGGGCCTTATGAACACAAACAAAGATGAGATCCGTGAGCTGGCGGCAGAACTTTATGCAGTGGTGTTGTCTACTATGTCTGGGAATGACCTACACTTGGCTGTTCAAAATCTCATTAAGAGCACTAAAGACGGTGTAAGTACTTACTTTAATTAGTTAAGTGTCAACATTGTTGGTGAATGTTGCCAAATAAACTTGCGCTACTATCTTTCCTTCTTTACTCGTTTTCTTCTACTTTCCGCAGGCTACGCTCCCCGATTGACAAATCCAAATTGATTACACCCTCAAAATGCAAGCAAAATATTGCGCATGCTGGAAATCTGGAGTAAAAACTGGGTAAACTCAGCAGGTCTGGCAGCATCTATCATTTAGGCTCAAAATGCTGCTCTGTTTCTCTCCACAGATGCTGTCAGGCCTGCTAAGTTTATTCAGCATTTTCTGGATTACACCCTTGTTGTATCCTGGAGACCAATTATAGAACTGCCTTCACAGTGACCTTGAGTCACTTAATTTTTTTTCATTTCGTGGAATAATGCATTTTCCTTTTGGTAATTCTTTGAGATGTTTGTGCTGTTGTCAAGTCCAGCATTTATTGCCCATACCCCGTTGAGTATGTGGTGGTGGGGCGACCGTGAGCCTTTGCCGTCCATGTGGTGAAAAAGCTCGGTCTATGCTTTTAAGAGGAGAGGCCGAGGAATCCCAGGATTTTGGCCCAGTCGCAATGAAGGAATCGCGGAAAAATTTCAATGTCTGCATGTCAGGTGACTTGGAGGTGGTGGTGTTCGCATGTACCTGCTGTCCTATTCCTTCTAGGCATTGGAGGTCACAGCTCTGGGAGAGTGCAGCCCAAATAATTCTTTGCTTGTTGCAATACTGCATCTTGTAGTATTCATTGGAACTGTGATTTGTTGGTGTGAGTGGACATTTAAGCAAATTAATGGGGGCTGCTAATCAAGTAGTCTGTTTTATCCTGGATGGTGCTCGGGTTTTGATCCAACCTCAGAAATAGAGAATTTTCCGTCAACGCTTTTGACTTCTGAGATGACCCACTCACTGCAGACCACCCAGCATCTGACCATGAGACTTCGAAGCAGAATTAGGCCATTGGGCCCATCAAGTCTGCTCCGCCATTCAATCATGGCTGATATGTTTCTCATCCCCATTCTCCTTCCGACTGACCGTAACCCCTGATCCTCTTATTGATCAAGAATCTATCTATCTGTCTTAAAGACACTCAGTGATTTGGCCTCCTCTGCCTTCTGCGGCAAAGAATTCCACAGATACACCACCCTCTGGCTGAAAAATTCCTCCTCACTTCTGTTTTAAAGGGTCGCCCTTTAGTCTGAGATGGTGTCCTCTGGTTCTAGTTTTTCCTACAAGGGAAACATCCTCTCCACGTCCACTCTATCCAGGCCGCTCAGTATCCTGTAAGTTTCAATAAGATCCCTCCTCATCCTTCTAAACTCCAAAGAGTACATACCCAGAGTCCTCAATCGCTCCTCATATGACAAGCTCTTCATTCCAGGGGTCATTCTTGTGAACCTCCTGTGGACCCTTTCCAAGGCCAGCACACCCTTCCTTAGATAAAGGGCCCACAACTACTCACAATACTCCAAATGGGGTCTGACCAGAGCCTTACACAACCACAGAAGTACATCCCTGGTCTTGCATTCTAGCTCTCTCTCTAATTGCTCAATATTGACGTGACTAGTCCAGCTCTGTCTCTGGTGAATGGTAACCTCAGAATATCGATAAGGAGGTACTTGGTAAATCATTGAATATTATAGGAATTGGATAGTTGGTAGAAATGCTTGAAACGTTTGTGACCCGAATGTTACTCATCATTGATGGGCCGAAGTCTGGATGTTGTCCAGGACTTGCTGAGTGTGGGCACGGATTGCTTCATTCCTTGGAGAGTTGTCAGTGGCCGTATTTGATCCCAGGTTCTAACAAGGCCTGGAATTATGGTCCTGCTGAACACAAACTGAGCTGACTGGTGAGTAAGTGCCACTTGATAGTACTGTTGATTACTTTTTCTTTATTTGTACATGGTACATGGGCGTTGCAGGCTGTGCCAGCATTTATTGCCCAAGCCTATACGTCCTTGAGGGGGCAGTCCAGAGTCAACCACATTGCTGTGGGTCTGGAGTCACATGTAGGTCAGACCAGGTAAGAACAGCAAATTTCCTTCCATAAAGGACATCAGGGAACAGATGGGTTTTTATGACAATCGGCAATGGTTTCATGGTCATCATTAGACTCTTAATTCCAGATTCTTTTTACATTGAACTCAATTTTAACCATCTGCAGTGGCGGGATTTGAACCTGGGTCCCCAGTGCATTACGCTGGGTCTCTGGTTTACTAGTCCAGTGACAATATCACAAGCCACTGCCTCCTCTTGCATCACTTGCTGATGTCTGGGAGTAGGTCGATTGGGTGGTAGTTGGTTTGGTTGGATTTATCCTGCCTTTTGGGACACATATACATATTCGATGGGCCGAATGGCCTCCTTCTGCACTGTAGGGAGCCTGTGGATGTTAAGAGGCTTCTGTGGATATACTTGGTAAATTTTCCACCTTGTTGGGCAGATGCCGGCATTGTAATTATGCTGGAACATCCTTGCAAGGGGTGCGGCTTGTTCTTCACTATAGCCAGGATGTTGTTGGTCCCTGGAGTCTTTACTGTATATGTGTCCCAAAAGGCAGGATACTATCATTCCTTGATGTTGCATGTGGTTGAGCCTAGGGAAGTAAAATAAGAGACCTTTCGCATTCTTATCTCTGCAGAGCCTTGAAACACAGCATGGAGCGTTGTTAGCTCTCGGATATATGATAGGACGGTACCTGGCCAGAAAGAAGAGAACCGATTTAGATATCCAAGATATGGAACAGTCGGATACTGAGGAGCCACTGGAAGGCCAGCTAATCCAGTCCACCACAGAAACTATTAGTAATTAACTTGAAATATAACTCTGCATTGTGTTCTCATAGTTTCTTCATGAATGCACCTGGCATTAATGCACCTGACCAAACTATTAAGCAGCTTTTCTCGTGGTGAACTTTACTACCTTCAAATGTTTTTTTATTTATAGCTCCTTTCGGTGCCATTTTAGCTACTTTTTTTTGTCAATATATATTTTTGAAAGTTTGAGAAGGTTTGAATTTCTACCAGATTGGAAAAGCTCTTAACCATGGCATTGTTTGGCAGTGCATGGGAGCACTTAACCAGAACGGTTTTGAAACGCCTAATGTTCATAGAATCATAGGATTTATAGTGCAGAAGGAGGCCTTTCGGCCCATCAAGACTGCAGCGGCCCTTGGAAAGAGCACTCGACACATGCCCACACCTCCACCCTATCCCAGTAACCCCACCTAACCTTTTTGGACACTAAGGGCAATTTAGTATGGCCAATCCCCTTAACCTGCACATCTTTGGACTATGGGAGGAAACCGGAGCATCCGGAGGAAACCCACGCAGACACGGGGAGAACGTGCAGACTTCGCACAAACAATGACCTAAGCCGGGAATCGAACCTGGGACCCTGGAGCTGTGAAGCAACTGTGCTAACCACTGTGCTACCGTGCTGCCCATCCAAGCAGCAATTCTGCTGGTTGCCAGTTGAAGGCTAGCCTGGAAGACACGATGTAAAATTAACCTTCTAAATGAGTAAAATCAGAGGGGGTTTCACCGCGAGTGATATTCCCAGATCTGTTCATAAGTAGGTTGAGCTTCCTATTCCTACTTTTCCCACTTTTGGTGCATCACTCCTGTGGTGGTGAGAGCCAGACCACAGCATGCAGACCAGACATCTGTGTTTAACAGTGGTGAGAGATCTGTCTCGCTTTGCAGACCCGCACTCAGAATTGTCCCATATGTGTAACTTCCAGTCGCACTAGCTATGTCGCAGAACCCAACTTTGGGCTCAACAGCCAGCGAAGAATGAAATTGTGCTGCAGATGTGTATTCAAAGTACCCTGTTGTTAAGCTTTTTTTGTAGGTTGCAAGTTGTCCTCCAGGCTGAATATAAAGGAGCAGTTTCACTGCAATGTGTGCAACTGCTAAAGGACACATGCAGCTCCTCTGTGTAAAATATGCTACTGAGGTTCCCAATAAAGGAAACCCAACATTGCAATTTGCTCAAGTGCAGCCTTTTTCTAAATAGTAACATGTAGTGTACTTATTTTTGTATTTGTAGACTGATAGTTTTATCCTCTCCTTTTAAGTATAGTATATATTTGCTAAAATATGTTATTGTGTGTGTGTGTACACTGTTTTAAACAAAAATATTTCAGCTTCATTTTTAGGTGATGCATCCCCATCACTGGCCATGGCTGCTTGTGTCGCAGTCGGTGAAATTGGGAGGAATGGTGCTTTACCCATCATAAATGAAGGCCCTGGGTTCACAAAGCTGCGCTTGGTGGAGAGCTTACTAGCTAAGATCCGTTCAGGCAAGGAGAGTAACAAGGTGCGGGGCAATCCTTTGTACCAAAAGTCTTTATGCTGGCTTTTTATTTGGAGCAGGAATACGCGGGCATCATTTGGGAACCCCGGTAACACAGTGGTTAACACTGTCTTCACAGCACCAGGGTCCCAAGTTCGATTCCCCGCTGGGTCACTGTCTGTGTGGAGTCTGCACGTTCTCCCCTTGTCTGCGTGGGTTTCCTCCGGGTGCTCCGGTTTCCTCCCACAGTCCAAAGATGTGCATTGGCCATGATAAATTGCCCTTAGTGTCCAAAAAGATGGGGTTATTGGGTTATGGGGAATAGGGTGGAAACGAGGGCTTAAGTGGGTCGGTGCAGACTCGATGGGCCGAATGGCCTCCTTCTGCACTGTATGTTCTATTTCCACTCATAGCACAGTCATCAGTCATTAACTGAATCTTCCCCGTTATTAATTTGGTTAATTTCTGCGCAGGAAGAATGAGGCCTTGATGCACAACTTAAACATATCAAATCTGTGCATGTAATGATGTTGGGTCCCTATTTTACTTTGCAATGTTAACTGTAATTTGTCTACCAGGTACTATGTTTACCAGGTTCCTTGGAATTTGATGTATCATCAAGGCTCAATTCTTAAGACATTTTCTCCCTCCCCATGGTGTTGCCTCGAGATTGAGCACACTAACCTTATAGACTGCTAATTTCAGGAATGATGCCAAGCAGAATGTCGTTTCCCTCTAATTAACCCCTGAAGATGCAGCTTTCCTTATCAGTGGGAATAGATTGGGAAGCAAGCACACTTGTAGACAAGCTCTCTCAATCTTGTTTTGCTGAGACACCGCGGCTTTGAAATTGCATAACGAGATCTCAGCAAATTAGCACTTAAATGTGTTCCTTGCTGTACTAAACAAAGTGTCACCCATTTGGTTAATGTCTTGTTTAGATGGGAATTCATACGAACATGTAAAGTGTTTGAGCGCCATTATGCAGTTGCACACTTGCTACGTTTTTAATGAGAAATTTGCTCATTCTTCGATTCAGTGGCTGTGATTCAGTGGACAAAAGTTAAAGTCCTTTGGGCGCGTTTGGTGGAGTCTTTCTCAGCGGCTTAGAATTTACCCGGCTGTTCACTGCACTTTCTCCCCACTGAGGCCACACTCGGACAGAGATTTCCTGCTGACGAGCTGATCTCGCCTAAAGGCTCTTTTAATTATTGCAGATCTGGGTCTCACCCACGTAGGACGAGATTCAGATCTCACCGGGCGGAGCGAGCCGGGTGACTCCAGATGCAGAGGCGGATGTGAAGCTCTCTGGCGATGCACCCGGATGTGCACCGGGAGCAAAGCTGTCGCTGTATCGCTCCCAGTATTTCTAAATTAATTTGTTAAATCTCACCCTAAATTATAACATAATGTAAAACTTTATATTATAATCTAGTTAGCCCACCAAGTAATGATAATTACAATTTTGCAAATGGCTGCATGACCTTATGGAATCCATAGAATAGTACAGAACTGAAGGAGGCCATTCAGCCCATCGAGTCCATGTGAGAGTTTGTTAGTTCAACTCAAAACCGGTGCATAACGGATATGTTCAAGCTGTGCAGAGAATTGACAAGAGTCTGATTCCTAGAGTTAGGAGTCTGAATTGTGAGGAAGCATTGAAAAGACCTGAGCCTTTTAATCGTATTCTTAATCCTCAAGACCATTTCCTGCTCTGATGTAGATGTGTTTTGTGGTCAATAAATGAAAATGAAAATCGCTTATTGTCACGAGTAGGCTTCAATGAAGTTACTGTGAAAAGCCCCTAGTCGCCACATTCCGGCGCCTGTTCGGGGAGGCTGTTATGGGAATTGAACCGTGCTGCTGGCCTGTCTTGTTCTGCTTTCAAAGCCAGCGAAATGGAAATGGAAAATATCACCCCTAACTGTTTACGCTTGAATTAATCAAATCTAGTTGTTAATTAAAACCGCCGTGCAATTATTGAATATGATACTTTTGTATTTCCGTAGATGAAGGAGCGAGCAGTGCAGACACTGGGCTATTTGCCTGTTGGAGATGGGGATTTTCCTCATCAAAAGATACTCCTGCAAGGATTGATGAACTCAGTTGAGGTAAACATTGTCCTAAACACACATTGAAAAGCAATATTAAGAGCTCAAAACTGTATCATGCAATATGACTGTGAAATATGACTGGGCAGCACGGTAGCATAGTGGTTAGCACAATTGCTTCACAGCTCCAGGGTCCCAGGTTCGAATCCGGCTTGGGTCACTGTCTGTGCGGAGTCTGCACATCCTCCCCGTGTGTGCGTGGGTTTCCTCCGGGTGCTCCGGTTTCCTCCCACAGTCCAAAGATGTGCAGGTTAGGTGGATTGGCCATGATAAATTGCCCTTAGTATCCAAAATTGCCCTTAGTTTTGGGTGGGGTTGCTGGGTGATGGGGTGGAGGTGTTGACCTTGGGTGGGGTGCTCTTTCCGGGAGCTGGTGCAGACTCGGTGGGCCGGGTGGCCTCCTTCTGCACTGTAAATTCCATGATAAAATTAATGTTAGTATTCATCCTTGAGATACATCCAGTAACACCAAGACTGGCATCTGTTGCCCAGCCTGAGTTGCTCTTGTGATGGGGAGCCTTCTCTTGAGGCCCTGCAGTCTGGTGACGTAACTCTCACATTGCTGTCAGGTTAGGGAGTAGACATGAAAAATAAATTCTTGGGCCAGGGGCGTCAAAAACAAGACCAGCATTTATTGCCCATTCCTCGGCGCCCTGAGGAGGAGATGGTGAGGAAGGACATGGTGAACTTGAACTGCTTCAATACTTGTGGTGAAGGCGCTCCTACAGTATACAGGGTTTTGACCCAGTGGTGAGAAAGGAACAGTGGTATATGTCCATGTTTTGGGACATGGATTGAGTGTGACTTGGAGGTCGTGATGTTCCCATGGGCCTGTTGTTCTTGCCCATTTCGGTGATGGAGGTTGTCCACTTGTTTGGTGCTCTCAAAGACCTTGACGAGCTGCTGGTGAGCTGTAGACTGCCAGCTTCAAGTTAAAAGCAGAATATTTTGACATGTCGATATGTTAAAAGGTCGGGATCTGCATTATAATTTCAAAACGTGCTGATCAAAATGGCGCTGCTTCCTGGGACTGGAGCATCTGTTTTAAACTCTCAGCACCTTCTCCACGTCAACAGCACAGAAAACCCAGTCACGCTCCCTGGAGCACAATTTGATCTCACAGTGGTTCATCTGCCCACTGCGGGAAAATTAGGTTCTTTCTGATTTTTCCTTCATATTTTCAATTTAATCTTAACTGGAATCTCAATGAGATCAGAAACCCATTGCTAGCAGGACCAGAGCATAGCATTACGAGGGTACTTGTGTGCATATTGCTGTCTGTGGTTTAAATTTAAGCCAGATGTTGGACCATTCTGTCCATGTTCCTCTTACAACAGTTAGTTAGCAAGCCAACAATAAGAGAAAAACACAGCTTCAGCAGCCAGTTCACCAACTCTCGTAACTATTACCTGGCTCTGAATCAATGTTCAACTGCTTGCCAGGTGCATGTTTAAACAGGCAGTCTGTATCGTGTTAGTCTCGGCTCAGCGGAAGCGCTCTCACTGCTGACTCAGAAGATCATAGATTTACGCAGCACCAACTCCAGAGACTTACTTGAGCACAACATCCAGGCTGACACTCCAGTGCAGCACTGAAGGAGTGCTACACTGTCGGAGGTGCTGACTTTCAGATGAGGCATTCCAATTTGATTGTTTCAAAAAATGGCTGAAGACACTGATAGAACATAGAACAGTACAGCACAGAACAGGCCCTTCGGCCCTCAATGTTGTGCCGAGCCATGATCACCCCATTTAAACCCACGTAACCCGCATACCCGTAACCCAACAATCCCCCCATTAACCTTACACTACGGGCAATTTAGCATGGCCAATCCACCTAACCCGCACATCTTTGGACTGTGGGAGGAAACCGGAGCACCCGGAGGAAACCCACGCACACACGGGGAGGACGTGCAGACTCCACACAGACAGTGACCCAGCCGGGAATCGAACCTGGGACCCTGGAGCTGTGAAGCATTGATGCTAACCACCATGCTACCGTGAGGCCCCGAATACTGGATACTGCAAAGGCCATGGGTCCTGACAACATTCCAGCAGTAATACTGAAGACTTGTGTTCCAGAACTAATTGCACCTCTAGTCAAACTGCTCCAGTGCAGCTACAACACTGGCATCTACCCCACAATATGGAGGATTGCTCAGGTATGTCAACTCCACAAAAAGCAGGACAAATCTATCCTAACCAATATAATCCCATCAGTTTACTGTTGATCTTCAGCAGAGTGAAAGGAAGTGCCATTGACAGTGCTGTCAAGTGGCACTAACTCAGCAATAACCTGCTCACGGGTGCTCAGTTTGGATTCCGTCAGTACCACACGTAACCTGACGTCACTACGACCATGGTGCAAACATGGGCAAAAGAGCTGAACTCAAAAGGTGAGGTGAGAGTGGCTGCCTTTGACATCAAGGCAGCATTTGACTGATTGTAGCATCAAGGAACCCTGGCAAACTGAAGTCAATGAGGTTCACAGGAAGACGTTCCGCTGTTTGGAGTCCTACCAGACGGCACAAAGCCTGTCCACCATCTGCAAGGCACAAATCAGGAGTGTGCTTACTCTGCACTTTCCCAGATGAGTGCTCCTTCGCAGCACCTTGCAAACCCGCAACCTCTACCACCTAGAGGGACAAGGGCAGCAGATGCATGGGAGCACCAGCAAGTTCCCCCTGCAAGCCAGTCACCACCCTGACTTGGTGCTGCATCGCTATTCCTTCACTGCCTCTGGGTCAAAAACCTGGGACTCCCTCCCTAGCGGCACTGTGGGTGTACCTACACCACATGGACTACAGCGGTTCAAGAAGTCAACTCATCACTGCCTCCGCAAGGGCAATAAATGCCACCAGCCCAGCGAGCGATGTACATATCCCATAAACAAATTTTTTTAATTGAGGCCCCATCCGCCTTCCCAGGTGACTATGAAAGATTCCATAGTCACTGGTTCAAAGACAAGCAGAGGAGATCTGCCCCAGTGGCTTGGCCAATATTGATCTAAAGCAAGTGATCTGATGATTATCACGTACTGATTGTGGGAGCTAATGCTAACTGCTGCGCTTCCTACACAACAGCAGTGACTACACATCAGAAAATTTCCTTTCTGGAAAAGGCGCTATCAAAGTGCAAATCTGACTGTCTCGGTCTCTCGGTTCTGCTGAAAATTGCCATTTGAGCTGCCAAATGAATCGCTGTAGGCGAGCTCAAACTTGCCTTTAGTGCTTACCCACTCCACACCTGGGTTTACGACCGGTACAGAGGATGCCATCTGTCACAAGCGTATGGGAAAGTTGTAGAGTTAGCCGTTGACCAGGTGATTTTTCCGAACAGGAAGGATTAAAAAAAAATAACGCTGACAGCCTCGAATGTCACAGGTTTCCAGTCAGAGTTAGAAATCGAAATTGCCGGCATTGGATCTAAACTTCCATCCTTTTCCCCCAGGCAAAACAAATAGAGCTGCAGTTTACGGTTGGAGAATCCATCACCAGTGCTGCGATAGGAACGGGTTCGCTGGCAGCTCGCGATCTGTGGATGGTTGCTGAGGAGGAATACACCCCTCCGGTTGGTAAGTTGCAGACGGTATGTGCGTTTTAACCTGTTGCTAACTCAAAAAAACTGAAAATATTGGATGCGATTTAGCGGCCTTGTCGTGCCCAACTTGGGTGGATGTGCATTGGTGTGACATGTTTGTCAGTGAACAGTGATGAGGACAATTCACTGCTCGCACCATAAGAGCACCCAATTTGGAAAGTACTGAATGGTGGGCATTTCGTAGTTGATTGCCAAAAGCTTCATTCACAGCTGCCACCCGCTACCACAATGCCCACATTCATCAGCCGTAATTTTATTTCAAATTGTGAAGCAATTTGATGGGCAATAGGATTGGCCACCTTACACCTTACTTCATTGCAGAAATATTCACAGCACAGCATGTGGTAACATTATGTTCTGCCTCCAATTTTAAACATACTTTCCAAGAACAATTTGTTCTTCCTGTTCTGTAAACGAGGGAGGAGGCTAAGTGGGGAAGTTGTAAGTGGTGAGACTGTTGGAAGAGGCGGTACCATCAATTGTTTTGCTTGTGTTCTGGTGTGAGATTAATATTGATCTCTTCTTCCAGCTGATCTCTTTGCCTAGTTCAGCCAACCAGTGTAGTTAACAAACTGCTTACTCTATAAGTAATAACGGGAACATAATTTCTGTGGGACGAATGGTGGACGTCAGCTCTGGATGGGCCTACGGGGCAAAAGAGCAGAGAGAGAGCACAAAATGCAGGTCTGTGAAAGATTGGAGACCAGCTACCAGGGGTAGTTTGATCCTCCCGCCCACCCCCAATCTTACTGTCGTCTCAAATTTAGCACTGACTCGTAAGCATCATTATAATTGGTGCATTGCCACAAGGTTTCTAATAGAATCACAGAATTTACAGTGCAGAAGGAGGCCATTCGGACCATCGAGTCTGCACCGGCCCTTGGAAGCGCACCCTACTTAAGCCCACGTCTTTGTCCTATCCCTCTAACCCAGTAACCCCAGCTAACCTTTTTGGACACTAAGGGCAATTTAGCATGGCCAGTCCACCTAACCTGCACATCTTTGGACTGTGGGAGGAAACTGGAGCACCTGGGGGAAACCCACGCACACACGGAGAGAATGTGCAGACTCCGCACAGACAGTGACCCAAGCCGGGAATCAAACCTGGGACCCTGGAGCTATGAAGCAACAGTGCTACCCCTTGTGCCACCATGCCGCCCATTATAATGTTCGGTGCACAGGCTAAATTCTGAA
The DNA here is from genome assembly GCF_902713615.1 of Scyliorhinus canicula. Lineage (NCBI taxonomy): Eukaryota > Metazoa > Chordata > Chondrichthyes > Carcharhiniformes > Scyliorhinidae > Scyliorhinus > Scyliorhinus canicula. Next base: position 9,577,714 of record NC_052153.1, read on the forward strand.
CCAGGAAATTCCACTTGGATATCCAATGCAATAATTACTGTTTGGCCTCGATAGCAATTCTGCGGAATCGTTGGATTGCGGTTGTCACGCAGAAAACACATTTGTGGTGGCACAGAACTGGAATAGTACTTCTAAAATGGCAGTGTGAAATGCGAGGTCGCACTTGAGAGAGCATTTAGTTTAATGTTTTAATAGAAAAGGGAGCTTGTTACTGATTTTTGCAATCACAGGCAACATGTCAGTCACAATTCCTGAAATAATAATGCAAATGCGATCTGCTTCAGTTATGCTTTTTACAGTTCTCTAGTTTTGACCATCCATTAACATTTTGGGTAGAAACTGTCATTATTCTCCTGAATATCACAGAATCGTAAATTGTTACAGCACAGAAGGAAACCATTCAACCGTTCCCCGACCGTTTCCCCTTAAAGAAGAATGTATTCATATAGTTTGGATACAGTGCATTGGCTCACCTGCAAATTTCAATGTCCTTTTTGTTTTTAAATCCTCAGCTGTGAAAGTAAATGATGTTGTCCCATGGGTTCTGGATGAAATCCTAAAGAAATACATCATTAGTTCTAATCCCCATGTCCGCCAAGCTTCCTGCATCTGGCTTCTGTCACTAGTGAAAAAACTAAGCCAACACAAGGAGATCAAGGTAAGTTGTGTTTGCATTGATGTTTTTCAAAATGTCCAGAATTCCTGAATACTTGTGGAGATTCATTATTGATTAATGTTGTGAAATTATGAACGGGTTATTTTTTTAACCTTTGCTGGGAGACAGACAATCCCCTCGGAATGGTCGGAATTTACTTTGTATTTCCTTCTTTAAAAATATGTTTTTTCAGAGTGTATTCATTAAGAGATGTTTAACCAGTCTTGATAAGTAGAAATCATATTTCCAGATGACAAAGTTGGCAAGTTATCATTGATATTAATTTTTTTAAATGGTAAGAAATTTACTTATTTTAGAATTCAGTTTTTAGCAGTGCAGTTTGTTGTAGATAATGGATTTTTTTCCTAAACCTCGAACAATCTGATGGGTTGCATATGCGTAATCTATCCTTTACAGTGTCATCTGAAGGAAATTCAGAGTGGGTTCATTTCGATTTTATCTGAGAATGACGGTAAGTTTACTGTAACTTTAATCTTAAACTGTACAGCGATGCTCTTTCCAAGCTACTTTTCACTGTGGCATGTGACGCTTTAGCGTGAGTTATATTGAAGGCAATTCAGTCTTCAACTGTCTGTTACTCGTTAACTTTCTCACCAGCAGCTTGTAGCTTTTTATTGAATCAGTCCAATTTGTACCGCTGCTTGCACCCGCAAACCATTAATGTACAGTAAAGTTCTAAAACTTAGTAATGCAGGACATGGAAAGCCATTTGTTTGTAGTTACAATTGAGCAAGGTTTTTGAATAATTGTGATTTTTTTTTTTTTGTAATCAAATTAGTTCATTTTATTAAATAGAAGTAAATTACTGTAGATGCTGAAATCTGAAGCCACTTTATTCACATGATGGAAACACTCGAGTACATCCCCGTCTGATCAGGACAAAAAAGTAATCTTAACTTATGAGACAGCACGTGTATTTTAGTTTCCAGAATAGTTAACAGTCAGTGTACCTGACATTACACAAAGAACTGGCACCTGAACAATATCATCCAGTGAAGGGCAGCACGGTGGCACAAGTGATTAGCACGGCGCCGAGGTCCCAGATTCGATCCTGGCTCTGGGTCACTGCCCGTGTGGAGTTTGCACATTCTCCCCGTGTTTGCGTGGGTTTCGCCCCCACAACCCAAAAGATGTGCAGGGTAGGTGGACTCGCCATGTTAAATTGCCCCTTAATTGGAAACAATTAATTGGATACTCTAAATGGGCTGGTTTAGCACACTGGGCTAAATCGCTGGCTTTTAAAGCAGACCAAGGCAGGCCAGCAGCACGGTTCAATTCCCGTGCCAGCCTCCCCGAACAGGCGCCGGAATGTGGCGACTAGTGGCTTTTCACAGTAACTTCATTGAAGCCTACTCGTGACAATAAGCGATTTTCATTTCATTTCATTTATTTAAAAAAATGTATCATCCAGTGAAGAAAACTGGTAGTTCAGATATTAGCACGAAGGAAACTACTACACTGTATTGCAATCCTTTCAGTAAACTAATTATTTAGTAGAAAGCTGTGCAGGTTGATGCATTGTGCTGATTTATTTGTTTGCTTAACATTATAGAGCTTAGCCAGGATGTGGCATCTAAAGGTCTTGGATTGGTGTATGAACTAGGCAGTGAACAGGATCAACAAGAGCTAGTTTCAATTCTCGTGGAAACATTAATGACAGGGAAACGGTAAGAGCGTATCTATCAGTTGACGGGAATTTTAAGAAGCTATATAACCTGGCAACTACACTTTTTAAATTTAGAGTGCCCAATTATTATTTTTTTCCAATTAAGGGTCAATTTAGCGTGGCCAATCCACTTAACCTGCACATCTTTGGGTTGTGGGGGTAAAACCCAAGTGGAGAATGTGCAAACTCCACATGGACAGTGACCCAGGGCTGGAATTTGAACCTGGGTCCTCAGCGCCCTAGTCCCAGTGCTAACCGCCGCGCCACATGTCGCCCTCTCTGGCAACTTGATACCAAAGCTTTAAACAAGAAAGTGGCAAAATGTCCTTCTCCATAGCTATCAGAATCTGCAGTGATTTAAATGGTCAAACCAAAGAATTAACTATCAATTAGTTTTATCAAAGCAATGATCTTTTGTCCTCCCAAATGCTATTTTTCTTTCACTGTAGCCCCACCAGGAAGGAGAGTATGTTACTGTACACAAATTTGCTCCTTTAATTATTGGAGTATAACAAGTTAACAATAATCAGAGGAAGTATGAGCTCTGAATGAAAGTGTAACACAGTCATAGATCCTGGACCACGCGACGGCTCATGAATTAGGCACCTTATTTCAAAATACATTTCACTTTAATAATTGCATTTTTGCAACACTTGACTTCTGTGGTTAGTCTTAATTTTCAGATAACCTATTTTGAATATATTGAGGTCATTGGTCAGTGTTGTTGACTTGGCTCATTTACTGAAAAGCAATCATTCCTCTTACAGGATTAAGCAGGATCTGTCAGAAGACACTGAACTGTTTCAAGGGAATGCAATAGGCAAGACTCCTGATGGGTGAGAAGGACCAGAAATTCTGATTTACGAATGTTTTAAAGACGCGTTGAATGGAATGAGTATTCATGAAATTCTGTATTACTGATGGGTTGCATTAGTATTCATCAAGCAAATTTAAATAAGTAATTCAGATTTGGATTACATTTTGATGGTCATTTGTTTAAAAAAAAATGTTGCATAGAATTTACAGCACAGAAATAGGTCACTTGGCCCGACTGGCTTAGGGCAGTGTTTTATGCTCTAGACCAGCCTTTCCCCGCCCCACTGCAGAAGAGTTATTTACAGCATAAGACCACGAGCCATAGGAGCAGAATCAGACCACTTGGCCCATCGACTCTGCTCCGACATTCAATTATGGCTGATATGTTCCTCATTCCCATTCTCCTGCCTTCTCTCCATAACCCCTGATCCCCTTATTAATCAAGAATCTATCTATCTCTCTTAAAGACACTCAGTGATTTGGCCTCCACAGCCTCCTGTGGCAAAGAGTTCCACACATTCATCGCCCTCGATGGGACAAATGGCCTAATTCTGCTCCTATATCTTATGAACTTAAACTTGTGAAGAAATTCCTCCTCATCTCTGTTTTAAAGGATCGTCCCTTCAGACTGAGGCTGTGCCCTTGGGCTCTAGTTTTTCCTACTCGTGGAAACATCCTCTCCATGTCCACTCTATCCAGGCCTCGCAGTATCCTGTAAGTTTCAATAAGATCCTCCCTTATGCTTCTAAACTCCCAACGAGTACAGACCCAGAGTCCTCAACCGCTCTTCATTCCCGGAATCATTCTTGTGAACCTCCTCTAGACCCTTTCCAAGGCCAGCACATCCTTCCTCAGATACGGGAGCCTAAAAATGCTCACAATACTCCAAATTTGACCAGAGCCTTATTAACAGCCTCTGAAGTACATCCCTAGTCTTGCATTCTAGCCTTCTCGACATGAATGCTAAGAAGAAAGGACTTTTTTCCCACTGAATCTATGCCAGCTCTTGCCATGTCCGAATTTCCTTCCATCCCTTTTTACCTCGTAACTATCTAGCTTCCCCTTGAATCCAAGCTATTCGCCTCAAACTACTCTTCATGGCAGCAAGTTCATAAGAAATAGAGCAGGAATAGGTCCCTCGGGCCTGCCCTGCCATTCAATAAAATCATGGCCGCTCTGATTATGGTTTAACACCACTTTCCTGCATTCTCCACCCCTACCCTCACAAAACAAACCCTTTGACCTCGCTTGGCTGCTAAATCTCTGTCTAAATCAACCTTGAATATATTCATTGACCCAGCCCCCACTACTCACTGGGAAAGAGAATTTCAAAGTCTAACACAGACTAACTCAGTCTCCCCTCTAAGAGAAAACAAATCCTCATTTCCATCTTATTTTTGAACTGTGACTGCCAAGTTCTGGGCTCACCCACAATGGACAACATCCAACCTGTCAACTCCCCTCAAGAGTCTTTTGTTTCAATAAAATCACCTCTAATTCTTGTAAAATCTAAAGAGTATAGGTCTAACCTGCTCAACTTTCCTTTATAAGACAACCACACTCTGGGTAAAGAGCATTCTCTTCAGTTGTCTATTGGATTTATCGGTGATCATCCAATATCTATGGTTGTAGGTGATAATCTCCTCTGAAATTAGAAATCATGTAAATCTTAATTATTTCCAAAGCCACTAAACTGTCATGCAATGCATGCAATTCCTGTTAATTTTGGAATGCATTTTCCAAAATCGTTTGTTAAATTTCCTGGCTAGAATTCTGAAATGCCTGATCAAATTGCCCCAGTTTCAAAACTTGTAGATCCTCTCTCTGCTGTTTTAAAAAGATAAACAGGTTTGCTCCCCTGATTATTATACATTTTGAAATCCTAACATTAGCTGGACTATTTCTAGAGGAATTTTCCCATAGAAAGTAAATCTTTATCCATTAACTAGAGAAGGCGAGTGAGCAAGACTAGTAGGGGGTAAGCAGAAAGTGTAAACAGAAAAGCATGAACCTCAGAGTTCATCCATTTACTTCTTGAAAGATTTGAAGAACAAACTAAATTAGAAGCAAAGCAATGATGGGCATCCACAGTGAGACCGCCAAAGGTTGCAAAGTGGAAAGATTAACGCTTTGGGTGGAAACCAACACAACTCAATCGGGAAGACAAGTGTGCCGAGTTAACAAGACCCACTTAAATAGAGGTTCAATGATTCAACGTCAAGGATTACGAGTACAAGCATTTTCTGGGTCTGATAAACTTAAATGATAAAAAAAATTAAGGAAGTCACAAATGCTCGATAAAGCTGGAGAAAGTTGCAAATTAGTGTGAAACAAAGCCGTGGGTTGTTTTCAAATGATATGGGGCCAGAGAGCTTGCGTAGGTCACGACTGGGCAATGGGAAAGGAAGACTTTGAGCAGCATTTTCTGTTTTCGTTGGAGATATCCAGAATATGCAGTTCTTTTTTTGTTAAAGCTCAATGATAAACTAAATAGTTTTGAGGATATTTCTGGTAGGAACTAAACTCTTTCCCATTGCCAATTCCATATCGTGGTGAATAATTACTTTCTGCTACACCCCTCTGCTAAAACTAGTGAGTGCGATTGCTTCACACTACCTCCTGACTTTTCTTGTAAACCTTCATCAGACAGGGACTGTCAACTTACAAAGAACTTTGCAGCCTCGCCAGCGACCTTAATCAACCCGACCTTGTTTACAAGTTCATGAACTTGGCCAATCACCATGCCATGTGGAACTCTCGGAAGGTAAATTATGTTTCGGGGAGTGTTCATAACGTACGCGAGTGGGAATTAATTGAATTCCCGACGGAAGGAGTAAGCTCTGCCAATCAGGTCTGATACTATGGGTCGCTGATGTTTCGCGTTAGCGGAAAGAGTTGTGTGATGGTGATGCTGGTATGAAGTAACTGCTGCTTGTCCCTGCAGGGTGCGGCTTTTGGCTTTAACATCATAGCAACGAAGGCTGAAGAGCAACTGGCTCCTTATTTAGCTCAACTTATTCCACGACTTTATCGCTACCGGTTTGATCCAAATTCTGGAATCCGGCAGGCAATGACCAGTATTTGGAATGCTCTCGTCACCGATAAGAATGCGGTAAGTCCGTCACTTCACTCCAACCTGATTGTTTTTCACTTGAGCTATTTGAGCAATATAATTTGGAGTTATGTCACCTCCAAACCAGTTATTTTTTCTATCTGTTTGATGTAACTGGATGTGGTTACTTAAATCAGAGTGCGCATACACAGAAGGAGAAAATTACTTTTTTGAGCAACTTCCAGCGCAGCTGGCTGCTAGCACCAGTAAATGGTGCTTTCCTGAGGGAACATTCCTGGGGCAGATATCCCTTTGAGGATTCATCCTGCTCTTTTTTTCACCCTGCAAACGACACCCCATCTGTGCAGGATTGCTCCTGCTTTAACTTTCTATATAGACGTTCATTAAGCACTTGATATTGTGGAATTGCTGCACCATCCTGGTGATAACAGTTTTTTTGTCCTATTCTGTAATTTTGTGTGATGGGAGAGCTGATTGATATCTCCAGTGGATACAGCAACTTTATGAATCGCACTGATCTTTTTTTTCTAAAATGCATTGTTCTCGCACTGATCCATGTACCAGCTTCCCCTTTTTATTTAGGATGTACTCTAAGCTCTATCTGGACTACAAATCTGTTTCAAAGCTCATCCCTTTTAGACCGTTTTCAAAAGAATTACCTAATTATATGTTTCTTTCAACAGATAGATACGTATTTAAAGGAGATTCTTCAAGATCTAATAAACAATTTAACCAGCAATCTTTGGCGGGTCCGTGAATCCAGGTACATACTGCTGTTTCAGAAGTGTGTTATGGCCCTGTGAGACCGAATCGCAGTAACTCTAGACTTGTGTTACAGTTGTCCTCGACCTTCTTCGGCTAGGGAGGTGGAAATTGGGCTGGATTCTCTGCCGGTGGTAACGGGGCCACCAATGCAGAGGAGAATTTAAAAATTGGTGTCAGGCATCGGTAGGTGCCAGTCCAATCGCGATGTTCTGACGCCCCGGGCTGGCAGTGAGATCGGGGTTCGCACCCGTGTGCCAGTTGAGGGGATGTAAAGACCCATTTGCATCCATTTAACGAGCTGGACACCCTATTCCCTGGCTCCCCTGGGCCGGGAATCATGTGGCCAGGGATTACCACAGGTCTCAGCAAGCATGAGCCTGACGCTGTGGACCCAGGGGGTAACTCCTTAAAGGAATTTAGTTGCTCCCAGAAATATAGCAAAAACTCACTGGAATTTGTAAAGAAGTTTTCGGATCAATGGGTCCGTTGTTGCTGAGCATGTTCAGGGATTCTTTGGCGAGAGCAGCCTCCCCGAGACACTACGGCAGTCGTCTATCTTTCTGCTCCTGATAAAGGATAAGTGTGGGTCGAATCGCCCAATTTCCCTGTTACATGTAGATGCCAAGTTATTGGCCACAATATTGGCATTAAGGCTGGAGAGTTGAATTCCGGAGGTAGTGAGGGAAGACTGGATAGGGTTTGTGAAGGGACGAAAGTTGTCGGCCACTGTGAGGCAGTTGTTCAATGTGGTGCTTACTCCTCCGGCCAGGCTTAAATTGGAGATAATCATATCGTCGGACACGGAAAAGGCGTTCGACTGGATGGAGTGGGGGTACTTCTTCACAGTGTTGGAGAAGTTTGGGGTTTGTGTCGTGGGTACAGCTGCTGTATGCGGCCCCGTTTGCTAGTGTTTGCACCCACATCATGAGCTCGAGTCTTTCCGGTTGCATCGGGGTATGAGCCGTTGGCCATTGCTTTGAGGGCCTCAAATGGGTGGAGCGGGATTGTTGTTGGGGAGGGGTGGAAAATACAATTATAAAATTTGTTCAGTGCAGAAGGTGGCCACTCTGCCCATCGAGTCTACACAACCCTCTGAAAGAGCACCCTACCGAGGCCCCATTCCCCACCGTGTCAAAGGTTAAGTGTAACCCCACTTAACCGGCACATCTGTGGCAGGAACCCGCAAGACCGGGAGGAAACGCATGCAGGCATGGGAGAATGTGCAAACTCCACACAGACAGTTGCCCAAGGCTGAAATTGAACCCAGGTTCCTGGTGCTGTGAAGCAGTATTGCTAACCACTGTGCCATCGTGCCCCCCCATAGGATATCATTATATGCAGATGATTTGCTGCTGTATGTGAGTGACCTGGGGTTGTCTATAGGGAATGTTTTGGGTACTTTGCATGAGCTTCGGTGCCTTCTCTGGTTGTAAGTTGAATATAGGGAACAGCGAATGTTTTGTGGTCAGAGCATCGGGGCGGGGACCCAGATTTTTTGGGGGGGGCGGGGATTGCCGTTATGGTTCGCAGGGACTAGTTTTCGGTACTTAGCGGTCCAGGTGGCTGAAGATTGGACGGGCTCCAATGGTTGAATAACATGAGCCACAAACCAGCTGCAGCCTTGATTCATTCATCCCCCTCCACGGGTGAGCATCTCTTTTAAGTGGTAAAACCCCATTTACAAACATCAACCAGAACAAAGAGTGGTAACTGCATTGCAATCACATGCTTGAGTCAGGTCAGGTCACTCCTGTGTTTGGGGGAAGGGGGGGCACACAGAAAAAACAGGATGGGAGATCTGCTTTGCGGGGGTGGGGGGGAATTCTGTGGGACTTTGCAGTTTGCTCAAAATGGTGGCCCAAAAGTGGGATTCTCTCGTAAACCTCGCCATGCATAAATTTTCATGGCAAAGGATACTGAATTGCTTCCCGATTTGCGCTCCCAGGGGGAATGTTAATTGGTAACAAATCTCCTCTCCGGGAGAACGTACGGCTGGATTCTCCGATTCTGCAGCTATGTCCGGAGGATACGTCTGGTCTTCCGACCAAAATGTTGGTGCCGCTCCTGCATCGATTCTCCGTCCGGTGGGGGGGGCTAGCAGCCGCGCCAAGTAAACCCTGCCGATACGGAGGTAGAATGGCCGGGGTCCGTGGCCACGCATGCACATGATGGGGGCCTGCAGTGGCAACGCCGTACAACATGGCGCAGGCCACTCGCGGACCCGGCCTGCCAAAAACAGCCGCCCTGTAACCCCTCTTCCACCAGTCCCCGCAGCCCACGCCAACGCCTCCCCTGCCAGGAGAAAGGCTCTCACCACACCCCGACTGGCGGCGCTGGACACAGTCCACAGCCGCCACGCCAGGATTACGAAAATTTAGAGGACACGCGACCATTGTGAAGTCGGCCCATCGGGGGAGGGCCTTGGGTAACGTCCTGAGGCCATTCTAACGGCGTGAGGAGTACGCCGTTTTTGAGGCGGCGGAGCATCGAAAAATGGCACCTCCCCTGATTTCGCCGTAAAAAGGATTCTCTGGCCGATCGCCGAATGTGATTTTGCCGTCGGCAATCGGAGAATCCCGCCCATAGTCTCCCAAGCGGAGAATCTCGCCCTTTGATTGCAGTCCAGCAACCTGTCCTAAACAGCTGGGCTGTCATGTCAAGGACCACTAAACTATATTCTGGCAAGATATTGGTTTTCAGTTGAATGAGCGACAGAAAATCATTTTTTTTAAATTCATTCATGGGATGTGGGTATCGCTGGCTAGGCCAACATCTATTGCCCATCCCTAATTGCCTTTCAGAAGGTGGTGGTGAGCCACCTTGAATCACTGCAGCCCATCTGTTGTAGGAACGTCCACAGTGCTGTTAGGAAGCGAATTCCAGGATTCTGACCCAGCAACTGAACGAACGGAGGTGTAGTTCCAATTCATGATTGTACATGATTTGGAGGGGAACTTGCAGTTGGTAGTTTTCCCATGCATCTGCCCTTGTCCTCTCAGATGGTAGAAGTCAGGGTTTGGAAGGTGTTAAGAAGCCTTGGTGAGTTGCTGCAGTGAATCTTGTAGATGGTACACATGGCTGCCACTGTGTCGGTGGTGGAGGGAGTGAATGTTAGTGGATGGGGTGTCAATCAAGCGGGCTGCTTTGAACATAGAACAGTACAGCACAGAACAGGTCCTTCGGCCCTCGATGTTGTGCCGAGCATTGTCCGAAACCAAGATCAAGCTATCCCACTCCCTGTCATTCTGGTGTGCTCCATGTGCCTATCCAATAACCGCTTGAAAGTTCCTAAAGTGTCCGACTCCATCCTGGATGGTGTCAATCTACTTGTGTGTTGTTGGAGCTGCGCTCATCCAGGCAAGTGGGAAGTATTCATCACACACCTGACTTGTGCCTTGTAGATGGTGGACAGACTTTGGGGGGGGTCAGGAGTTGAATTATTCGCGGCAGGATTCCTAGCCTTTGACCTGCCCTTGTAGCCACAGTATTTATATGGCTAGTCCAGTTCAGTTTCTGGTCAATGGTTCCCCCCAATTCCCATTCACTATTCAGGGTTGGGGGCACTGTGGTGGGCGGTCCGGGGCGCGTGAGCGGCCGATTGGGGGCACTGCTTTTGTCGGTCCAGGTCCGCAGGCTGAGTCCGCCATGCGCGGCCTCTGAACCAGAAGTGCTTGGGGCCATATCGGCAGCTAGAGCTGCGAACTCTATGCTGCCTCTCTGTTGGACCCCAGTAAAATGGGGAATTAGTGGCCGTTTTACGCCAGTTTTGCTCGCGTAAAATACCACCGTTTTCATGCCGGCGTGTGGACATAGTCTCCAAAACGGAGAATCCACCCCTGGGAGTGACAGCCTCTATTTTATGCTCACGTCTCCGGAGCAGGGCTTGAATGCACAACCTTCTGGTTTTGGGAGGGATTGTGTCACCATTGAGCCACACAGAAAGGCTTGATCTTGCCCCGAGGTATTTATTTCAGCGTAACCCTTCCCTTTTGTGATGTACCTTGAATGCTAAATGCAAATGACATTCCAGCAATCTATCGAATATGTTTTGCTTGTCGTGCAACTGCAGTGTGATGGTTATATGAACAAAATGGGGGCAGCACGGTGGGCAGTGGGTTAGCCCTGCTGCCTCACAGCACCGAAGTCCCAGGTTCGATCCCGGCTCTGGGTCACTGTCCGTGTGGAGTTTACACATTCTCCCCGTGTTTACGTGGGTTTCGCCCCCACAGCCCAAAGATGTGCAGGCTCGGTGGATTGACCACGCTAAATTGCCCTTTTATTGGAAGAAATGAATTGGGTACTCTAAATTTATTTTTAAAAATATGAACAAAATGAACTTTTAAAACATCCTTAATTCTCCAAGCATTTTTCAATCGCGTTTGAGAATTGAAACCTGCCATTTATCTTGATCATGTTTATTAGACTTGCCCCTGTCACCTCCCAATAATTAAAAGCATTTCAGTAAACGTGTCCTTTTAATATTTCTGCAAATGTAGGTTATAGACCCATTATAATTTCCCTTCCAGTGAGAATTACATCCACTTAATTGTATAAAGTGTATTTTAGAACACGGAAGGCAGAGAATGTGGGTTTTCCCAACTGTATTCACTCTCATACCTATTGTCTTACAGCTGTTTAGCAATTAGTGATCTACTGCAGGGAAGACAAGCAGATGATATAATTGACCGGCTCACTGAAATGTGGGAGACTCTCTTCAGAGTGCGTGACGATATAAAGGTACAGCATTAAATTTCAGGCACTCTTCCAAGATGGGCTTTTGCACAGATTATGCTGCCATGTCGCTAAGTTTGATATTTGAGGGTCACAACCAGTGTTCCTTCTAAGCTGTTTGGATGGGAAATTGGGAATGTGTCACTCAGGGAAAATACAGGCCATGCATCAGCAGCATTCCCTTTAAGATGCCCGTGTCAATCTGAAAGGGACCAGGCAGTGCAAACGGCCGGCCTTACATAGCAAACGGAAATTCGGGCGGGCATGTGGTCCCATCAGTTGGATGAAGGCAGGATTGTTTTGGGTTGCAATGCCGCTGAAGACTAACCTGCCAACATTGATTGCGTCAATTCGCAAACAGAAAATGGCCACTCGCCTGAGACGCTGGCAGGTGACCAAATGAGTAAGGAAGAGATTCCACTTGTACGTTTTGGGAGCGGTTGAAAATTAAGAGCATAAGATTAAATTATTGAAGATGTGACTACCTTGACTCTTGAACTAAGCAATCTTGTCTATTTAACAGGAGTCTGTTCGTAAGGCTGCAGACTCTGCACTTAAAACCTTGAGTAAGGTAAGAATATTACTCATATGTTGAATGCATGAAATGAATTGAAAATCACTTATTGTCTCAAGTAGGCTTCAAATGAAGTTACTGTGAAACGCCCCTAGTCGCCACATTCCGGCACCTGTTCGGGGAGGCTGGTGCGGGAATTGAATCGTGCTGCTGGCCTGCCTTGGTCTGCTTTCAAAGCCAGCGATTTAGCCCTGTGCTAAACCAGCCCCTTAGAATTGAGTTTAATTAATTTCATGTTGGCAGCGTGCTACTAAATGAGACGGACATTTAGGGTTCTGGTAATCTCATTCACGTTGACTAGCTGAAGCTTCTGGTCTTTCCCGCAATCTGTTCGCTCAATTACTTGGGCTTTCAGTCACCCAGACTCTAATAAGTGAGAGGGCACGTCACTAGCTGAAACGCCACATTAAACTGTTGTTTGTTTTTACTGCTGTACCTCGAGTTTAAATTGCTGCTGTTGAGCATCTTATTAATGGCTTTAAGCCCAAAGGTCTTTATTCAAGCGTCAAAACAAACAGGATGAACTCTTAATGTTCCAGCTAAACAAATTGGTAGTCAAACTTCCCCTGTTTTCCTACCACTATCACATCGCATTGTGAAGTGCATCACGGCAAGTCAATCCTGTCTCCCACTGACCTGATTTTACTTTTTCTATAATTTTCATGAATGCATTAGTGTTTACATTTTGTATTGAGAAAAATCCAACTCAATTAACAACAACAAAATTTGTATTTAAAAAGCACCTTTAACGTAGTTAGAAAGTCCAAAGTGTTTCACAGGAGGGCACGATGGCACAGTGGTTAGCACTGCTGCCTCACAGCGCCAGGAACCTGGGTTCAATTTTGGCATCAGGTGACTGTCACTTTTTCTCTGTGTCTGCGTGGGTTTCCTCCGGGTGCTCCGGTTTACTCCCACAGCCCAAAGATGTGCAAGTTAGATGTATTAGCCATGCTAAATTGCCCCTTAGTGTTCAACGGTTGGATGGAGTTGCGGGGGATTGGGCCTAGGTAGGGTGCTCTTTCAGAGGGTCGGTGCAGACCCGATGGGCCGAATGGTCTCCTTCTGCATTGTAGGGACTCAGTGATTCTGAGTAAAAGTTCTTTCACCCATATACAAAGGAAGAAAACAGCGAATGTGTGGGTTGACCCCTGAGAGGGTGAGACTTGAGAATTAATAATGGGAAACAAATAAATGGCAGCAATTTTGATCAATTATTTTGTGCCTGTCTGCAAGCATCCCAAGAATAGTAGAAAAGCATAGGGCAAAAGAAAATAAAGAACTTAAAATAATTGCAATCACCGGAGAAAAAGTACAAGGAAAAGGATGACGAACCCCAGACCTGTTGGCCTGCATACTAGGGTCTTAAAAGACATGGCTGGAGGGATAGTGATGCATTGGTTGTAATCTTTCGGAGCTCCCTAGATTCTGGAACGGTCCTAATGTATCGGAAAACTTCAAATGCAACACCTTTAGTCAAGAAAGGAGGAACACAGAAAGCAGGAAACTATAGACCAGTTAGCTGAACATCTGTCTTTGGGGAAAATGCCAGCATCTATTATTAAGGAGGTAATAGCAGGACATTTAGAAAATCATAATGCATTCAGGCCAAGTCAACATTGTTTTGTGAACTCTATGACAATTGTATTAGAACTCTTTGAGGATGTAACAAGCAGGGTGGATATAGGGGATCCAGTAGATATTTGGATTTCCGAAAGGCACCCGATAAGGTGCCACGTAAAAGGTTTCTGCACAAGATAAGAGCTCATGGTGTTGCAATTTTTTCCCAGTTGGCCTCCACTATTTTTCCAATGAACCAAACTGGGGTGACGTGACGTCATGGAGGAATTTGTCGACAAAGACATCGTGTGTTGACAATGGGGCGAGACAGTGACTCAGGCTCATGTACATATTGTCTGTTGTGAAATACTTTCGAAATTTCAATTGTAAAGGAGTTAATGTTACCATGCTGCCTTTGTCAAACAGTTAAGTTTGTTTTCTTTTGTAGGTTTGTATACGTATATGTGAACCTGAGAATGGTGCTGCTGGTCAACGAGTTATTGCTGTGCTCTTACCTTGTTTATTGGACAAAGGCATTATGAGTCCTGTAGCAGAAGTTCAGTCTCTAAGGTACACATTTATATACCATTAAATCATTGGAGAAGGAAACAGAAATCCAAAATCTTCAATTGCTGACCCAAATCGTAAATAAACGTAATACATAATTATGTAGTGATTTAAATATTTAGAATTATGAAACTTTTAAAGGAGGGTATCATAATTTACATAGTGTGCTTTTAATGAAGGTTTCCTGTATCAGCACTATTTGTTCTTTTTTAATACACCCTTCTGACATTGTTGCGCTCAACGTTCTGTGAGGTCAACAATTTTAAAAATAAAATCGGAACAAAATTTGTTTGAATTACTGAGCAGGTCAGCAGAGTCTCTGGAGAGAGAAACAGAATTAACATTTCAGGTCTCTGATCTTTCATCACAACTGGGAAAAGTTAGAGATGTGATCGGCTTCAAGCAAGTGAAAGGGGATGGGGAACAAAAAGAACAAGAGGTCTGTCCTGGGGCGGTTTAGCACCAAGCAGGCCAGCAGCACGGTTCGATTCCCGTAACATCCTCCCCGAACAGGCGCCGAAATGTGGCGACTAGGGGCTTTTCACAGTAACTTCATTTGAAGCGTACTCGTGACAATAAGCGATTTTCATTTCATTTTCATTTCATAGGGTGAAAGCAGGAGAGATTAAATAACAAAATGGTTGATAATGGAAATCCAAAGGGAGTGGCAATGGGGCAAATAAAGGAACAAAGGTTGTCTCGAGGGGGTGTGAAAGGCAGAACCCATGAACAAAAGAAGAGAAAAACAGGAAAAAAACCAAAACCAGCAAAGAGAACGGTAACAAAATGGGGCAGAGATTGCAACTTTAAATTGTTGAGCTAAATGTTCAACAGTTTCTCCCAATCAAATCCTCTCAAATAGATACTAAATAAGCATTTTGTTAATGTTCACAAGTGGAAACATAGGTGAACTGGAAGAGTATGTAAAGCAATTGTTAAAGATGACTAATTGTTATTGGAGAAAATAAATTGATTCTGAAAGATTTAACAGAGCATTGGATGAGTTAGTCTATTCCGTGTAAAAACCTTTCTCCTAACGTTTCATCAGTCGCTCAGTAACAATCAGCAATTCATGACCCCTCCCTGCCGACTACCCAACGGACTCAATCATTTTTCCCTGTGCAACAAAAACCCACATAAAACTTGATTAAACCCCCTCTACGCCTTCCAGTAGAAATAATTTCACTATCTCCCGCCAGTCCATTCTGCAAACCAGTCTACATTGTGCCAATGTGTTTTGCAAATCCTTTGACTTTGCCAGACCAAATTATGGGATTGCTTAGCCTTTTTTCTCTTTAAAAAATTTAGAGTACCCAAATTTTTTTTTCAAATTAAGGGGCAATTTAGTGTGGCCAATCCACCTACCCTGCACATCTTTAGGTTGTGGGGGTGAAACCCACGCAAACACAGAGAGAATGTGCAAATTCCACACAGACAATGATGCAGGGCCGGGATCGAACCTAGGTCCTCAGCGCCGTGAGGCAGCGGGGCTAATCACTGCGCCACCGTGCCGCCCGGGGTTGCTAAGCTCTGTCTGTACGCATGTTGCTTTTATTGTCATACAATTAACCCTGTGTTGTAGCTTCACCAGATTGGCACCTTGTTTTTAGGTACGCCTGGTGCTGCTCCTGGACTGTCCTCCTGAACCAGTTTGGTTTTGGTATAACTTGGCACTGATAAATAGCTGGTATTATCCTCTCTCAGAACCTCACCTGAGAATTGTTTGCAATGTTGAAATCTGTCTACAGCATCTAGGGTTACTCAAAGCATTGCTCATCACTTGTGAAAATCTCTAAGGGAAATTATGAAAAATGTGATGAAATCGCATGAAGTGATTGTAATTTTTCACAGATACCTCAGTTTTATTAGATTTTAATTTGTGACAAATCTCTTCTTTTGCAGTATCAGCACCCTTGTGAAAATTAGCAAAAGTGCAGGGATGTTGTTAAAGCCACATGCAGCAAGACTTATCCCCACCTTGTTGGAATCACTGAGCGTTCTCGAGCCACAGGTCCTCAATTATTTGAGTCTACGCGCCACAGAGCAGGAGAAGGTGAAGTACGATATCTAACGTGTTTGTATTGTACAATCTGTTTTATAATTAACTTCTCTTTATGAACATTATGCCTATTTTCTTCTGTAAACACTAGGCGGCCATGGACAGTGCCAGACTTAGTGCAGCTAAATCTTCTCCAATGATGGAGACGATCAATATGGTAAGTGCCAAAAGGCTCAGCAAGCAGCTGATGTTTTAATCTGAAAACCAAAAGATACTGTTTTACTGGGAAAGGCCTAAAAGTTAATTCTTGTCTGTTTTTTTAATTTTATTTGATAGTGTCTCCAACATCTAGATGCCTCTGTTCTGGGAGATCTAGTTCCAAAGTTGTGTGAACTGCTGAAGAGTGGAGTAGGACTTGGAACCAAAGTGAGTCATAAAATGCCACAAAGGACTTGCGCAACTGATGGGTTTTTAGGAATTCATTCATGGGTTTTGGCTGTCACTGGCAAGGCCAGCATTTATTGCCCATCTCTAATTGCCTTTCAACTGAGTGGCTTAGGCCATTTCAGGGGCCATTTTAAGAGTCTATCCACTGCTGTGGGTCTGAAGTCACATCGAGGCCAGGTCAAGTAAGGGAGGCAGATTTCCATCCCGGAAGGTCTTTGGTGAACCAGATGGGACTTTATGACAATCGACAGTGGTTTCATGGCCATCGTCAGACTTTTAATCCCAGGTTTGTAATGAATTCAAGTTTCACCATCTGCCATGGTGGGCTTCGACCCCGGGTCCCCAGAGCAGTACCCTGGATCTCTGGATTACTGGTCCAGTGACAATATCACTGGTCCAGTGACAATATCACTGTGCCATCGCACTTGTACGTTAAGCGTAAACTTCTTCACTTTTGCACCATTGAAAGTTTCTCTTTCATAAACTAATATGGTCTGCTCAGACACTGACAGCCTGTTATTTAATGATCCACTATGTATGGGTTGTGGGGTGTAGTGCCCTTAATTACCCTTTGTGATGGGCCCATCAGCATTGTAGCTGTGAATTTTTTTAAAATGTTATTCATTTACGGGATGTGAGCGTCGCTGGTTCGGGCAGCATTTATTGCCCATCCCTAGTTGCCCTTCAGAAGGTGGTGGTGAGTTGCCTTCTTGAACCGCTGCAGTCCCTGAGGTGTAGGTACACCCACCGTGCTGTTAGGGAGGGAGTTCCAGGATTTTGCCCCAGCGACAGCAAAGGACTGCCAATATATTTTCAAGTCAGGTTGGTGAGTGACTTGGAGGGGGGTGGTGGGGTTCCCAGGTATCTGCTGTTCCTGTCCTTCTAGATGGTAGTGGTCCTCGGTTTGGAAGGTGCTGACTAAGGAAACCTGGTGAGTTACTGCAGTGCATCTTGTGGGATGGTAGACACGGTTGCCACAGTTTGCCAGTAGTGGAGGGTTTGAATGTTTGTGGAAGGGGTAGCAATCAAACGGACTGTTTTGTCCTGGATGGTGTCGAGCTCCTTCAGTGTTGTTGGAGCTGCACTCATAGAACATACAGTGCAGAAGGAGGCCATTTGGCCCATCATGTCTGCACCGACCCACTTAAGCCCTCATTTCCACCCTATCCCAGTAACCCCTCCTAACCTTTTTGGTCACTAAGGGCAATTTATCATGGCCAATCCACCTAACCTGCATGTCTTTGGACTGTAGAAGGAAACCGGAGCCCCGGAGGAAACCCACGCAGACACGGGGAGAACGTGCAGACTCCACACCGACAGTGACCCAGCGGGGAATCGAACCTGGGACCCTGGCGCTGTGAAGCCACAGTGCTATCCACTTGTACTACCGTGCTGCCGTGCTCCCCCAGACAAGTGGAGAGTATTCCATTACAGTCCTGATTTCTGCCTTGTAGATGGTGAACAGGCTTTGGGTGGGTCAGGAGGTGAGTTACTCGCCGTAGGATTCCTAGCCTTTGACTTGCCCAAGTAGCCACAGTATTGATGTGGCTAGTCCAGTTCAACTTCTGATCAATGGTAACTCCCAGCGTGTTGATTGTGGGGAAATTCAGCGATGGTAGTGCCATTGAATGTCAAGGGGTGATGGTTAGATCCTCTCTTGTAGCAGATGGTCCTACAAAACTGGCACTTGTGTGGCGCAAATGTAACTTGCCACTTGTCAGCCCAAGCCTGGATATTGGCCAGGACATGCTGCATTTGGACAGGGACTGTTTCATTATCTGGGGAGTCACGAATGGTGCTGAACATTGTGCAGTCATCCGCAAAAACCCCCACTTCTGACCTTATGATGGAAGGGAGGTCATTGATGACGCAGCTGAAGATGGTTGGGCTGAGGACACTACCCTGAGGTACTCCTGCAGTGATGTCCAGGAGCTGAGATGATTGACCTCCAACCACTACAACCATCTTCCTTTGTGCCAGGAATGACTCCAACCGGCGGAAAGTTTTTCCCCCTGGTTCCCATTGACTCCAGAAATGGTGAATAATTTACCTAGTAATTTAATGTGTTAATCCCCTTTGGTTTCTGAGAGTAAATCTTGCCACCCTGTGTGAAACCAAATCATAGACCACCTTCTTGCAGAAGTCACAGGGTAGTAGTCATGGGTGACTTCAACTTCCCAAACATTGAGTGGAAACTCTTTAGATCAAATAGTTTGGATGGGGTGGTGTTTGTGCAGTGTGTCCAGGAAGCTTTTCTAACACAGTATGTAGATTGTCCAACCAGAGGGTAGGCCATATTGGATTTGGTACTTGGTAATGAACGAGGGCAGGTGATAGATTTGTTAGTGGGGGAGCATTTTGGAGGTGACTTTCACTTTAGTAATGGAGAGGGATAGGTGCGTGCAACAGGGCAAGGTTTACAATTGGGGGAAGGTTAAATACGATGCTGTCAGACAAGAATTGAAGTGCATAAGTTGGGAACATAGGCTGTCAGGGAAGGACACAAGTGAAATGTGGAACTTGTTCAAGGAACAGGTACTGCGTGTCTTTGATATGTGTGTCCCTGTCAGGCAGAGAAGAGATGGTCGAGTGAGGGAACCATGGTTGACAAGAGAGGTTGAATGTCTTGTTAAGAGGAAGAAGGAGACTTATGTAAGGCTGAGGAAACAAGGTTCAGACAGGGTGCTGGAGGGATACAAGATAGCCAGGAGGGAACTGAAGAAAGGGATTAGGAGAGCTAAGAGAGGGCATGAAAAATCTTTGGCGGGTAGGATCAAGGAAAACCCCAAGGCCTTTTACACATATGTGAGAAATATGAGAATGACTAGAGCGAGGGTAGGTCCGATTAAGGACAGTAGCGGGAGATTGTGTATTGAGTCTCAAGAGATAGGAGAGGTCTTGAACGAGTCTTTTTCTTCAGTATTTACAAACGAGAGGGGCCATATTGTTGGAGAGGACAGTGTGAAACAGACTGGTAAACTCGAGGAGATACTTGTTATGGAAGGAAGATGTGTTGGGCGTTTTGAAAAACTTGAGGATAGACAAGTCCCCCGGGCCTGACGGGATATGTCCAAGGATTCTATGGGAAGCAAGAAATGAAATTGCAGAGCCGTTGGCAATGATCTTTTCGTCCTCACTGTCAACAGGGGTGGTACCAGGGGATTGGAGAGTTGCGAATGTCGTGCCACTGTTCAAAAAAGGGAATAGGGATAACCCTGGGAATTACAGGCCAGTTAGTCTTACTTCGGTGGTAGGAAAAGTAATGGAAAGGGTACTGAGAGATAGTATTTCTGAGCATCTGAAAAGACATTACTTGATTAGGGATAGTCAGCACGGATTTGTGAGAGGTAGGTCTTGCCTTACAAGTCTTATTGACTTCTTTGAGGAGGTGACCAAGCATGTGGATGAAGGTAAAGCAGTGGATGTAGTGTACATGGATTTTAGTAAGGCATTTGATAAGGTTCTCCATGGTAGGCTTATTCAGAAAGTAAGGAGGCATAGGATAGTGGGAAATTTGGCCAGTTGGATAACGAACTGGCTAACCGATAGAAGTCAGAGAGTGGTGGTGCATGGCAAATATTCAGCCTAGAGCCCAGTTACCAGTGGCGTACTGCAAGGATCATTTCTGGATCCTCTGCTGTTTGTGATTTTCATTAATGACTTGGATGAGGGAGTTGAAGGGTGGGTCAGTAAATTTGCAGATGATACAAAGGTTGGTGGAGTTGTGGATAGTGAGGAGGGCTGTTGTCGGCTTCAAAGAGACATAGATAGGATGCCGAGCTGGGCTGAGAAGTGGCAGATGGAGTTTAACCCTGACAAGTGTGAGGTTGTCCAATTTGGAAGGACAAATATGAATGCGGAATACAGGGTTAACGGTAGGGTTCTTGGCAATGTATTGGAGCAGAGAGATCTTGGGGTCTATGTTCATAGATCTTTGAAAGTTGCCACTCAAGTGGATAGAGCTGTGAAGAAGGTCTATGGTGTGCTAGCGTTCATTAGCAGAGGGATTAAATTTAAGAGCCGTGAGGTGATGATGCAGCAGTACGAAACCTTGGTATGGCCACATTTGGACTACTGTGTGCAGTTCTGGTCACCTTATTTTAGGAAGGATGTGGAAGCTTTGAAAAAGGTGTAAAGGAGATTTACCAGGATGTTGCCTGGAATGGAGAATAGGTCTTACGAGGAAAGGTTGAGGGTGCTAGGCCTTTTCTCATTAGAACGGAGAAGGATGTGGGGCGACTTGATAGAGGTTTATAAGATGATCAGGGAATAGATAGAGTAGACAGTCAGAGAATTTTTCCCCGGGTGGAACAAACCATTACAAGGGGACATAAATTTAAGGTAAATGGTGGAAGATATAGGGGGGATGTCAGAGGTAGGTTCTTTACCCAGAGAGTAGTGGGGGCAAGGAATGCACTGCCTGTGGAAGTAGCTGAGTCGGAAATGTTAGGGACCTTCAAGCGGCTATTGGATAGGTACATGAATTATGGTAGAATAATGGAGTGTAGATTAATTTGTTCTTAAGGGCAGCACGGTAGCATTGTGGATAGCACAATTGCTTCACAGCTCCAGGCTCCCAGGTTCGATTTCGGCTTGGGTCACTGTCTGTGTGGAGTCTGCACATCCTCCCGGTGTGTGCGTGGGTTTCCTCCGTGTGCTCCGGTTTCCTCACGCAGTCCAAAGATGTGCAGGTTGGGTGGATTGGAGGGCAGCACGGTGGCCTAGTGGTTAGCACAGCTGCCTCACGGCGCTGAGGTCCCAGGTTCGAATCCCGGCTCTGGGTCACTGTCCGTGTGGAGTTTGCACATTCTCCCCGTGTCTGCGTGGGTTTCACCCCCACAACCCAAAAAATGTGCAGAGTAGGTGGATTGGCCACGCTAAATTGCCCCTTAATTGGAAAAAATAATTGGGTAATCTAAATTTAAAAAAAAAAAAAGGTTGGGTGGATTGGCCATGATAAATTGCCCTTAGTGTCCAAAATTCTATGATTAACCTAGGACAAACGTTCGGCACAACATCGTGGGCCGAAGGGCCTATTCTGTGCTGTATTTCTCTATGTTCTATGTTCTATCTTTAATTTGGATCGTAGGATCACAGAGGACCTTTGTGTCTGTGCAGGCTCTCTGTAAGAACTACTCAGCCATTCCCACTCCCTTGCTTTTTCTCCATATCTGCGCAGTTCTTTTCTCTTCAGACAATTATCCAATTCCCTTTTGAAACCACAGCTGAACATGCCTCCTTCACACTGACATGCAGATCGCTGTGTTAAAAAAATGTTTATACACCTGTTATCATTGCTCCTTTTGTCATTCACCTTAAGTCGGAGTCCTCTTTTTCTCAACTCTCTTGCCAGTGGACAAAGGCTTCTCATCTATTCTGTCTAGACCCCTCTTGATTTTGAGCACCTCTTATCAAATCTCCTCTCGTCTTTCTCGAAAGAGAACAGCCTCGTCTTCTCCAATCTATCCTCGTAACTGAAATCTCATCCCCAGAACCATTCGTGGAAATCTTTTTTACACAATCTCCAGTGTATTCACATCCTTCCTAAAGGATGCCCAGAGTTGGGCAGAGGACAGTAATTCTTGGTCTCTGTTGCATTAGCTGGTTTCAGTTGGCTTGATGTTGATAAGAGCTCCACAGTTGACTCCCAGTATCCTCATAGTTCAGGAATTCCTGTTGGGAAAACACATGGAATAAAATATTGCAATACCTCTTCTCTCTCTCTTCCCCCCCACCCCCCCCCCCAATGATGTCACGTTTTTCCAGCGCCATAAGGTCCACACCATTACATGAAGAATGCTCACATGAGTTAGATATTGGAGAATCAGAAACACTTATGGAACCGTCCCCCAACTTAAGGGGCTGGTTTAGCTCACTCGGCTAAATCGCTGGCTTTTCAAGCAGGCCAGCAGCACGGTTCGATTCCCGTACCAGCCTCCCTGGACAGGCGCCGGAATGTGGCAACTAGGGGCTTTTCACAGTAACTTCATTGAAGCCTACTCATGACAATAAGCGATTTTCATTTTTTTTTTTTCAAGTTAACATCTTCAGCTTGAGACGGTGAAAAAAAGTGAGGAACGTGAGAGAAATATTAGTGATAACCTGCTGAATTAATTTGCCTACTTCCAAAAATAACTTTGAAACTGTTGCTTTGGTAATGTGATTATATTCCTATGGTGTTCTTCAATGTCATTGTTTAGTTCATTAAAGCCATCATAGTCTTCCGTGAAGATCATCAAAATGCAAATCGCACTGGTTAATATGCTGCTCTAATTTACAGGGAGGCTGTGCCCATGTGGTCGTTTTTTTGACAACCAAATGTCCACAAGACTTAAACCCTTATGCAGGTGAGTATGCGGACTAATTACTGCTTGAAACCCTTTTATTTTATTTCGGAGGGACAGCTGTAAAAAGCCTATTCTCACACTCAGTTTAACTGTTTCCATCTTAAATTCGAAAAAGCACAGATGCGAGGCCATTCAGCCCATTATGCCTCTGCCAATTATTTGGAAGAGTCATCCAATTAATAATAAATAATAAGAACCTTTATTGTCACAAGTAGGCTGACATTAACATTGAAATGACGTCACTGTAAAACTCCCCTAGTCGCCACATTCCGGCGCCTGGTTGGGTACACAGAGAATTAAGAATGTCCAATTAATCTGATAGCACGCCTTTCAGGAATTGTGGGAGGAAACTGGAGCACCCGGAGGAAACCCCCGCACACACAGGGAGAACGTGCAGACTCCGCGCAGACAGTGACCCAGCCGGGAATCGAACCTGGGACCCTGGAGCTGTGAAGCAACAGTGCTACCGCTCCCTGAACTTTCCCCCATTGCACCTGCAAAGCTTTTCCCTTCAAGTTTTCTCTTTTAATAAATTTAGAGTACCCAGTTATTTTCTTTTCCAATTAAGGGGCAATTTAGCGTGGCCAATCCAGCTACCCTGCACATCTTGGGGCTGTGGGGATGAGACCCATGCAGACACAGGGAGAATGTGCAAACTCCGCACGGACAGTGACCTGGGGCCGGGATTGAACCGGGGTCCTCGGCACCGTGAGGCAGCAGTGCTAACCACTGTCCCTTATCCAATTCCCTTTTTTATATATATAAATTTAGAGTGCCCAATTATTTTTTTCCCAATTAAGGGGCAATTTAGCGTGGCAAATCCACCTGACCAGCACATCTTTGGGTTGTGGGGGTGAAACCCACGCAGACATGGGGAGAATGTGCAAACTCCACACGGACAGTGACCCAGGGCTGGGATTCGAACCGCGTCCTCGGTGCCGCAGTCCCAGTGCTATCCACTGCGCCAAGTGCCGCCCCTCAATTCCCTTTTTAAAGTTTCTATTGAATTCGTTTTCCTCAGGCAGTGAATTCCAAATTCTATATAGATGTCATTCTGAAGTCAAGTGACTGCATTTGCTGCTGTTATGAGTTGAAAACAAACCGTTACAACAGTGAGAACGGAAGTACGGCCGATACATCGAGTGAAAACTATTGATTGAAACGGGAAACCATTGGCATTGTCTGATGCTGCTGTAACATTGTTCTCTCTTATTGATGGCAGGTAAATTGATGAGTGCCCTCCTATCTGGGTTAAATGATCGTAGCAGTGTCATACGGAAAGCGTACGCTGTGGCATTGGGCCATTTGGTTCGGGTGAGTGCCTTTATCTGTATTTCAGGTGTTATGTGACCTTAGGTATGAGGTGAAGGGATAGGAAGACAATTGAGTTTGTCACAGGATGAATCTTTGCACTGTAAAAGGCAAGTTCACAACGCTTGGGTGCCTTTGGAATCTGTTATCAGCAAGTGGCAATTCTGGAAGGTGTTGCACCTGTGAACTAAAGTTCTTTTACTTTGCCTCAAAACGTACCTTAACTGCTTGTTTCAAAGCCTCATTGTAGCTGTGCGATTTTTGTTGCTCCCTTTTCCGATACCAGCTCCCCTGAACTTGCGATGAGAATGAAGGTTAAATTGGGTCATCTCATTCAGAGGGACTGTGCTGGATTTGTACCGAGGTCTCCGAGCCAAATTCAGGGTGGCTTTCATTACTGCATCTTACTTTTCTTCTAAATGGTCATTCTTAATAGGAATATAAGAAATAGGAGTAGGAGTGGGTCATTCAGCCCTTTGACTCCCCCATCTCCCTAACTCTTACTCCCTTGCTATTCTGAAGTTAAAACCAAATTACTGCGGATCCTGGAATCTGAAGCAAAAACAGAAAATACTGGACAATCACAGCAGGTCTGACAGCACCTGTGGAGAGAGAAGGGAGCTAACCTTTTGAGTCTGGATGCCTCTTTGTCAAAGCTAGAGTGAACGGGAAATAGGGTCAGATTTATACTGTTGTTTGGGGGGCGGTGGTGGATGGGGCTGGATAGGGGGCCAGGGATAGGTGGAGATTGACAAAGATGTCAAGGCCAGAAAGGCAAAAGGAATGTAAATGGAGAGGCTTAACGATGTGGAGATGCCGCCGTTGGACTGGGATGGGCACAATAAGAAGTCATACAACACCAGGTTATAGTCTAACAGGTTTGTTTGGAATCACTAGCTTTCAGAGCGCAGCTCCTTCAGTGTGAATCACCTGATGAAGGAGCTACGCTCCGAAAGTCAGTGATTCCAAATCAACCTGTTGGACTTTAACCTGGTGTTGTAAGACTTCTTACGGAGGAGATGAAGGCTTAAGAAGGGTGCTGATAGTGGCACATAAAGAGATTAGAATGTGTTAATGGCAGAACAAAAGTGAGCAGTGTGTTAAAGGGCAACCAGGAACAGGGAACAGAACCTAAGTGGGATTGGGGGGAGGGGAGGGGAGGGAGACAATGGTGAGGGAAAAACAGATCAATGGAAGAAATGAAAATAAATTGGTCAAAATAAAAATGGGGTGAAGGTGGGAGTGTGAAGTTGTTGAACTCAATGTTAAGTCCGGAAGGCCGTAACGTGCCTAATCGGAAGATGTGGTGCTGTTCCTCCAGTTTGCGCTGGGCTTCACTGGAACATTGCAGCAGGCCAAAGATGGACATGTGGACGTGAGAGCAGGACGGTGAGTTGAAATGGCAGCGACAGGGAGGTCTGGGTCCTGCTTGCAGACAGACAGAAGGTGCTCTGCAAAGCGGTCACCCAGCCTACGCTTAGTGTCTCCAGTGTAGAGTAGACCGCATTTGGAGCAGCAAATGCAATAGACCAGATTGAAGGAGGTGTACATGAAGCGCTGCCTCCCCTGAAAAGACTGGTTAGGCCCTGGAATGGTGAGCAGGGAGGAGGTTAAAGGGACAGGTGTTACATCGCCTGCGGTTGCATGGCAAGGTGCTGTGGGAAGAGGGTGGGGTGATGGAGGAGTGGAGCAGGGTATCCCGGAGGGAACAGTCCCTGTGAAATACTGGCAGGGGGAGTGAGGGGAAGATGTGTTGCGTGGTTGCATCATACTGGAGTTGGCAGAATTAATCTAAAGTTAGTTTGTCTGTTGGCAGCATTTATATTTCACAAGAGCAATGGTCACGGTAGAACGAATGTATAGTGAGGAAGATAGTACAAGCACTGTACAATACCCATGCTACATCATGCAGAAGTAAAATCAGTTCAGAGAGAAGGGGATCTTGACATTGTTGCTCTTTGATCTCTCGGTTTCAACGGTCTGAGTCATTCAGAAAGGCTTAAAAGACGTTCATCTTAGAAATGTTTTCGGGCTGAGTTGATAATGGTGTGCAAATATGTTAACGGAGTTCATTGTATTCCTGGTGACCAGTTCAGCTGCCAGTTATGTGTGACTAATGGTGGCAAACAATGGTTTACTTACCAAAGCAAACAGGGCTTTAGGTTGCATAAATAGAACTATCAAATTTAAAAAGCACAGTGTCTTGTCTATATACAAGACCCAGTGAATCACATTTGGAAAACTGTATCCAGTATCAGCCCCCTCGTATGTTGGATGATCTGGAAGCAAAATCCAAAAAATTACCCCCTTGGATTAAATCCAATTTAGAAGATCTGAGTCATTCAGAAAGGCTTAAAAGAATTCTAT
Source organism: Scyliorhinus canicula (assembly GCF_902713615.1). Lineage (NCBI taxonomy): Eukaryota > Metazoa > Chordata > Chondrichthyes > Carcharhiniformes > Scyliorhinidae > Scyliorhinus > Scyliorhinus canicula. The sequence goes on from NC_052153.1 coordinate 9,604,610, forward strand.
TCCCTTAAGAAATCCATTTAGAATTTGGAATGATTTAATAACAGTGTGCAAATATGTTGAAGGATTTGATTGTTTTCCTCGTGACGAGCTCAGTGGCTGTAGGAAGGCCAGAGATCATACATATAAACAGCAGAAGGAAAAGACAGTCATGCAGGCACTCTGCATACATGGACCAGTTCCTGGCTGAAAACCCGATCGCGTATGGCAAAATGTAGATAAAATACAAGTGTGTGTACATTGGCCTGTGTATTCCTATGTGTAGCCAAGTTTCAGTTGCCTGTGATGGTTTTTACCAGATTGTATTTTTTGGTGCCTTGATTGGCCTTGGCCTCTTCCAAGAGATCGTAGGACTGATGATGACAGGTGGGTGGGTTTGCTTGGGGGAAGGTATGGTGGATATGCCTGTGGGGAAGGTGTGGTGGATATGCCTGTGGGGAAGGTGTGGTGGATATGCCTGTGGGGAAGGTGTGGTGGATATGCCTGTGGGGAAGGTGTGGTGGATATGCCTGTGGGGAAGGTGTGGTGGATATGCCTGTGGGGAAGGTGTGGATATGCCTGTGGGGAAAGTGTGGTGGATATGCCTGTGGGGAAGGTGTGGTGGATATGCCTGTGGGGAAGGTGTGGTGGATATGCCTGTGGGGAAGGTGTGGTAGATATGCCTGTGGAGAAGGTGTGGTGGTTATGTCTGTGGGGAAGGTGTGGTGGATATGCCTGTGGGGAAGGTGTGGTGGATATGCCTGTGGGGAAGGTGTGGTGGATATGCCTGTGGGGAAGGTGTGGTGGATATGCCTGTGGGGAAGGTGTGGTGGATATGTCTGTGGGGAAGGTGTGGTGGATATGTCTGTGGGGAAGGTTTGGTGGATATGTCTGTGGGGAAGGTGTGGTGGATATGCCTGTGGGAAGGTGTGGTGGTTATGCTTGTGGGGAAGGTGTGGTGGATATGTCAGTGGGGAAGGTGTGGTGGATATGCCTGTGGGGAAGGTGTGGTGGATATGCCTGTGGGGAAGGTGTGGTAGATATGTCTGTGGGGAAGGTGTGGTGGATATGCCTGTGGGGAAGGTGTGGTGGATATGCCTGTGGGGAAGGTGTGGTAGATATGTCAGTGGGGAAGGTTTGGTGGATATGCCTGTGGGGAAGGTGTGGTAGATATGTCAGTGGGGAAGGTTTGGTGGATATGCCTGTGGGGAAGGTGTGGTAGATATGTCAGTGGGGAAGGTGTGGTGGATATGCCTGTGGGGAAGGTGTGTAGATATGCCTGTGGGGAAGGTATGGTGGATATGTCAGTGGGGAAGGTTTGGTGGATATGCCTGTGGGGAAGGTGTGGTAGATATGTCAGTGGGGAAGGTTTGGTGGACATGCCTGTGGGGAAGGTGTGGTAGATATGTCAGTGGGGAAGGTGTGGTGGATATACCTGTGGGGAAGGTGTGTAGATATGCCTGTGGGGAAGGTATGGTGGATATGCCTGTGGGGAAGGTATGGTGGATATGTCTGTGGGGAAGGTGTGGTGGATATGCCTGTGGGGAAGGTGTGGTGGATATGCCTGTGGGGAAGGTGTGGTGGATATGCCTGTGGGGAAGGTACGGTGGATATGCCTGTGGGGAAGGTATGGTGGATATGCCTGTGGGGAAGGTATGGTGGTTATGCTTGTGGGGAAGGTGTGGTGGATATGTCTGTGGGGAAGGTGTGGTGGATATGCCAGTGGGGAAGGTGTGGTGGATATGCCTGTGGGGAAGGTATGGTGGCTATGCCTGTGGGGAAGGTATGGTGGATATGTCTGTGGGGAAGGTGTGGTGGATATGCCTGTGGGGAAGGTATGGTGGATATGTCTGTGGGGAAGGTGTGGTGGATATGCCTGTGGGGAAGGTGTGGTGGATATGTCTGTGGGGAAGGTGTGGTGGATATGCCTGTGGGGAAGGTGTGTAGATATGCCTGTGGGGAAGGTATGGTGGATATGCCTGTGGGGAAGGTATGGTGGCTATGCCTGTGGGGAAGGTGTGTAGATATGCCTGTGGGGAAGGTATGGTGGATATGCCTGTGGGGAAGGTATGGTGGA